>NC_139224.1:114495207-114950207 GCF_055691185.1 Crinia signifera | reverse complement strand
GTCTTAGCCTCTACCACCTCTGATGGGAGGCTATTCCACTTATCCACTACCCTTTCTGTCAAGTAATTCTTTCTAACATTTCCCCTGAAACCACCTCCCTCCAGTTTCCGTGCATGTCCTCATGTTCTATTACTTCTTTTCCTTTGAAGAAAATTTCCCTCCTTTACTATGTTAAAACCCTTGATATATTTCAAGATTTATATCATGTCCCCCCTTTCCCTTCTCTGCTCCAAACTATACATGTTAAGATCTTTTAGTCTTTCCAGGTAAGTTTTGTGATGTAGGCCATGCACCATTTTAGTTGCCCTTCTTTGTACACTCTCTAATGTATTTATATCCTTCTGAAGATATGGTCTCCAGAACTGGACACAGTATTCCAGATGAGGCCGTATCAATGACCTATAAAGTGGCATTATTACGTATTTTCTGCTACTGATTCCTCTCCCTATGCAACCAAGCATCTGACTAGCCTTCCTCATTGCTTTGCTACATTGCTCTCCTGCCTTTAAGTCACTTGAAATAGTGACTCCTAGATCGCTTTCCTCCTCAGTAGGTTCCATTATAGTACCCTTGATCCTATATTGAGCCTTTGGGTTTTTGAGTCCCAAGTGCATAATTTTGCATTTTTTAGCATTAAACTGTAGTTGCCATGCTCTTGACCAATTCTCAAGTTTACTTAGATCATCAGTCATTTGATTTACTCCTCCCGGTGTGTTGCATATCTTTGTGTCATCTGCAAAAAGGTATACTTTCCCTTCAGTACCATTTGCAATGTCACTAACAAAGATATTAAAAAGAGCACTGGTCCAAGTACAGATCTCTGGGGTTCTCCACTGGTAACATGTCCCTCCATAGAATGCACTCCATTTACTACAGCAAAAGATTCTGAGCGCTATGGGTTAGTGTGTGTGTGTTGTGTGCAAATAGCTGCCCTCTAGGAGGGGGTTGCCGCCCCCAAAAAGCAAGAGTTTACAAAAGAAAAAGAGATACCAGTAGGCACCTCTTGCACACAAGTATACAATTTATTTAATAAACAAACATTATTTGCATTATTCAAATTGATGAACACAGGATATACACAAAAAAATAGTATAATGAATAAATAAAATAATGAAAACAAATAAAAATAAAATGAAAAAAATAAAAATAAAAATAAATATAAAAAGAAAATACAAAGATAAATATAAAAATGTTATTATTAAAAAGCATGTGCAATATTAGCAGCTGTTTAAAGTGCAGTATATAGTTACCAAGTCCTGGTTAATTGATTTCTTTTCATATGCGCATATGAAGCCAGGAAATGATGTCCCAATTGGAGCGGCTGTGCCGGCCAGACAGCCAAACACAAGCCGCTAGACACTCAATTGAAAAAGCTGCCGTAGTGCGGCGAAACGCGTCTTGAACAGGAGCCCCGCTGCCGCCATTTGAACCAGTGGACCTGGAGGTAAATCTCAATTACTGAGCCCTATTACATCCACCTCACCTCGGTCCCTGGTAACTACCCACAGGCGCAGCAGCGGCGTTTTGCTGAAGACGGCAGCAGCCTTTGAACTCTCTGCAACATATAGCTGCCGTGTCTCCAGTGGAGCGCAGGAGACCGATACTTCCAAACAGCCTCTGCCCGCGTCAGTGTCTAGCGGCTTGTGTTTGGCTGTCTGGCCGGCACAGCCGCTCCGATAACATCTGACACAGTACGCAGGGCATCTGGCGTGGTCTATTTTCCCTCACTAAGATTTGTTGCAGAGTATCTATCGCTATACAAGACCTGAGCCTGCCGCCTTCATCGACACAAGTGTCGACCACAGTGTCACACCATCCATCCTGCTGTTATTTCAAAGCTTTTGGAAAATCACCGTTGTGGATTACAAATACCCTGCCGGGTCACTCTACAGCCTTTCTTTTATCCCCACGAAGTGTTGGCGATTTACCCCCCAAATGGGACATCATTTCCTGGCTTCATATGCGCATATGAAAAGAAATCAATTAACCAGGACTTGGTAACTATATACTGCACTTTAAACAGCTGCTAATATTGCACATGCTTTTTAATAATAACATTTTTATATTTATCTTTGTATTTTCTTTTTATATTTATTTTTATTTTTATTTGTTTTCATTATTTTATTTATTCATTATACTAATTTTTTGTGTTCATCAATTTGAATAATGCAAATAATGTTTGTTTATTAAATAAATTGTATACTTGTGTGCAAGAGGCGCCTACTGGTATCTCTTTTTCTTTTGTAAACTCCATTTACTACAACTGTCTGTTTCCTATCCTGCAACCAGGTTCTTATCCATTTAATTGTTTTATAATCCAATCCCACACTTTCAAGTTTATTTAGCAGTCTGCGACGTGGGACAGTGTCAAATGCCTTACTAAAGTCTAGATATACCACATCTACAGCCTCCCCGTCATCTAGTATTTTGGTCACGGAGTCAAAAAAGTCAATGAGACTTGTTTGGCATGATCTCCCTGCAGTAAAACCATGCTGTTTTGGATCCTGTAAGTTATTTAATTTAACCCCTTCCTGACAGAGCCAGTTTTTGCGTTCCTGACAGAGCCCTTTTTTTCAAATCTGACATGTCTCACTTAAGTGGGGATAACTTTTTTTTGCTTTTACTTATCCCAGTGATTTTGAGATTGTTTTTTTCGTGACACATTGTACTTCAAATTAGTGGTAAATTTGGGTCGATACAGTCTGTGTTTTTTTGTAAAAAATACCAAAATGTCGTAAAAAAATGGAAAATTTAGCAATTTGCAAAATGTTAAATTTTCTGCTTGTGAGACAAATAATCATACCACTCAAAATAGTTAATAACTAACATAGACCATATGTCTACTTTATGTTTCCATCATTATTTCAACTTCCTTTTAATTTTTTTTGGACACTAGGAGGCTTACAATATGAATAGCAAATTCTCAAATTTTCAAGAAAATTTCAAACACTGATTTTTTTAGGGACCAGTTCAGTTCTGATGTGACTTTGAGGGACTTGTATGTGAGACACCCCCATAAATGATACCATTTCAAAAACTGCACCCCTCACAGTATTCAAAACAGCATTTTGGAAGTTTGTTAACCCTTTAGGTGTTTCACAGGAATTAAAACAAAGTGCAGGTGAAATTTCAAAATTTCATTTTTTTTGCAGATTTGCAATTTTAATACATTTTTCTAAGGAACACAGTACATTTTACTAGAGAAATGTGACTAAAAATTGATTCCCCCAATTCTTTTGTTTTCATAAATATCCTATATGTGGCCCTAGTGTGCACGTTGACCAAACCACAGGCTTCATAATAGAAGGAGCACCTACTTAATTTTGGAGCCTCCTTTTTATGAGATTATTTTTTAGGCACCATGTAGGTTTCTAGGCACCATAAGATGCTAAAAGTTAGGAACCCCCCCACAAGTGACCCCATTTTGCAAACTACACCCCTCGGGGAATTCATCTAGGGGTATAGTGTACATTTCAAACCCCCAGGGGTTTCACCAATTTTGATACAAGTGGGCAGTGAAAATGAAAAATTACATTTTTTTACACAAAAATGCAGTTCTGGCTCAAAATTTTTCATTTTCAGAAGGTATGAAGGAGAAAAAGCACCCCAAAATCTGTGCCCCAATTTCTCCCGAGTACGGCAATGCCTCACATGTGACCAAAAAATACCATTTGGGTGCATGGCAGGACTCAGAAGGGAAGGAGTGATTTTTGGATTTTGCAGCTCAGATTCTGGTGGAATGTTGGTGGGTGCTATGTCGCATTAGCAAGACCCCCCAAGCACCAATACAGTGGAACCCCCCCACAAGTGACCCCATTTTGCAAACTACACCCCTCAGGGAATTCATCTAGGGGTATAGTATACATTTCAAACCCCCAGGGGTTTCACCAATTTTGATACAAGTGGGCAGTGAAAATGAAAAATGACATTTTTTTACACAAAAATGCAGTTCTGGCTCAAAATTTTTCATTTTCAGAAGGTATGAAGGAGAAAAAGCACCCCAAAATCTGTGCCCCAATTTCTCCCGAGTACGGCAATGCCTCACATGTGACCAAAAAATACCAGTTGGGTGCATGGCAGGACTCAGAAGGGAAGGAGTGATTTTTGGATTTTGCAGCACAGATTTTGGTGGAATGAATGGTGGGTGCTATGTTGCACCAATACAGTGGAACCCCCCCACAAGTCACCCCATTTTGCAAAGTACACCCCTCAGGGAATTCATCTAGGGGTATAGTGTACATTTCAAACCCCCAGGGGTTTCACCAATTTTGATACAAGTGGGCAGTGAAAATGAAAAATTACATTTTTTTACACAAAAATGCAGTTCTGGCTCAAAATTTTTCATTTTCAGAAGGTATGAAGGAGAAAAAGCACCCCAAAATATGTGCCCCAATTTCTCCCGAATACGGCAATGCCTCACATGTGACCAAAAAATACCAGTTGGGTGTATGGCAGGACTCAGAAGGGAAGGAGTGATTTTTGGATTTTGCAGCTCAGATTCTGGTTGAATTTTGGTGGGTGCTATGTCGCATTAGCAAGACCCCCCAAGCACCAATACAGTGGAAACCCCCCACAAGTGACCCCATTTTGCAAACTACACCCCTCAGGGAATTCATCTAGGGGTATAGTGTACATTTCAAACCCCCAGGGGTTTCACCAATTTTGATACAAGTGGGCAGTGAAAATGAAAAATGACATTTTTTTACACAAAAATGCAGTTCTGGCTCAAAATTTTTCATTTTCAGAAGGTATGAAGGAGAAAAAGCACCCCAAAATCTGTGCCCCAATTTCTCCCGAGTACGGCAATGCCTCACATGTGACCAAAAAATACCATTTGGGTGCATGGCAGGACTCAGAAGGGAAGGAGTGATTTTTGGATTTTGCAGCTCAGATTCTGGTGGAATTTTGGTGGGTGCTATGTCGCATTAGCAAGACCCCCCAAGCACCAATACAGTGGAACCCCCCCACAAGTGACCCCATTTTGCAAACTACACCCCTCAGGGAATTCATCTAGGGGTATAGTGTACATTTCAAACCCCCAGGGGTTTCACCAATTGTGGTACAACTGGGCTGTGAAAATGAAAAATTACATTTTTTTACACAAAAATGCAGTTCTGGCTCAAAATTTTTCATTTTCAGAAGGTATGAAGGAGAAAAAGCACCCCAAAATCTGTGCCCCAATTTCTCCCGAGTACGGCAATGCCTCACATGTGACCAAAAAATACCATTTGGGTGCATGGCAGGACTCAGAAGGGAAGGAGTGATTTTTGGATTTTGCAGCTCAGATTCTGGTGGAATTTTGGTGGGTGCTATGTCGCATTAGCAAGACCCCCCAAGCACCAATACAGTGGAACCCCCCCACAAGTGACCCCATTTTGCAAACTACACCCCTCAGGGAATTCATCTAGGGGTATAGTGTACATTTCAAACCCCCAGGGGTTTCACCAATTTTGATACAAGTGGGCAGTGAAAATGAAAAATTACATTTTTTTACACAAAAATGCAGTTCTGGCTCAAAATTTTTCATTTTCAGAAGGTATGAAGGAGAAAAAGCACCACAAAATCTGTGCCCCAATTTCTCCCGAGTACGGCAATGCCTCACATGTGACCAAAAAATACCAGTTGGGTGCATGGCAGGACTCAGAAGGGAAGGAGTGATTTTTGGATTTTGCAGCACAGATTTTGGTGGAATGAATGGTGGGTGCTATGTTGCACCAATACAGTGGAACCCCCCCACAAGTCACCCCATTTTGCAAAGTACACCCCTCAGGGAATTCATCTAGGGGTATAGTATACATTTCAAACCCCCAGGGGTTTCACCAATTTTGATACAAGTGGGCAGTGAAAATGAAAAATTACATTTTTTTACACAAAAATGCAGTTCTGGCTCAAAATTTTTCATTTTCAGAAGGTATGAAGGAGAAAAAGCACCCCAAAATATGTGCCCCAATTTCTCCCGAGTACGGCAATGCCTCATGTGTGATCAAAAAGTGGCAGGACTCAGAAGGGAAGGAGTGATATTTGGATTTTGCAGCACAAATTCTGGTGGAATGATGGTGGGTGCTATGTCGCATTAGCAAGACCCCCAAAGCACCAATACAGTGGAACCCCCCCACAAGTGACCCCATTTTGCAAACTACACCCCTCAGGGAATTCATCTAGGGGTATAGTGTACATTTCAAACCCCCAGGGGTTTCACCAATTTTGATACAAGTGGGCAGTGAAAATGAAAAATTACATTTTTTTACACAAAAATGCAGTTCTGGCTCAAAATTTTTCATTTTCAGAAGGTATGAAGGAGAAAAAGCACCCCAAAATATGTGCCCCAATTTCTCCCGAGTACGGCAATGCCTCACATGTGACCAAAAAATACCAGTTGGGTGCATGGCAGGACTCAGAAGGGAAGGAGTGATTTTTGGATTTTGCAGCTCAGATTCTGGTGGAATGAATGGTGGGTGCTATGTGGCATTAGCAAAACCCCCGAAGCACGGTGAAATTATGAACCTAATAATCCATAGATGTGTGGTATATTTTAAAACACTCCTTTATACATAGGCCGGGTTTGTCGGGGCAAGTGTCACACTGGAAAATAGTTTGCTTTCTTATTCCCTTTTTATAGCAAACTTTGCACCTTTTTTGTGTCCTGCCCTTTTTTCCAGTGGAGGGGATTTCATCAGGAAAATGCTGCCCTGGTACAATACGGGGGCCAGTACTAGAAGTACTGGGGCCCTCTGCCTGCTGGTTCCCAAATATTAGGCCCTTTATGACTTCCTCTTGAAAGTGCATAAATGTCCCCCTCTGGCCGGTAGAACGGAATAGCACGTAAGCGTTATACAGTGCCATCTGGATGATATACACGGCCAGCTTCTTGTACCAGATTTTTGTTTTCCGCAGGGCACTGTACGGCTTCAGTACCTGATCTGAAAGATCCACTCCGCCCATGTACCTATTGTAATCCAGGATACAATTAGGTTTTGAGGTGTGGGTACTGGTACCTCGTACAGGGACGGAGGTGGTACTGTCTCCGTGAATTGTTGTCAGTATAAGGACATCCCTCTTGTCCTTATATTTGACCAACAACATATTTTCGGTGCATATTTCCCTGCTTTCACCCCTTCTCATTACTTGGGCAATGTGCGTTTTTGGGAGGCCTCTTTGGTTCTTGCGCACAGTACCGCAAGCTGCTGTACCTCTTGAACCAAGGGCCTTAAACAGGGGGATGCTGGTGTAAAAGTTATCCACATAGAGGTGATAACCTTTATCCAGGAAGGGGTGCACTAAATCCCAGACAATTTTTCCACTAACACCTACGAGGGAGGGGGGGCATTCTGGCGGTTCAATTCTTGAATCCTTCCCTTCATATACCCTAAACCTGTGAGTGTACCCTGAGGTGCTTTCACACAGCTTATACATTTTTATGCCATACCTTGCCCTCTTACTGGGAAGGTACTGGCGGAATTTAACCCTTCCTTTAAAATGTATAAGGGACTCGTCTATGCAAATGAATTTATCTGGGATGTACATGTCTTCAAATTTGGCACTGAAATGATCAATGACCGGCCTGACTTTGAATAGCCGGTCAAAGGTGGGATCATCTCTGGGTGGGCACTGTGCATTATCGTTGTAATGCAAAAATTTAAGGATCGTCTCAAATCGAGCCCGGGGCATGGCCATACGGTAAAATGGGGTGCTGTACAGAACATCTGTACTCCAATATTGCCTAATTTCTGGCTTTTTTACTATGCCCATATGAAACACCAGACCCCAAAACGTCATCATCTCTACTGCATCTACAGGGGTCCACCTAGCAAATGATGACGTGGGGTTTTGAGCAATAAACTGCTGGGCATATAAATTAGTTTGGTCCACCATTAAATTTATAAAATCATCAGAGAAAAATAATTTGAAAAAGTCAATTTCTCTGAGACCTGTGGAATCAAATTGGATTCCTGGCATGGCCAAAAACTCAGGAACCTGGGGCTCAAAATTGTCTGGTGGTGGGGTCCATACGAGATCAATTATTGGGGGGGGGTCTCAGCTGCTCTACGGGGGCGTCTTTGAGGGGGTCCCTCATCACCAGAGGAGGAAGAGGAGCTTAAGGCGAATCCTTCAAATTCCCCGCTTGCATCACTGGCTGTGTCAGAGTCAGAAGCAAGCATGGCATATGCCTCCTCCGCTGAATACATTCTTCTGGATGACTGGGATGACATTTGGGATGACATTTGGGATGCCATTTTTATTTTTGTGTTACTGGTAGTGAAATGTTTCAACACGTGTATAGTGTAGGGGGGGGTACAAACTTTATTTCAACCCGGGGGGTATGTAGTGTGTAGTGTGTATGTAGTGCAGAAAAAAAAAAATACTTTATACAAAAAAATAGGATTTTGGGTACCTACCGGTAAATCCTTTTCTCGTAGTCCATATGGGATACTGGGCTTCACTACTATGGGGATTGAGACCTCCGCAGGAGAGACAGGCACATAAAAGAACTTTCAGTGTGGGTGCACTGGCTCCTCCCCTCAATCTCCCTCCACTAGTCAGTTAATGCAAAAACTGTGCCGAAGGAGAGCATGTGAGGAGTATGTGATAATGTATTGTGGTGAGATTCATCCAGCACACCCAAACGAACAAAAAACATATAAAAGAGGTGAATCCTAACAACTTAAGAGGACACCTGTAACTAGAACAAATCTATAGTCATATTTATCCTATAGAAAACAAGGCAATAAGCCTAACAATAAAGTAGGTCTGACAGCAGAAAAAGCTGCACTGAGGCGGGCTCCCAGTATCCCATATGGACTACGAGAAAAGGATTTACCGGTAGGTACCCAAAATCCTATTTTCTCTACCGTCCAATGGGATACTGGGCTTCACTACTATGGGGAGGTCCCAAAGCTACCAGAACGGGTGGGAACGTGCGGATTCTGCTGTAGAACCGCATTCCCGAACTGGGAATCCTCCCTGGCCAGGGTGTCAAACTTGTAGAACTTCACAAATGTGTGTTGCCCTGACCAAGTTGCGGCCCTGCAGAGCTGCATTGCCGACACCCCTCGAGCAGCCGCCCAAGAGGTACCTACAGACCTGGTTGAATGAGCCTTTACTGAAAAAGGAAGCGACAAACCAGCTGATGCATAAGCCTGCTGGATAGTACATCTTATCCACCTGGCAATGGTACGCGTTGAAGCAGGTAAACCCTTCTTCTGCGCATCATAAAGCACAAACAAACTGTCCGTCTTACGGATCCTAGCTGTGCGCTTGACATACCCCTTAAGGGTGAGGACCACATCCAAGGTATCTGGTATATCTGGGTGTGTCGCGCTAGAAGGAACCACAATAGGTTGGTTTAGGTGGAACCCTGACACCACCTTTGGAAGGAATTGTGGTCTAGTCCTGAGTTCCGCCCTATCGTTGTGGAACACGAGGTAAGGGCTCCGACAAGATAAGGCCCCGAGCTCGGACACCCTCCTGGCCGAAGCTAGAGCCAGCAGAACAACAGTCTTCCAAGTGAGGTGTCGCAGCTCAGACTCCTCCAGTGGAACAAACCGGGCTGATTTTAAGAAAGTAAGAACTACTTCCAAATCCCATGGTGCAGTGGGAGGCACAAAGGGGGGCTGAATCCTCAGCACCCCCTGTAAGAAGGTTTGCACTTCCGGCAAGGCCGCAATCTTTTTCTGGAAAAACACAGATAGTGCGGAGATTTGGACCTTTAAGGAACCCAATCTGAGTCCCTTATCCAAGCCAGCCTGAAGGAAACGTAGCAGACTGTTTAATCGAAAACTGGCCGGAGGCAAGTCATTCTTCTCACACCAGGCAATATATCTGCGCCATATTACATGATAATGAGACGCCGTCACCGGCTTCCTGGCTTTTATCATTGTAGTGACGACAGAGGGATGAAGACCCTTGTGGACTAAGATCTGCCGCTCAACCTCCAGGCCGTTAAACGTAGCCGCTGTAAGTCCTGGAAGACGAACGGGCCCTGGAGGAGCAGGTCTTCTCTTAGGGGCAGACGCCACGGGTCTTCCACTAGCATGGCCTGAATGTCCCCGTACCAGGCCCTTCTTGGCCAGTCTGGTGCCACCAGTATGGCCTCCGTCCCCTGATGCCGGAGCCGCTTTAGCACCCGAGCCAACAATGGGAGAGGTGGGAAGAGGTACACCAATTGGAAATCCCAGGTCCAGGTGAGAGCGTCCACCGCTATCGCCCCTGGGTCTCTGGTCCGTGCACAGTACATTGCTACCTTGTGGTTCAATCGTGAAGCCATCAGGTCGATCTGAGGGAGCCCCCACAGATCCACTATAGCATCGAACACCTGAGTGTGAAGGCCCCACTCTCCCGGGTGAAGATCGTGACGACTCAGGAAGTCCGCCTCCCAATTGTCGACCCCCGGGATAAAAATGGCAGACAGGGCCTGGACATTCTGTTCCGCCCAGGACAGAATTTTTGACGCTTCTCTCATGCAAGGCATGCTCTTGGTACCACCCTGCCGATTTATATAGGCCACAGTGGTGGCATTGTCCGACTGGACCTGGATCGCCTTGCCCTGTAACAATGGAGCTGCCTGTAACAGGGCATAGTAGACCGCCCTCAACTCCAGCTTGTTGATATGAAGGCCCGACTCCAGTGGAGACCATCGACCCTGTAGGCGGACTCCCTGTGTCACAGCTCCCCAGCCCCTCAGGCTGGCGTCCGTGGTTACCAGAATCCAGTCCTGGATCTGGAACCGTCTGCCTGCCAACAAATTGGATGAATCTAGCCACCACTGTAGCGAGATCCTGGTTCTTGTTGCAAGGCCAATCCTTCTGCGCATCTGCAGGGGGGAGCCGGACCATTTTGTCAGAATATCCAATTGAAAAGTCCTGGAATGGAAGCGGCCAAATTGTATTGCTTCGAATGAAGCCACCATCTTGCCTAGAAGCCGGAGGCAAAGATGGATCTGTACCAGAGGTGACTGTAGGACCTCCCTGACCAGCTGTTGTATTGCAGTGACCTTTTCCATCGGCAGAAAGACTTTTTGTTCCGATGTATCCAGGATCATGCCCAAGAAAACCATCCTCTGGGTTGGAACCAGCGATGATTTGGGCATGTTCAGGATCCACCCGTGGTCTCTTAGAACCTGTATGGACAGATTGAGAGCACTGCTTAAAGCCTCCGCCGACCCTGCTTTTATTAGCAGGTCGTCCAGGTATGGCACTACATTCACCCTTCGGAGCCTGAGTAGTGACATCATTTCCGCCATTATCTTTGTGAAAACCCGCGGGGCTGTCGACAGGCCGAAAGGCAACGCCCGGAATTGGTAATGGTCGTTCCCCAAGGCAAACCTGAGATAGATTTGGTGTGGGGGCCAAATAGGAATGTGTAGATAGGCGTCTTTGACGTCTATAGAGGCCAGGAACTCCCCTCTTTCCAGGCTGGCGATCACAGAGCGCAAGGACTCCATCCTGAACTTGAACACGCGCAGGAAGGGGTTCAGTGACTTTAGATTCAGGATGGGTCTTACTGAGCCGTCTGGCTTCGGTACCAGGAATAAGTTGGAATAATATCCCTGGCCCTGCTCCGTGTCTGGCACCGGTACAATTACCTGAGACTGAAGCAGCCTGGTAATGGCCCCCTGAAGGAGCACCTGATCTTCCTGGGATGCTGGAAGTGCCGACCTGAAGTATCGTCTGGGAGGGGGTTTGTCGAATTCCAGCCTGTAACCTAGAGAAATGAGACCTCTGGCCCAGGAATCCAGACCCGAGGCGTCCCACACATGGCTGAAATGCAACAATCGCGCTCCCACCGCGAGAGAATCTCGTGGCGGGAATTCCCCGTCATGCTGCAGGCTTAGAGGAAGTCGCGGCATTTGGACGGTCCTGGGTGTTGGAGGTGTTAGGCTTCCTAAACTTGCCTCTCGTGCCCCTGCTGGCATTGGAGGCGCCCCTAGCCTTGGGGCGAAACCTGTTCCCACGAAAGGACTGCTGGGAAGCACCTGTGAAGGTGCGCTTTGCAACCGTGGGGGCTGATGGAAGGAAGGTAGATTTACCTGCCGTGGCTTTGGAAATCCAACCGTCTAATTCACTGCCAAACAGCCATTCTCCTGTAAAGGGAATACCCTCCACACTCTTCTTTGAGTCTACATCTGCAGACCACTGACGCAGCCACAAGGCCCGTCTGGCTGAAACCGCCATGGCTGAATTGCGCGCGTTTATTGCGCCCAATTCCTTTTGTGCCTCGCACAGGATTTTTGCGGTATCCTGAATGTGACGCAGGCTGTCCCCTATCTGGGCCACAGTCATGTCACCCAACAACCCTTCCTGAATCTGGGTTGACCAGGTATGAATAGCCTTGGCCATCCAGCAGCTGGCTAAAACTGGACGCTGGGATGCCCCACTAGCCGTATATATGGACTTGAGGGTAGCTTCCAGCCTTCTGTCCGCCCCGTCCTTAAGGGTGGATACCCCTGGGACTGGTAACAACACCTTTTTAGAGAGGCGGGAAACAGAGGAGTCCACTACCGGTGGCTCCTCCCATTTCTTTCTGCCCAAAGGTTCAAAAGGATATGCATTAGTGAACCTTTTTGAAAGAGTAAACCTCTTATCAGGGTTTTTCCAAGCAGCCCTGAAAGCAGTTTCTAACTCTGCCTGCTCAGGGAAGTACACTGGCTGTTTCTTCTGAGTCATGAAGAAAGGATCACCTTCTGTAGATGCCTCTACTGGGAGATCTAAAACATCCCTAATGGCCCTGATAAGGGGCTCGGGACCATGCACTGCCGCCTCAGGAGCTGGTTCCTGCAGACCCTGCTCCTCACCCTCCTCCAATATGTCCTCATCGTCCTCATCTGTGTCAGGATCCATAGCAGTAGCCTGCCTCTTTTGAGGCTGTGCGGGAGGGGGAGGTACATTTTGGGTATGAAGAATATCCACCCTGGCAGCTAACAAGGACAATTCCCTCTGAACCCTCTGCGTTTGCTGAGTGTTAGTGGAAAGCTGTGAAGCCACAGAATCCAACAAGGTCTTTATGTTGGAGGCCCACGCAGGCTCCTGCTCGTCTGCCTGCGACTGCCCCGCAAGCTGTGGGGGAACCCCACTGATCTGGGTGTCAGCACTACTGGGCTGTGGTGACATACAAGCCTCACAAGTAACCTGGGACTGTGACTTGGGCACAAACTTGGTGCTACACACCATACAAGTGAACTTTTTCACCATGATGAGATAGTACTACAATGTCTGTAGTAACAAACACAACCCCCACGCAGTCACACACGTGCACACACTGCTGGATGTGTTCCTCTGAGTGAAAACAGACTATGTGCTTGCTTGTATGCTTGTCTGTAACTAATCAGTGGGGAAAAAACAGAGCAATTGGGGAGCCAAGTGCACCCTTAACCTGAACTCACAGATCTGGGTGAGCTGGTAACGCTAAACACAGTGATATAAACAACACAGTGTCTGACTAAGCTAGATAGCGCAGCAGCGCTAAATCGCTATAAAAAACCTGCTGTCTCTGCCGTGCTGCAAGTACCCTGATCCACCACGCCAGTGAGGAGCCCTTGTAATGGAGTCTGGCAGCGTGTGAAGAAGCAGGAAGTGACAGCGCGCGCCCAGCAGAGCTTGGTCCCGCTCTGAGTGAAGCCCCGCCCCCTTACACGGAGCTGGCGCTTACATATATTTATACTGACATATTAAAGGTGTAAAATATATATCATACATTATACCCTGAGGGGTGTCCCTGGTGGTCCAGCGGCAGCACCCCTATGCCAGTTATCAGACGCGGTGTTCACGCGGTCCCTGCTGGAGAGCCGCCATTACTAGCCGTCGTCTTGCCGCACCAGAAATGGCTGCGGGGACCCCTTGTGGGACCCCCAGCCTGTACTCACCACCGATGTCTTCAGACCTGTCAGGGGTGTGCGGCGGCTAGGGGACTTGCTCGCTACAGCGCAATGCTGTGCGGTGACAAGTCCCACGCAGGACTGGATTGTCCTGTAGCAGGGTCAGCTCTGCACCTGAAGAGGTCGGGGACTGACCCTTCCCCTGACACCCACGAAGCAGGACAGCTGTGTGGTCACCACAGCGCCCCAAAATAACAAACTTGAAAATAAATGTGGAAAAAACTCTGGAGCATCCAGAAGCACTGCCTCTCCTGAGGCACATTTTTCAAAACTGACTAGTGGAGGGAGATTGAGGGGAGGAGCCAGTGCACCCACACTGAAAGTTCTTTTATGTGCCTGTCTCTCCTGCGGAGGTCTCAATCCCCATAGTAGTGAAGCCCAGTATCCCATTGGACGGTAGAGAAAAAAAAATTGAAGGGGTTAAAAAAAAAAAAAAATTGAAGGGGTTAAAAAAAAAAATTGAAGGGGTTAAAAAAAAAAAAAAAAGGTCCTGCGCCAAAAATTGAGCACAGATGTTGGTCAGTAACGTCCGTCACTGAACAGCGCTCAAAGGCAACAGGAATTTGATCAAAAAAAAAAAAAAAATCAACCCTGTGCCGAAAAAGATGATCAGTGATGTACGTCACTGATCAGCGCACAGCGGCCACAGGACACCCACAAAATCACAGTGTGTGTAAAAAAAAAATTAAAAAAAGACCCCACAGCACACACAAAAAAAAAAAAGGTGATCAGTGATGCGACACTGATTACCAGTGAGGGGCAGCAGGTGCACAACCTTTGGTGCAACTGACAGTGCAACTGGCAGGTATATATAAAAAAAAAAAAACCTCTGCACCCCCAAAAAGTTGCTGATCACCTCAGATATAGTGATCAGCACAAAAGGCGGGGGCAGCAGACACAAAATTTAGCACTCTCTATCACTATCTCTCTCTATCTCTCACTATCTAACACTCTATGACACTGCAGCAGCAGCAGTGACAGGTATATATATATAAAAAAAAAAACCTGCGCCCCCAAAAAGTTGCTGATCAGTTAATTTATACTGATCAGCACAAAAGGGGGGGCAGCAGTCAGTTATATAAAAAATATATAGCACAATCTGTCACTATCTCTATCTCTCTCTCTCTATCTCTCTCTATCTATAACTATTACACTGCAGCAGCACAAAATATAGCACTCTCTGTCACTAGGCCTCTCTATCTCTCTCTCTCTATCTCTCTCTATCTCTCTCTATCTCTCTCTCTCTATAACTATATCACACTGCAGCAGCACAAAATATAGCACTCTCTGACACTATCTCTCTCTATCTCTCTCTCTATCTCTCTCTATCTAACTAACGCTATTACACTGCAGCACAGGAAGTCACAAGTAACAGGATCCAGGAAGCATCCAGCACACTACAAGCAGTGATGAAGCAGGCAAGATATTTGCAAGGATCAGGTAAGTATTTTGCAAGGTTCTGGTCAGTAAATGGCGACAGCTGGGCACGGTGACCGCACTGCACGCTATTCCAGACCGGAATGGCGTCTGCAGTGCAGTCACCGTTAGTTTAAACCCCCCTCCATGGCTGTGATTGGTCCGTCGGTCCGACGGACCAATCACGGCCTTTGGGGGCGGGCGGGGTGAGGTGGGTGACACCAGTGTCACCCTTACACCCCGCGGTGATTGGTGCTGTACTTTACAGCACCAATCACCTCCGATCCCGTGTCACCGGCGAACGTTATTCGCCGGTGACACAGGAAAACGCTGTAATTGGCTGTTCACACTGAACAGCCAATCACAGCGATCGCCGACGGGGGGGCGGCATCGCAGCCCCCCCTGGGCATGCACGGACATGTCTGCTGTCAGGGACAGCAGACATGTTGAAACTGTCACCGCGTCTATAGACGCGGTGACAGTTAAATGCCATGACGTACATTTACGCCATATGTCGGGAAGTGCTTCCCGACCATGACGTAAATGTACGTCAATTGTCGGGAAGGGGTTAAGATATTCCACTATTCTTTCTTTTAATAGTGTTTCCATTAATTTCTCTACTACTGGTGTAAGGCTCACTGGTCTGTAGTTACTTGCTACTTCTTTGCTTCCCCTTTTGTGCAGTGGAACTATGTTTGCTCTTCTCCAGTCCTCTGGAACTGCACCTGTATCTAGTGACTGGTTGAATAAATCTGTTAATGGCACTACCAACACATCTTTTAGTATCCTTTGGATGAACTCCGTCTGGCCCCATTGATTTATCCACTTTCAGTTTCGAAAGTTCTGTTAGGACTTTTTCCCTAGTAAATGTACTTCCATCTACCTTATTTTTATGACGGTCCTTGCAACTTAATTGTGGTCCCTTCCCTTCTCCTTCTATAGTGAATACGGAGCAAAAGTAATTATTTAGATGATCTGCAATTGCCTTGTCTCCCTCCACCAAATTCTCAGTGTCTGTCCGCAGTCTTATTATTCCTCCATTTGATTTTCTCCTTTCACTTATATACTTAAAAAAAGTTTTGTTTCCTTAATCTACTGACTGAGCCTTTTTCTCCTCACCTTGTGCCTTGGCACGCCTGATCACTTTCTTAGCCTCCTTGAATCTGGCAAGATCCACTTCTTTGTCGTTATTATTTTGAGTCTGCTTGTCCTAAAGGCCATCTTTTTGCTTTTATACTAGTTGATACCTCTTAAGTAAACCACACTGGCTTCCTTTTCATAATCCTTTGGATACAAAGGTCTGTTGCCTTTAGTATTGCACTTTTTAATTTTTTCCACCTCTCCTGCACTCCTTTCAAGTTCCTCCAATCCGCTAATGAATCGCTTAAACATCTCCCCATTTTTGCAAAGTCAGCCTTCCTAAAATCCAACACCTTAGTTTTTCTGTGACTGGAGTTGGACCCTGCCTTGATACTAAACCATACTGCTTGATGATATATCGCATGCAACCCTTTTCCCCGCTGCCAGGAGGGGGTCAGAGTCGGAGGTTAGACATGCAGCAGGTCCAACCTCAGACTCCGATCCGCACAGGACTGCGTATGGATCCGATTTCAAAACACATCCCATTTGGCCATTTTTCACCCGATTTCTTGTTCCAATCCGTTGCAATCGGGTGAAACGTGGCCAAATTGAACTAGTGTATGGGCACCTGAACTGGACTCATAATTAATGGAATTATATATGCCTGCATTGTTTTTGTTTTAGTATGTAATGGGGTATTACAGTATTTTTTTAATATTCAGATAATAAACCAGAAAGGACTATAGAAAATACAATTTTTGGCAAAAATCTATTTTTCCTTTATTAAATAATTAATAATCTCTTAGTTATCTTTCCATCTTCTAAAGTTTGTACTCATATCTGCATAAAAATGACCCCCCCCCCCAAATTTTTATTTATTTATTTATATACAATATATACAATATATATATATATATATATATATATATATATATATATATATATATATATTAAAATAAAAAGCAAAGAACACTACCTGTAAAATATTTACAGTGCCTGCTTTCCCACACATTGTATAACCAAAGCTCTCAGGCACAAAACAAATACTCCACCAACCAAGCACCTGGAAACACTCCCCCACTGGGTTCCCAAATCTTAGTAAAAGTATCAACCCATCCTCTGCCTACAGAATAAATAAAATATCTTGCCTCCAGCCTTCTATTTTACTACACAAGTGCCAACTATAGCCTTGAATTAACTCAGAGTGTGCATGTACTGCATTTATTTCCTTAAACAAGTCACAGAATACTGCTCTGTAGTTGTTGATATAAAGAGAAGTGTCCTGGAATTAAAGGAGGGTGTTAACTGAGGGACTGGATTTCGTAGATTACAAAATGGAAAAAATAAAAGACGACGACGTAGTTGGAGGAGCTATTACTGATGGATGGAAAAACAGAGCCTACTGAATCATGTGGAAAAAACTACTCATATCCAAGTGTCCTTATAGCAGAGACAACATAAGAAATATAAGATCACACAAGTTGCACAAACTCACATCTAGCAATAAATAATTACCCCAAATGTTACATAAATATTTTCCTTGCATCCAAAGCGTTGTGCACACGAGGCGACCTGGCCTCGTTTGCTCAGCGACGTGCTTAAGCACGATTGCCCAGCACACGTCGTGGTACACCCGCGATGCACACCACAATGTGTGCTGAGTGATATGTTGTTTATAGGCAAAGCCCTGCAATCTAGCAGGATATACAGTGCAAGTGTGATGCACGCATCGCCGTCACCTGGGGCTATACATACGGAGAGATCAGTGCTTCATTTCTGAGGGATCTCGTCAGATCCTTTAAAGATGGGCTGAAAATTGCCCCGTATATGCTCCTTAAGGGTGTATTTAATCATGCTGAACAGAATAAATAATAATAAACAGAGACACTCCCAGTGTCACAGCCATTCGCATTGCATAGACCCTATTTCTAAAAAAAAAAGTGGAAGGTTCAAGGGAAATGTTAGAGGAAGCACAATATTTGGGATGGGCTTATGGGGAGATTCAAAAGGGTCAGGGTGAGATATGGACAAAGATATAGAGATTAGAGTTGCACAAGGGAAGTTGAGTTTCTGTAATATTAAGTAGGGCCATAACTAGGGTGGTGCGGAGTGTGCCACTGCACACAAAGCTTCAGGTTAGGGGACAATGTGGGCAGCTCTGGTTAATTATCTGTTTTCATTTATTTCACTTGTTGCTTCCCAACATCTCCCGATTGTCCGTCTTCTTCTCCCACCTCTTCCGTTAGTAATATCTATACAACATTCATGAACTTAACTTGAGAGCTCTGTTATTCAGCCACCTTTATTACATTTTGAAGATGCTGACATACCTTGGATTCAAACCCATTTCCTGCAGTACTGCAGTCAGAAACTCTATTCATTAGGAAAGCGACCCTGCATAGAAAGCTAGAGAATTCTAACTATTTGAAGCTAGCACTTGTACTTGATTAAAAAAGTATCAGCTATGTAGCTGAGCAGACCTATATATTGTGTGGTTGCAAGGATTGATGTGTGAATACACATTACATGGATCTGATCAATTGCAATGCTGATTATTTTTTTACAACAAGATGCTTCATAGAGTTAGAAATCTCAGTTTTTATACAGGATCAAATCCCTTAAAGAGCGGGGTGTTTAACTGGGATGCTACAGGTTATGGGTTTGAGTCCTGGGAATAGCAGAATATTAAAATGTGTTTTTTACCTGAATACGCATGTGCCTAATGTCCCTAGTAGTGGATCTGACTTATACATATATTTCCATAGACTCTTCAATTTTCCACTTCACATCTAAAATTCAACAAATGAATAAACACCTGTAGAATACTATTCTAAGTACTGAGTGGGTATGTTCAGTACGACAGCAGCACCTGGGGTGTGGATAAGCTCATAGACAATATCTAGGTCAACAGTAAATAGGACAACACGAAAAGGTTAATATACACAAGGTCGCCAATGGCAAAAGGTCAACGCATAAAAAAGGACGACATGAGAATTTCACCTTTTCTATTATTAATGTCGACACCAGAACATGACTTGATTTGTTTGCCAGGCCCAGAACAAGTTAACATTCCCAATTAGAGTCCAAATGGATGGTAAAGTATGAAAAATTCCATAAACGATGGGGGAAAAATTGTGAAAAATGAGTTTCGACCTTTTCACGTTGACAGTTGTCATGTTGACCTTATGCTTGTCACGACCTTGTGCATGTCAACCTTTTGTCATTGTTGACTTTGTACATCGACTGTTAGCCATCTGTAGTCATCCATTAGCCATCCGTTTCCGTACCCTTTTCATAAATGAACTGGTGGTAAAAACATTGTGCTGGAGTACTTACACACTGGGCAAGTATTGGGAAAAGTCGCTCAGTGCATACAAAGCGAGTGGCTTTCCCCCTGCCCGGCGCGGTCAGAGGGGGGGGGCATAGAGCAGCGGTATGCAAAGCCCTCCACTAAGCCGCTCATCTGCTGGTAATAGAAGCAGATGAACGTCTTTCCTGGCGATGATGCGGAAGCGCACATGACTGCTTAACGCCGGGCCGTACGCAGTGAAAATAGCCCATTATGTATGGGCCTTTAGCCTGGGAGTGCATGGGTTTCTACATTTTCTTTGATTACAACACACTCATATGCCAATTGCCATAATATTTGTGAACATGTTTAAAGCTGGTTATATACCTTAAGAGTATCTTAAGAGCCCTCCAACTAATTAGCGTGTTTGAAAGGAGATATGGTTATGTATGTTTGCAAAAGACAATTGGCTCCCGAATACGGACAAAAATGGTCATTTAAAAAATTCAATTTGTTTCTTTAACCCCTTCCCGACATTTGACGTACATTTACGTCATGGCCGGGATGTACTTCCCGACGCATGGCATAAATGTACGTCATGGCTTTAAACTGTCACCGCGTCTATAGACGCGGTGACAGTTTAAACATGTCTGCTGTCCCTGACAGCAGACATGTCCCTGCATGCCCAGGGGGGGTGGCGATGCCTCCCCCCCGTCGGCGATCGCTGTGATTGGCTGTTCAAATGTGAACAGCCAATTACAGCGTTTTCTGTGTACCGGCGAATAACGTTCGCCGGTGACACAGGGATCGGTGGGGATTGGTGCTGTAAAGTACAGCACCAATCACCACGGGGTGTAAGGGTGACACTGGTGTCACCCCACCTGCCCCCAAAGGCCGTGATTGGTTCGTCGGACCGACGGACCAATCACAGCCATGGAGGGTGATTTAAACTAACGGTGACTGCACTGCAGACGCCATTCCGGTCTGGAATTGCGTGCAGTGCGGTCACCGTGCCTATCTGCCGTGATACACTGACCTGATCCTTGCAAATACTTACCTGATCACTGCTTGTAGCGTGCTGGATGCTTCCTGGATCTGACTTCTTGTGACTTCCTGTGTTGTGCTGCTGCTGCTGCAGTGTGATAGAGTTATAGATAGAGAGATAGAGAGAGATAGTGACAGAGAGTGCTATATTTTGTGTCTGCTGCCCCCCCCCCTGTTGTGCTGATCAGTATATCTGTGCTGATCAGCAACTTTTTGGGGGTGCTGTTTTTTTTTTTATATATATACAGCTGTGCTGCGTGTGCAACTGACTGCTGCCCCCCCCCTTTTGTGCTGATCAGTATAAATTAACTGATCAGCAACTTTTTGGGGGTGCAGGTTTTTTTTTTAATATATATACCTGTCAGTGCTGCTGCTGCAGTGTCATAGAGTGCTAGATAGTGAGAGATAGAGAGAGATAGTGACAGAGAGTGATAGAGAGTGCTATATTTTGTGTCTGCTACCCCCCCTTTTGTGCTGATCAGTATATCTGTCCTGAACAGCAACTTTTTGGGGGTGCAGGTTTTTTTTTTATATATATAACTGTCAGTGCTGCTGCTGCAGTGTCATAGAGTGATAGATAGTGATAGATAGTGAGAGATAGAGAGAGATAGTGACAGAGAGTGATAGAGAGTGCTATATTTTGTGTCTGCTACCCCCCCTTTTGTGCTGATCAGTATATCTGTGCTGATCAGCAACTTTTTGGGGGTGCAGGGTTTTTTTTTTTTATATATACCTGTCAGTTGCTGCCAGTTGCACTGTCAGTTGCACCAAAGGTTGTGCACCTGCTGCCCCTCACTGGTAATCAGTGTCGCATCACTGATCACCTTTTTTTTTTTTTGAGGGTGCTGTGGGGTCTTTTTTAAATTTTTTTTTTTTACACACACTGTGATTTTGTGGGTGTCCTGTGGCCACTGTGCGCTGATCAGTGACGTACATCACTGATCAGCTTTTTCGGCACAGGGTTGATCAATTTTTTATTTTTTTTGATCAAATTCCTGTTGCCTTTGAGCGCTGTTCAGTGACGGACGTTACGGACCAACATCTGTGCTCAATTTTTGGCGCAGGACCTTTTTTTTTTTTTTCTGCACTACATACACACTACATACCCCCCCGGGTTGAAATAAAGTTTGTACCCCCCCCCCTACACTATACACGTGTTGAAACATTTCACTACCAGAAACACAAAAATAAAAATGGCATCCCAAATGTCATCCCAGTCATCCAGAAGAATGTATTCAGCGGAGGAGGCATATGCCATGCTTGCCTCTGACTCTGACACAGCCAGTGAGGCAAGCGGGGAATTTGAAGGATTCATCTTAAGCTCCTCTTCCTCCTCTAGTGATGAGGGACCCCCTCAAAGACGCCCCCGTAGAGCAGCTGAGACCCCCCCCCAATAATTGATCTCGTATGGACCCCACCACCAGACAATTTTGAGCCCCAGGTTCCTGAGTTTTTGGCCATCCCAGGAATCCAATTTGATTCCACAGGTCTCAGAGAAATTGACTTTTTCAAATTATTTTTCTCTGATGATTTTATAAATTTAATGGTGGACCAAACTAATTTATATGCCCAGCAGTTTATTGCTCAAAACCCCACGTCATCATTTGCTAGGTGGACCCCTGTAGATGCAGTAGAGATGATGACGTTTTGGGGTCTGGTGTTTCATATGGGCATAGTAAAAAAGCCAGAAATTAGGCAATATTGGAGTACAGATGTTCTGTACAGCACCCCACTTTACCGTATGGCCATGACCCGGACTCGTTTTGAGTTAATTCTTAAATTTTTGCATTACAACGATAATGCACAGTGCCCACCCAGAGATGATCCCACCTTTGACCGGCTATTCAAAGTCAGGCCGGTCATTGATCATTTCAGTGCCAAATTTCCAGAGATGTACATCCCAGATAAATTCATTTGCATAGACGAGTCCCTTATACATTTTAAAGGAAGGGTTAAATTCCGCCAGTACCTTCCCAGTAAGAGGGCAAGGTATGGCATAAAAATGTATAAGCTGTGTGAAAGCACCTCAGGGTACACTCACAGGTTTAGGGTATATGAAGGGAAGGATTCAAGAATTGAACCGCCAGAATGCCCCCCCTCCCTCGTAGGTGTTAGTGGAAAAATTGTCTGGGATTTAGTGCACCCCTTCCTGGATAAAGGTTATCACCTCTATGTGGATAACTTTTACACTAGCATCCCCCTGTTTAAGGCCCTTGGTTCAAGAGGTACAGCAGCTTGCGGTACTGTGCGCAAGAACCAAAGAGGCCTCCCAAAAACGCACATTGCCCAAGTAATGAGAAGGGGTGAAAGCAGGGCACAATCCACCGAAAATATGTTGTTGGTCAAATATAAGGACAAGAGGGATGTCCTTATACTGACAACAAATCATGGAGACAGTACCACCTCTGTCCCTGTACGAGGTACCAGTACCCACACCTCAAAACCTAATTGTATCCTGGATTACAATAAGTACATGGGCGGAGTGGATCTTTCAGATCAGGTACTGAAGCCGTACAGTGCCCTGCGGAAAACAAAAATCTGGTACAAGAAGCTGGCCGTGTATATCATCCAGATGCCACTGTATAACGCTTACGTGCTATTCCGTTCTACCAGCCAGAGGGGGACATTTATGCACTTTCAAGAGGAAGTCATAAAGAGCCTAATATTTGGGAACCAGCAGGCAGAGGGCCCCAGTACTTCTAGTACTGGCCCCCGTATTGTACCAGGGCAGCATTTTCCTGATGAAATCCCCTCCACTGGAAAAAAGGGCAGGACACAAAAAAGGTGCAAAGTTTGCTATAAAAAGGGAATAAGAAAGCAAACTATTTTCCAGTGTGACACTTGCCCCGACAAACCCGGCCTATGTATAAAGGAGTGTTTTAAAATATACCACACATCTATGGATTATTAGGTTCATCATTTCACCGTGCTTCGGGGGTCTTGCTAATGCCACATAGCACCCACCATTCATTCCACCAGAATCTGAGCCGCAAAATCCAAAAATCACTCCTTCCCTTCTGAGTCCTGCCATGCACCCAACTGGTATTTTTTGGTCACATGTGAGGCATTGCCGTACTCGGGAGAAATTGGGGCACAGATTTTGGGATGCTTTTTCTCCTTCATACCTTATGAAAATGAAAAATTTTGAGCCAGAACTGCATTTTTGTGTAAAAAAATGTAATTTTTCATTTGCACAGCCCAGTTGTATCAAAATTGGTGAAACCCCTGGGGGTTTGAAATGTACACTATACCCCTAGATGAATTCCCTGAGGGGTGTAGTTTGCAAAATGGGGTCACTTGTGGGGGGGTTCCACTGTATTGGTGCTTTGGGGGTCTTGCTAATGCGACATAGCACCCACCAAAATTCCACCAGAATCTGTGCTGCAAAATCCAAATATCACTCCTTCCCTTCTGAGTCCTGCCATTTTTTGGTCACACATGAAGCATTGCCGTACTCGGGAGAAATTGGGGCACAGATTTTGGGGTGCTTTTTCTCCTTCATACCTTATGAAAATGAAAAATTTTGAGCCAGAACTGCATTTTTGTGTAAAAAAATGTAAATTTTCATTTGCACAGCCCAGTTGTATCAAAATTGGTGAAACCCCTGGGGGTTTGAAATGTACACTATACCCCTAGATGAATTCCCTGAGGGGTGTAGTTTGCAAAATGGGGTCACTTGTGGGGGGGTTCAACTGTATTGGTGCTTTGGGGGTCTTGCTAATGCGACATAGCACCCACCAACATTCCACCAGAATCTGTGCTGCAAAATCCAAATATCACTCCTTCCCTTCTGAGTCCTGCCATTTTTTGGTCACACATGAAGCATTGCCGTACTCGGGAGAAATTGGGGCACAGATTTTGGGGTGCTTTGTCTCCTTCATTCCTTGTGAAAATGAAAAATTTTGAGCCAGAACTGCATTTTTGTGTAAAAAATTTAATTTTTCATTTTCACTGCCCAGTTGTACCACAATTGGTGAAACCCCTGGGGGTTTGAAATGTACATTATACCCCTAGATGAATTCCCAGAGGGGTGTAGTTTGCAAAATGGGGTCACTTGTGGGGGGCTTCCACTGTATTGGTGCTTTGGGGGTCTTGCTAATGCGACATAGCACCCACCAAAATTCCACCAGAATCTGAGCTGCAAAATACAAAAATCACTCCTTCCCTTCTGAGTCCTGCCATGCACCCAAATGGTATTTTTTGGTCACATGTGAGGCATTGCCGTACTCGGGAGAAATTGGGGCACAGATTTTGGGGTGCTTTGTCTCCTTCATTCCTTGTGAAAATGAAAAATTTTGAGCCAGAACTGCATTTTTGTGTAAAAAAATGTAATTTTTCATTTGCACAGCCCAGTTGTATCAAAATTGGTGAAACCCCTGGGGGTTTGAAATGTACACTATACCCCTAGATGAATTCCCTGAGGGGTGTAGTTTGCAAAATGGGGTCACTTGTGGGGGGCTTCCACTGTATTGGTGCTTTGGGGGTCTTGCTAATGCGACATAGCACCCACCAAAATTCCACCAGAATCTGAGCTGCAAAATACAAAAATCACTCCTTCCCTTCTGAGTCCTGCCATGCACCCAAATGGTATTTTTTGGTCACATGTGAGGCATTGCCGTACTCGGGAGAAATTGGGGCACAGATTTTGGGGTGCTTTGTCTCCTTCATTCCTTGTGAAAATGAAAAATTTTGAGCCAGAACTGCATTTTTGTGTAAAAAAATTAAATTTTTCATTTGCACAGCCCAGTTGTATCAAAATTGGTGAAACCCCTGGGGGTTTGAAATGTACACTATACCCCTAGATGAATTCCCTGAGGGGTGTAGTTTGCAAAATGGGGTCACTTGTGGGGGGATTCCACTGTATTGGTGCTTTGGGGGTCTTGCTAATGCGACATAGTACCCACCAAAATTCCACCAGAATCTGTGCTGCAAAATCCAAATATCACTCCTTCCCTTCTGAGTCCTGCCATTTTTTGGTCACACATGAAGCATTGCCGTACTCGGGAGAAATTGGGGCACAGATTTTGGGGTGCTTTTTCTCCTTCATACCTTATGAAAATGAAAAATTTTGAGCCAGAACTGCATTTTTGTGTAAAAAAATGTAATTTTTCATTTGCACAGCCCAGTTGTATCAAAATTGGTGAAACCCCTGGGGGTTTGAAATGTACACTATACCCCTAGATGAATTCCCTGAGGGGTGTAGTTTGCAAAATGGGGTCACTTGTGGGGGGGTTCCACTGTATTGGTGCTTTGGGGGTCTTGCTAATGCCACATAGCACCCACCATTCATTCCACCAGAATCTGAGCCGCAAAATCCAAAAATCACTCCTTCCCTTCTGAGTCCTGCCATGCACCCAACTGGTATTTTTTGGTCACATGTGAGGCATTGCCGTACTCGGGAGAAATTGGGACACAGATTTTGGGGTGCTTTTTCTCCTTCATACCTTATGAAAATGAAAAATTTTGAGCCAGAACTGCATTTTTGTGTAAAAAAATGTAATTTTTCATTTGCACAGCCCAGTTGTATCAAAATTGGTGAAACCCCTGGGGGTTTGAAATGTACACTATACCCCTAGATGAATTCCCTGAGGGGTGTAGTTTGCAAAATGGGATCACTTGTGGGGGGGTTCCACTGTATTGGTGCTTTGGGGGTCTTGCTAATGCGACATAGCACCCACCAACATTCCACCAGAATCTGTGCTGCAAAATCCAAATATCACTCCTTCCCTTCTGAGTCCTGCCATTTTTTGGTCACACATGAAGCATTGCCGTACTCGGGAGAAATTGGGGCACAGATTTTGGGGTGCTTTGTCTACTTCATTCCTTGTGAAAATGAAAAATTTTGAGCCAGAACTGCATTTTTGTGTAAAAAATTTAATTTTTCATTTCCACTGCCCAGTTGTACCACAATTGGTGAAACCCCTGGGGGTTTGAAATGTACATTATACCCCTAGATGAATTCCCAGAGGGGTGTAGTTTGCAAAATGGGGTCACTTGTGGGGGGCTTCCACTGTATTGGTGCTTTGGGGGTCTTGCTAATGCGACATAGCACCCACCAAAATTCCACCAGAATCTGAGCTGCAAAATACAAAAATCACTCCTTCCCTTCTGAGTCCTGCCATGCACCCAAATGGTATTTTTTGGTCACATGTGAGGCATTGCCGTACTCGGGAGAAATTGGGGCACAGATTTTGGGGTGCTTTGTCTCCTTCATTCCTTGTGAAAATGAAAAATTTTGAGCCAGAACTGCATTTTTGTGTAAAAAATTTAATTTTTAATTTTCACTGCCCAGTTGTACAACAATAAGTGAAACCCCTGGGGGTTTGAAATGTACATTATACCCCTAGATGAATTCCCAGAGGGGTGTAGTTTGCAAAATGGGGTCACTTGTGGGGGGCTTCCACTGTATTGGTGCTTTGGGGGTCTTGCTAATGCGACATAGCACCCACCAAAATTCCACCAGAATCTGAGCTGCAAAATACAAAAATCACTCCTTCCCTTCTGAGTCCTGCCATGCACCCAAATGGTATTTTTTGGTCACATGTGAGGCATTGCCGTACTCGGGAGAAATTGGGGCACAGATTTTGGGGTGCTTTGTCTCCTTCATTCCTTGTGAAAATGAAAAATTTTGAGCCAGAACTGCATTTTTGTGTAAAAAAATGTAATTTTTCATTTGCACAGCCCAGTTGTATCAAAATTGGTGAAACCCCTGGGGGTTTGAAATGTACACTATACCCCTAGATGAATTCCCTGAGGGGTGTAGTTTGCAAAATGGGGTCACTTGTGGGGGGCTTCCACTGTATTGGTGCTTTGGGGGTCTTGCTAATGCGACATAGCACCCACCAAAATTCCACCAGAATCTGAGCTGCAAAATACAAAAATCACTCCTTCCCTTCTGAGTCCTGCCATGCACCCAAATGGTATTTTTTGGTCACATGTGAGGCATTGCCGTACTCGGGAGAAATTGGGGCACAGATTTTGGGGTGCTTTGTTTTCTTCATTCCTTGTGAAAATGAAAAATTTTGAGCCAGAACTGCATTTTTGTGTAAAAAATTTAATTTTTCATTTTCACTGCCCAGTTGTACCACAATTGGTAAAACCCGGGGGGTTTGAAATGTACATTATACCCCTAGATGAATTCCCAGAGGGGTGTAGTTTGCAAAATGGGGTCACTTGTGGGGGGCTTCCACTGTATTGGTGCTTCGGGGGTCTTGCTAATGCGACATAGCACCCACCAAAATTCCACCAGAATCTGAGCTGCAAAATACAAAAATCACTCCTTCCCTTCTGAGTCCTGCCATGCACCCAAATGGTATTTTTTGGTCACATGTGAGGCATTGCCGTACTCGGGAGAAATTGGGGCACAGATTTTGGGGTGCTTTTTCTCCTTCATACCTTCTGAAAATGAAAAATTTTGAGCCAGAACTGCATTTTTGTGTAAAAAATTTAATTTTTCAATTTCACTGCCCAGTTGTACCACAATTGGTGAAACCCCTGGGGGCTTGAAATGTACACTATACCCCTAGATGAATTCCCTGAGGGGTGTAGTTTGCAAAATGGGGTCACTTGTGGGGGGGTTCCTAAATTTTAGCATCTTATGGTGCCTAGAAACCTACATGGTGCCTAAAAAATAATCTCATAAAAAGGAGGCTCCAAAATCAAGTAGGTGCTCCTTCTATTATGAAGCCTGTGGTTTGGTCAACGTGCACACTAGGGCCACATATAGGATATTTATGAAAACAAAAGAATTGGGGGAATCAATTTTTAGTCACATTTCTCTAGTAAAATCTACTGTGTTCCTTAGAAAAATGTATTAAAATTGCAAATCTGCAAAAAAAATGAAATTTTGAAATTTCACCTACACTTTGTTTTAATTCCTGTGAAACACCTAAAGGGTTAACAAACTTCCAAAATGCTGTTTTGAATACTGTGAGGGGTGCAGTTTTTGAAATGGCATCATTTATGGGGGTGTCTCACATACAAGTCCCTCAAAGTCACATCAGAACTGAACTGGTCCCTTAAAAAATCAGTGTTTGAAATTTTCTTGAAAATTTGAGAATTTGCTATTCATATTTTAAGCCTTCTAGTGTCCAAAAAAATTAAAAGGAGGTTGAAATAATGATGGAAACATAAAGTAGACATATGGTCTATGTTAGTTATTAACTATTTTGAGTGGTATGATTATTTGTCTCACAAGCAGAAAATTTAACATTTTGAAAATCGCTAAGTTTTCCATTTTTTTACGACATTTTGGTATTTTTCACAAAAAAACACAGACTGTATCGACCAAAATTTACCACTAACTTGAAGTACAATGTGTCACGAGAAAACAATCTCAAAATCACTGGGATAAGTAAAAGCAAAAAAAAGTTATACCCACTTAAGTGATACATGTCAGATTTGAAAAAAATGGCTCTGTCAGGAAGGCAAAAACTGGCTGCGTCAGGAAGGGGTTAAAGGAATCCACCTCTTCTATATGTGACTTTATTGCTTCATTCATTCTGATGGATTCAATTTGATATTTTGGGCAGCATGGATGTAGTAATGGTTAGCATTACTGCCTCACAGCACTGAGGTCATGGGTTAGATTCCCACCATGGTCCTAACTGTGTGGCGTTTGTATATTCTCCCCGTACTTGCGTGGGTTTCTTCCGGGTACTCCGGTTTCCCCCCACAATCCAAAAATATACTGGTAGGTTATATGGCGCCCAACAAAACTAACCCTAGAATGTCTGTGTGCGTGTACATGTGGTAGGGAATATAGATTGTAAGCTCCTCTGGGGCAGGGACTGATGCGAATGTTCAACTATACTCTGTAAAGCGCTGCGGAATATGTGTGTGCTACATAAATAACGTAATAAATTAATAAATATATTTGTTATGCTCTTGTGAGTTTTGCTAATTAGACACACCTGATAAGCAGAACGAGACTTTTGTTTTTGTTACTTTTATATTTATGTTGCCATAGTTTTTGTTGTAGCGTATTATTTTCTCATTTGCAATGCTATTGTTGTTCCACCTCAGGCACCACCTTTACACTCTTTCTGCAAATACCCTCAGCCATTTCCTTCTGTATACAGTATTCAGAGGTATAGCTTTGCTCTTATTTTATTACTGTTACCAAGTATTTGGAAAAACTGGTTTGTTCATTTTTATTTGTTTACTGAATATAAAGAATTTACTACAAAAAAAAACAGAGTGGGAGGTGGAAAAAAAAATCAATAAATCAAAAGGACTCCACTGAAATGGACACAGAGGAGACGCTGACACTGGTAAGTAAGCCATTAAGGTGCTAAGAAGTCTATTCCAGAAAGGAGATCCATTTTATTAAAAACAATACATCTATTTTGTGCAGCTGATAAAATAGCACAGACGTAAACAAATAAACATCTGTTACATCCTTGTAAATATGTCTGCATTTGGTGTATACATATATTTTTTTATTTTTTACATTTTTTGTAATACACCTAATTGTCCAATCTTACAACATATGCTCTTAACATTCAGGTTAATTTAAGGCTGTGATGAATCACCAGGGGGACATTTATTTATAGAGATGAGGTAACGGGATACATTGTTTAACTAAACATAAGCATGCGGAATTTAGCACCTATTCCCAAGAACATGACATGTTATTCAAACATGCCACACCAGATGCAGTGATTAATTAGAACTCCATAGAGAAATCTCACCATCAACCAACTTTAATCTGTCCACAGAGATAGCTGGAGATTTGGCTTCAATGCAGGGATCAGAAGCTTGTATTTAGCAAGGGTTATGGAAATGCATTAAACTTTCTGTCCAAAACCTTCCCAAGTGACGATACAGACCGAGGCGCACGTGTAATGCCTGCAAAATATGGGCAAAAAGCGGCAATTGTTTTGTAGACAATGCCAGATTGCCTTAAAACAATTTGCTGCTTTACATTGAATATGTCACTGCTACTCGTACATCATAAGTAGGGATGTGCGGACTCGGATTCTGGAGATCCGAGCCCCCACGGACGTCATCAATCAGAGCACCGGTCCGAGCAGCGCTCGGAGATTCCCGCCTGACTCGGGTCTGGCCACAAGGGCAAAACGTCATCGCCTGGCGCCGGATTTCGCAAGGCTTTAAATAGCGGCTCCCGCACCAGCCATCTTCACTCCAGTCTAGGAGCGGGTTGGGAGAGGGTGTGCTGGTGCTTAAACTTAAACTTGAGCTTGACCTTGAAACCGCAATATTTTTTTCGCTGGGGCTGTCTGCTGTCTCCCTCAGTACTGCTCTCCTCTCTGCTTAGGGTGGGATCACCCTAGCAAGGAGGACAGTCGGCTTTAACTGTGTACTTGTAGTACTACTGTCTCCTCTGTGCTGGGGCCTACCTCTGGTGCTGTGCTGTACCTAATATATATATATAGTACTACCTATAGTACCCACTAAGCTGCTATATTATTTAATTAAAAATAATACCTGTCCTGCAGTGCTGCCTGGAACTGTAATAAATAATTCTGCTGGACTGGTGCACTGCCCATCCAGTACCTAATAAATTAATTAATTATTATAATTTCTGCTGGTGCATATAGTAGTCTGCTACTGCTGTAACTACCTGTGTGTTGCCCATTGCCAGTGCTACTGCCTACCAAGTAGTTTATCTACCTACTAGGCTGCTATATTATTTAATTAAAAAATAATCCATGTCCTGCAGTGCTGCCTGGAACTGTAATAAATAATTCTGCTGGACTGGTGCACTGCCCAACCAGTACCTTATAATTAATTATTATAAATTCTGCTGGTGTACTGCACATATACTAGTATTGCCGACGTATATATTATCTACGTCTTGTGCCTAGTGCTGCCGTATCTACCTGTCTTGTGTACCCACTGCCTAGTACTGCCATATCTACATGTTTTGTGCCCACTGCCTAGTACTGCTGTATCTACCGTCTGGTGCCTAGTACTGCCGTATCTACCTGTCTTGTGCCTAGTACTGCCGTATCTACCTGTCTTGTGCCCACTGCCTAGTACTGCTGTATCTACCGTCTGGTGCCTAGTACTGCTGTATCTACCGTCTTGTGCCTAGTACTGCCGTATCTACCGTCTGGTGCCCACTGCCATATCTACCTGTCTTGTGCCCACTGCCTAGTACTGCTGTATCTACCGTCTGGTGCCTAGTACTGCTGTATCTACCGTCTGGTGCCTAGTACTGCCGTATCTACCGTCTGGTGCCCACTGCCATATCTACCTGTCTTGTGCCCACTGCCTAGTACTGCTGTATCTACCGTCTGGTGCCTAGTACTGCTGTATCTACCGTCTGGTGCCTAGTACTGCCGTATCTACCATCTGGTGCCCACTGCCATATCTACCTGTCTGGTGCCCACTGCCATATCTACCTGTCTGGTGCCCACTGCCTAGTACTGCTGTATCTACCGTCTGGTAAAAAAAAAAAGAACAATGTACCTTGAGCGCTAGCTCAATTATGCGCATATATAGAACAGGTGTTAGTGTCCTGAATAATATGGGTGGAATTCCCAGCGCTGTACTGGGGGACAACAATGGGGGGGGGGGTTATCAGTGGATTTTTTGTAAGTCCTCCCAACATGGAATTGTAATCCACAGGAAAGTTCCTTAAAAGCTCCTTAGCAGAGAAGTTGAATACGGAGTAGGCACTTTATTACCTTTAGTTGGTACGGACCACAGTGATGATAAGCCTCCTTATTGTAAATTGTGGGGCTCTCGGCAGGTCCCAGTGTTGGTTGGTGTGGAGCGGCTACACCGGCCAGCAAGCCAGGTGTGAGCCGCTGAACACTGCGGCGGGTGGAAACGTCCTCTCTGTGGGGTCTCGTGCACGTTGCTGCCATACGCCGCGATGGCAGGTGAGCTGTGTCTCGTCCGAAATGACACTCCGTATCTGCGCTGGTGAGATCTGGCGGGGACCGGGGTGTGGAGAGTTGTCGGAGCTCACACTGGGTGAAAGGTTCTCCGGGTCCTCGGTCTCAACCAGCAGCAGGAATTCCTTTTCAAGACGCGTTTCGCCACGCTCAGGCGGCTTTATCAATTGGGAATGGTGTAGCCGCTCCACACCAACCAACACTGCTGGCGTGTGATGGATAAGTGCACCCACGTACCCCGACTGGGACCTGCCGAATTTACAATAAGGAGGCTTATCATCACTGTGGTCCGTACCAACTAAAGGTAATAATAAAGTGCCTACTCCGTATTCAACTTCTATGCTAAGGAGCTTTTAAGGTACTTTCCTGTGGATTACAATTCCATGTTGGGAGGATTTACAAAAAATCCACTGATCCCCCCCATTGTTGTCCCCCAGTACAGCGCTGGGAATTCCACCCATATTATTCAGGACACTAACACCTGTTCTATATATGCGCATAATTGAGCAATCAACCGGGACCTGGTAAATATATGCCATTTTTAAACAGCACTTTATTGATGTACATGTTTTAAATTGTTTCTGCATGCATGCATAATATTTTGTGTATTTTTATTTTGTATGTTATCCATTTTTATTAATTAAATTGTAATATTTTGTGTGCAAAAGGCGCCTACTGGTACTTTTCTCTATCTACCGTCTGGTGCCTAGTACTGCCGTATCTACCGCCGCAGTGCCACTCTTACATGAGCCACGTGTTTGTGCGGCACACTTGTGTGGCTTAGCATAGTTATCCAGCTACCTCGGTGCAACCTTTTGCCCTAAAAACAATATTGTGAGGTGTTCAGGATAGACTGGAAATGAGTGGAAATTAATTTTATTGAGGTTAATATAGCGTAGGAGCAAAATAAAAAAAAAATAATTCTGCGATTTTAGCAGTGTTTATGCTATTTTAACAAAAAAATCAGAACCCAAAAAATCCAAACACAAAACTCTTAGGAGGTGTTTTGCCAAAACCCATTAGAACCCAAAACCTCAAGGTAATCAGAACCCAAAACCCGAAAAGTGGCCGGCGCACATCCCTAATCATAAGGGGTGGAGCTTATTACTAGTAAAGTTCTAGAGTAAATCACACAGGGGGTGATTCATGGCCCTGTTCCGATGGTGGGGGGTCTGCACATGAGCAAGCGAGTATTTGTGCATGTGCAGACCATGGCAACGATTGGCGTTGGCAAGTTACACACTCGCAGGGGGATTCATAGCGTGGAGGGAGGATTGGGGGGGGGGGGGTGACAGGGCCTGCCCATGGGAACACCCGGCATTTTATGGGCATCCCCATGAAAATGCTGGGCATTACCATGGGTATGAAGGAGGGCTGATGCCTGCCAGGGGCAGGTGGCTGACGTCACAGGACAACAGTGCCCGCCCCCTCTTCAGCAGACTCGAAAGGAAATGAAAGTCATTTGACACTGACTTTTATTTCCGAATGCAGGAGAAATCATTGGATGAGCTCATTTGATGAGCCAAGAAGAATTTGGACCAAGGAAGGTTAGTAACCAAAGAGCATCGCCGGCCGGCACTTTGACTGACAGACTTGAAATCACGGGCGGCGACCGCAAGTATAATCTATCTGTTGTCCGGAAATCTGGTGGAACAGAGATAGCCGCCGCCTCAATATCTGGAGGGTTCCCTACTCTAAAGGTTTTTTAATAATTATTACCAGTAACCTTTGCTAGCAAAAGGAAATACAGGATTGGGGACAGAGGAACTAGTAATCCCTGACAAACTAATTATTAACCTCACTAACCCAATAGGAGACAAAGGACTGGCTATTTTAAAAGCATTATATCTTTTCTTTTATACTAACCACCGGCCGGTGTATATACTCTGTGTATTTTATTCATTCATTTATTCTGTTGTTGAGTTAAAATATATATATATATATATATATATATATATATATATTACTTTCAAAATGATACTGATATTTTGTCACCTTTGAAATATTTGAATGCTAAATAGAACACCCAGTTTCAAGCGCTGTTTTAACCCCTTGGTTTCCATTTTTGTACAATTGGGGATTGAGTATTCCCCTATAGTCAGCAGCTGAAACTGGTTATATCCCCATAGCACTCAACATATCTTTTTTGTGAGATTTCTAGTAACCAAAGGGTTATTGTCTGTACCAATTGAACAATACTTAGTTTACTGACTATTTACTATAATCCATGCAAATACTATTGAATTAATGCAACATTTGTAATCTGGTAAACAATTACTTACCAAACCAGACCAGAAAAGGAAAAATAAAGCCAGCCACGGGATATCTGTACATTTTCTGTAAAGTATAGGTCGCCATTGCCTCTGCGCAGGATTTTCAGACACCTGTAAACGAAGATTTACATTATGATAGTTATCATATAACTGTGTTTGGATGGAAGTATCAGGCATTCCGGAGTCATGGCCTTGCCCCCATTGTGACACTGTATTTCCCCCTGTCCTTTTTATGGATCTCAGATTTTTGGGAGTATGGAAAAATGGTACTGAGATTTGCAGAAGCCCTTTTAAAACAATCTCTGGTGTTGCAACAATAAAACACAGACAAATTATTGGACAAATATATGTTTTATGACTGATTTTATTAAAAGTGGAGTTTTTGATTTATGGACTTTACGCTGAAAATAATCATGTTCTTATTTAGATGAGCGGAAAACATCTTCACAACATCTCTTGTGATTATAGTAAGGGCCCATATACACTGGGTGATTTTGAGCCAAAAGCAGCTCACTTTAACCGTTTGAGCTGCTTTCAGCTCATAAGCCACCTAACGGTATCGACCCAATGCTTGTCGACCAACATGCTGTAGACCAAATGACTGTATCCCATGTATACTGCCCAACGATTTGCGTTGAGAGCTCCCGCATCGTCACTGCTCATTTGCTGGTATTACCAGCAGATGAGCGACAAGGTGGATGTCTTTTCATATACGGGTTGGGTTCGTTTGGTCTACAGGATGTTGGTCGACAAGGTCCCCATTTCGACCTAATGGTGTCGACCCAATGCTTGTCGACCAACATGCTGTAGACCAAATGACCATATCCCGTGTATACTGCCCAACGATAAGCCATGAGAGCTCCCGCATCATCACTGGCCGCCACTGCTCATTTGCTGGTATTACCAGCAAATGAGCGACAAGGTTAATGTCTTTCCATAGCATCCTGTTATATTAAGCATGTATTGGTTCTGATCCGTAGGTGTATGCAAGCAGTGAAGCACCGCTAGCATACACCTATGTGCAGGGGCGTGCATCAGTGGGTATGGGCAGGGTGCAAACAGCAATTCAAACAGAATGGGACCAATGGCGATGAGGAGGTGTTTACCGTCCAATGAAAAGATAAAGAAATATGATAACAGGTTAGAACCCTTAAATATCAATACTCTCGGTCACAACACAGGAGGGGGTTCTTCGTTAGCGTACCCGTACTCACACTCAGAATTGAGGTTATGTGCTCATAAAGGTATCTTTTGTGACACTAGGGAATTTCACCACGAGTGGATTTCGACAACCAAATGCATACCGTACTCACAAGTCGGAATTGCTGGTACAGGCGCATAAAGGTTTCTTTTACTTTGAAGAAAGAGGTCCAAATCTCTCATTTGCAAAAGTGTTCTCAGCATTAACACCATATAAAAGACAAAGAAGCCTGGTGACTGGGGTATTGGCCTTATACCCCAATCATAACCGCAAGCAAGTGGTACAACTCCCCCAAGGCAATACAGCAAGGCTCCTCTCCTGCCAACGCATTTCAACAGGATAACCTGTCTTTTTCAAGGCTTGGACTTGGTCCAAGCCTTGAAAAAGACAGGTTATCCTGTTGAAACGCGTTGGCAGGAGAGGAGCCTTGCTGTATTGCCTTGGGGGAGTTGTACCACTTGCTTGCGGTTATGATTGGGGTATAAGGCCAATACCCCAGTCACCAGGCTTCTTTGTCTTTTATATGGTGTTAATGCTGAGAACACTTTTGCAAATGAGAGATTTGGACCTCTTTCTTCAAAGTAAAAGAAACCTTTATGCGCCTGTACCAGCAATTCCGACTTGTGAGTACGGTACGCATTTGGTTGTCGAAATCCACTCGTGGTGAAATTCCCTAGTGTCACAAAAGATACCTTTATGAGCACATAACCTCAATTCTGAGTGTGAGTACGGGTACGCTAACGAAGAACCCCCTCCTGTGTTGTGACCGAGAGTATTGATATTTAAGGGTTCTAACCTGTTATCATATTTCTTTATCTTTTCATTGGACGGTAAACACCTCCTCATCGCCATTGGTCCCATTCTGTTTGAATTGCATCCACGTGGGGTTGAGTGGTGACCCCTTCTTTCGGACCGGCTGAAGAAGAGTGACTGCGCCTTGGGACTGATTATTTTTTGTTTGTTTGAGGGTGCAAACAGCAGCAGGGTCCGGCAGCTGGCAGGTGCTAGGTGGCGGAGCTGGAAGACTGGCCGGCCACTGATTGGCTGAGAGATTTCTCTCAGCCAGTGACCGGCCAGCCAGGCTTTTGAATATATTTTGTAAAATTCTACTACCGCCTCCTTTTCTTCAGACGAAAACGGGCAGTTACCACCCCCAAATACCGGCTTCTGACGACTTTGCATTTACAATCCATATGCTTTTTCTGATGCGTAATGCATATGGTACACATACGCAGTCATTCGATAATCACTCGATCTGCAATACACTGTTAAGCGATCAACTCTGAACCAGGCCCAATATAACAGCATGGAAACACTTTTATACTATTGCTCATGTGAGTCTTTTCAACTTTTTTTTGTTTCAATGTGTCCCAAGATATTTTTTTAAAAGAATAAATACGAAGTAGGATTTTACTGCAGCATAATTGGGAGCGAGGCCATGGGAATAGGAGCTAACCACTACACTGCCAAGGTAAAAATATTCAAAGCTCGCATATTGTTTATCTTCTCTGGCTCTTCCCTTGCTACCAGATTAGGGAAACCACACAAGCAAATTGAATCACTGCTCTGCCTGCCTAAATAAATACATCCATTGATATAGCCGTAAGACTGAGGTCGCCACCAATCACTTCCTTTTCCAGTTCCTCCCTTACCACATCAATTGTACAGAGCTATGTACACAACGCAATACACCCTCGTAGTAACTTTCCCACTGGCAACTGGAATATGCTGTGAAATATATCCTGATGAACACACACACAAATGGAATGCAAACAGTGATCTAGATAGGATATGGATAATATTATTTCAATTATGAATAGTTAACTAGGATTAGAAAATGAAAACACTCGGAAACATAGGGCCTGATTCAGCTATGTTAGCAAAGCAAAAAAGCACGCAAATGGGAAAAACCATGCGGAACTGCAGGTGGGGCAGATGTAACATGTGCAAAAATATGTAGATTTGGATAGGGTGTGTTTAAACTGAAATCTAAATTGCAGTGTAAAAATAGAGCTGTCTAAAATGAGGGATGTGGGCTACATGCAAAAGCAGCCAGTATTTACCCTTCAGAGAAACATTATAAATGTATTTACTCCTCTTGCATAACAAGTCAACATGTTGACCTATTGCGGGTGTCGACCTTTTGTCACTAAGCCAAGTCAACCTTTTTAAGGTGACGACCTATTGAGTGGTGACCTTAATTGGGGGGAGAAGCAACCGGTAGCCCAGGAGCAGTGACAGCCGGCAGCCGGGCACAAGGGAGGGAGTCGCAGCAGCTGGAGGCTGAGGAGCAGGAGATCAGGGAGGCCAGTGTCTGTGAATGGAAGACCTGCCTCGTCTCACCTCATCCCGTCAGCTTAGCCCCCATCACTTCACCCCCTTAGCTCACTCCCTGTCACCTAACCCCATCACCACAACCTTACCCAGTCACCTCACCCTGCAAGCTCGCCCCCCCATAACCTCACCCACTCTTGCTCATCTTGACCTCAGCACTTTTGCCTCAGCCTGTCGCCTCATCCCATCTCACCCCATCTTGTCTCTCTCTCTCTCTCTGCCTCACCTCCCCATCTATTTTCCTCTTTTTCATTCTCTATTTTCCTCCCTTTTCCCTCTTCTTTTTCCCTCCTGCACCTGGTCTCTGTCACCCTCTTTCTCCCTAGCAGTCTCTCCTCTTTTTCTTTCTCCCTCTCCTGCTCTCTCCCACTGCCCCTTTCTTTCTCTCAACCCTCTCTCTTTCCCCACCATATATCCTCTGTTCATCTCTCTCTGCCACTAATCTCTCTTCTCCCTATGCTTCCTTTCTTTCGCTTTCCTCCCTCTCTCTGTCAGTCAATACCTCTTTCTACCTAGCGTTGTCTCTCTCGCTCTCCCCCTGACACCCTCTCTCTTTCTGTAACCCCTTTCTATCCCTGACACTCTCTCTCTCTTACTATTGCTCATTGCCCTCCCTCCCTCACTTGCTCCTACCTCTTTCTCTATCTGACACCATCTTTTGTACCTTCTTTAATACCCTATTTTTCTATGATTCCCCCTTTTAATCTCTCTCCATCCTCTTAGGAGGGGGAGGCTAAGCTCAAAAGCATGATATATGTGATGGGACCCAGAAATAGCGAAATAGGACCCCAACTTTATCAGGTACGGGGTCCCAGGGACCTACACATTTTTTCACTGAGTGCGATCACAAATAGCAATTATCAAGAGTTGACTTAAGAAGACAATAATAACAGGCATGTTAATTACAATGGGGAAATATACTGAGCAGGTAGCTCTGTTTCCGATGGGATGTTGCTATGGTTATCCAATCAGATACTGTTATCTTCTAGGAGGTGCTAAATAAATAAGTAGTAGATTCTGATTGGTTGCCAATAGCGACATCCCATGTGAAATAGATGTCCCGTCTTAGTAAATTTCCCCCCAATGTCTGCAAAGTGTCTGAGAAGGCCGATGTACAGTATTTGTAACTTGAACAATTTAGTCTGTCAAGTTACAAGGAACATTGAACATCACTGAAGTGAATAAATAGACTGCATTCCCATAAATGATGGCTCAGCGCCAATAGGCACCTTTCACTTTAGAAATCAAGTTCACAAACAACAAGTACAACTGTGCACCTTGCGGGAATTATTACATATTTCAAGAATGGTGCAGGCCTAAAGGCCTTCTCGGAGGTAGATGTTGCAGAAGATTTCCGTTGAACCGCCCGGCAGCTTCCCGGGCAACAGGACAGCACATGATACACTGCATGCGGTCCTTTTGCATACAGTATATCGTATGCAATCCCAGCAAGGGCTGTGGTATCGGATAAATCTATAGCGCACGGGACTGTGCATCGGATCGGATTGGAAACGCATGTGAATTTACACTTTTCAGACAATTTCTCAGTCCAATCCATTGGGATCAGATGAGAAGTGTCCAAATCACGCTAATGTATGGCCAACTTTAGATAATGGATACCATTACGCGGTACTTGTTTCCTAGCACGGCCACACCGATTAAGATCGGGGTGGTCGTGCTGAAAAAAATCGGGTCGATCGCATCGCATGCGATTTGGTCGCATGCGATGCGATCGACGCGACCGACCGATTTTTGACCCGATTTTTTTCATTGAATCCAATGTAAATTGGGTCCCTGGGACCCAATTTTACATTGTATTCAATGAAAAAAATTCCCAACCCCCCCAAATTGAAGCGCGTAAACAGCAGCCCACGATAGACGCATACCCGAAGCGTGGCGAGCGCAGCGAGCCCGCGAGGGGCGGCGGTACGCGTCCTCCGACCTTTTCATGCCCTACTATCCACTAGGGCGTGGAGTGAGAATAGAATAGTGTGGCGAGCGCAGCGAGCCACCGAGCCCGAAGCGTGGCGAGCGCAGCGAGCCCCGCGAGGGGACGCGGATACCTTCACAGGTAAACGCGTCCCTTCGCGGGCTTCACAGGTGTCCGCGTCGCCACGGACACCTGTGAAGCCCGCAAGGGGACGCGTATAACTGTGAAGGTATCCGCGTCCCCTCGCCACGCTTCGGGCTCGGTGGCTCGCTGCGCTCGCCACACTATTCTATTCTCACTCCACACCCTAGTGGATAGTAGGGCATGAAAAGGTCGGAGGACGCGTACCGCCGCCCCTCGCGGGCTCGCTGCGCTCGCCACGCTTCGGGTTGGCGTCTATCGTGGGGCGACGACGGGGACATCTATAATGTGAAATGGGTCATATGGACCCATTTCACATTTTTTGACATTTTTACACCATTTCAATGTTAAAAAATTTTTTAACATTGAATCCTATGCAAAAATCGGGGGCATCGCGTCGGGACCAATGTTAATGGTCCCGACCGACGCGATGCCCCCGATATTTTACCTTTCCGACAAGATTTCAATGTTAAAATATTTTTTAACATTGAAGTCTATGGAAATATCGGGGGCATCGCGTCGGTCGCGTCGGGACCAATGTTAATGGTCCCGACCGACGCGATGCCCCCGATATTTTATCCTAGCCGGCAAAATGGACCTGATTTCAAAAGAAATCGGGTCCATCGTGGGTAATCGTGTCCCTTAAGTAAGGGACACGATTACTCACGATTGTGGCCGTGCTAGGAAACAAGTACCCATTACGCTGCTAGTTAAGGCCAAAGGTCACATTTATGGTTACAATAAGCGTTTTTTATATCAAGTACTGAAATTTCTTCATAAATTTGGGTGATCAAAGTAACACAAGGCTATGGGCAGTATTCAGTCGAAGTCCCAAGCCATTTTTGCTCTGCTCGACTGGTACTCGGCATGCGAAATTCAATGTTCCACCTGTTAAGTGGGAAAAATTGGGGAAAAACAGCTGCGGATTGTGGAGAAACGGCCATGAATTTGCCAATCCACAATAAAACAGATTGTTTTAAAGTTGGATCTCTTTTTTAAAAATCCTCCTTCAATGCTGTCGGACACGGCAGCATTGAATAGGCGATGGACGCTATTTCCCCTGACTAGCCCCCATGTCAGCAAGCAAAATATTTGGTAAAACACTATCTTACCCTCACTCAAATAGGTAAGGCTGCTTCTAAGCACACATTTTATGGTGTGTCTCTAAAGTTTGTTTTTTTGTTACAATGATTCTCTAGTCACATTACATAGGTTCTAACTTGAATTCTACAAAGAAAAGGACACCAACATCATCTCCCACACTCTACAGACATCAGTGCACTTTTTCTAATACTACAGTCTCTGCCTTTTTCACCTCATTGTGTCCACCCATGTCCCCTCTAGACTGTAAGCTCATGTGAGTGGGGCCCTCTACACTTTGCCTTCTATTCAGAATTATGCTAACTGTATCTATGTACAGTTATACATGGTCTATCAGAGCCATAATTAGAAATCTTGGTGTCCCTTTGCCAGAAATCATTGGTAGCCACACCTATATTTTAAATAGAGAAAGCATGCACCAAAGCCACACCCACCAAATATGGTGCATGAACTTATGGGAATTGGTGTTGCCACAAAATAGTACCCCAATTCAAATTACCCCACACAGAAGCAGTTCCCCATACATGTTATGCCACATTATTAGTAAGGCCCTTTACATGTTACTCCCACACAGTACTAAGGCTCCTACACATAACAACATACAGTAGTAGTACCCCTTGCACATTATGCCCCACAAAAGAAACAGTAGTAATGCCCCCTGCACATTATGCACCACAGTAGTAATGCCCCTTGCACATTATGCACCACAGTAGTAATGCCCCTTGCACATTATGCACCACAGTAGTAATGCCCCTTGCACAGTATGCACCACAGTAGTAATAGTAGTGTTTTGCACCCCTCCATGCAGCAAGAAACTAGGCTACTTGAGGCTGTCCATATCTGCCCATCAGGAACAGCCTGCGCAAATGACAATTAACCCAGGTGCAAAATTATGCTTTGGGCCCCTTTTCGCCCAGGGCATCTATATAATAATTGTAAAATATCTGTCCCATCACCTCCATGTACTGGAAGCCTTGACACACTCCCCAATGGCTTCAACTTGCAAGAAAGACTAAAAAAACCTAGAAGAGAAGAACTGGCCACCTGGAACCGGTAAGTATGGGAATCATGGGAGTCAGGAGGACACTGGGATAGATGGGGGGGGGGGGGGGGGGGGGGGGGGATACATACAGTAAGATACTTAATGACATGGTAATTTATGTGAGTCTGCCCATTCACTGTTGCAGCGTTGCTGTACGCTGGGGTGCTCCGCTAATAATACACCATGCAGCGGGACCACTTTAGATTGCATAACTTAAAGATGGAGGTACCACTCACAGGGCATATTCGCTCAGGGACGTGACACAGAGACATCACCCTGCTGTCTATATTAGCCTGTATTACAGTATGTATCTTGCCATCTGCTTTCCTCTCTGCATGGCACAATGTAGTCATTGTGCTGCCTTATAGTTAGCCCTTTGAGTGCCAACATATCTGTGACAAATATTAATATCTGCCAAAAAGGCCAGCGTCCCTCACATTTGTTATATAAATTCAAATAATAAATGTGTAAAAAAAAATAAAAAAAGGATTATATTTCCTATATAAAAGGTAAAAATTACAGGTCATTGTGATGAATAACAATATTTACTTGCCAATTTTCACACCTATTTTGACAAATTCACTAGGCACGCAAAGGGTTAGAGGGTTGAGTTAAAAGGTCTGTGTGTGCATGTACATGTGGTAAGGAATATAGATTGTCAGCTCCACTGGGGCAGGGACTGATGTGAACAGACAAATATTCTCTGTAAAGCGCTGCGGAATATGTGTGCATCATAAAAGAAACTGTTAATAAATAAAGGAATGACAGCTCTGGTCTTCTTAAAAAAATCCCCAAACATAATGAGAACAAGTCAAACTTTTATGTATATATAAAGACATCTGAAACTTCTGCAACCTAGAAAAACAACACTAACAATTAACATAATCATAATAATATTCTGGTTGTAGAAGATGAAGGAGGGGCAGAGATCCTCACCCTTCTCTGTGCAAGCACCTGCCAGCTACATGATAACATGTAACCCAGTAATTGTCCCATATACACATACTAGTCCTGCACCGAGTGACATAGTCTGTATCCCCTGCCTGAGAGCGAGCGTGCCAGCCTGGGTGACAGGGGGCAGAGCTGGCGGCAGGAGGGTGTGTGCCAGCACAGGGTGGGTGACATATAATACTTGCAGGAGAGGGACGTGCATGACCGGTTACCTGATACTCCCCGCAGCACGCCATAGCGGGGGCTCACAGCAGCAGCACCGAGGAGACGGGGGACATGCCACACGGCGGCGATCTGTTCCCTGCCAGGGGGTAAAGCAAAGGGACGAGTTAGTGACTGCCCACATGGCACTGCCAGCTACTACGCCCGTCCTCCCCACAACTACCAGGGTCCCATACTCACAGCTTGTCACTAAAGGTGCGGACGCCGCGGGCCGAGGAAAACTGGGTCCCAGTGACACAAACGCACAGTAATCGGGTGCCGGTGTGTACGGCCAGGTGCGACAGTCCGGTCACAACACTCACTGCCATGCGCGCACCCGACGCTGTTGTGCACGTGTACACACCGGGAGGTGCCACCTGCTGGCCGCCGGCGACACTGTTGCTGCTGCCCGGCTGGGCTGGCGGGACATACAAGGATCTGCTGCGTTTATTACTTTATTGACTTTTCTGTTCACTTCGGTGTAGGGTTTATTTACTAACTTTCCTCCAACCATCCAACTAGTTGCTTGGATGGAATAAAAATATGGTACTGTATTGGAGCAAAAGACAATCAGAAATGTGCTCACAAACCCAGGAAAATGGACAAAAGCATTCAGTCAAATTGTTTAAATCAAACAGTTTCAACTACAGTACCGTGTCTGAGGGACAGTTTTTGTCCTTTTTCCAGATTTAGAGCCAGATGTATCAAGCTTCAAAAAGTGATAGGGCTGTTTCACACAGTACGGTTCCTGCCGCACGGTGAAATCCCGTACGGTCAGGGAGCCGCGCCGCACTCAGAATTTTATAATGGCAGGGATGGCCACAGCCCGGCAGCCGTCCCTTCCAGTGGGGGGATCCGGCTGCAGCCGTGCGGCCGGGCCGTGGCCGTCCCGTGTGAATGGACACAATAGTGTCCATTCACAACTGCTGAGTGCGGCACGGCTCCCTGGCCGTACGGGATTTCACCGTGCGGCAGGAACCGTACTGTGTGAAACAGCCCATAAAGTGGAGAGTGATATTCAAGCAGCCAATCAGTTCCTACCTGTTATTTTTCAAACCCAGCCTGTGACATGGCAGCTAGGAGCTGATTGGCTGACTGTTTATCACTCTCTATTTTATCACTTTTGAAGCTTGATACATCTGGCCCTTTGGGAGCAATTTTCTGAAGTAAATATTACATCTGCTCCCATCCAGTACCATATTTTTATTCCATCCAAGCAACTAGTTGGATGGTTGGAGGAAAGTTGGTCTGATGTGTGGCCAGCATTACTGATTGCAGATGGATGTTATGCTGGCCACACATCAGACCAACTTTCCTCTAACCATCCAACTATTTGGTTGGTTGGACTGAAAATCTGGTACTGTGTGGGGCAAATGCCAATAAGCAATTTGCTCGCAAACGCAGGAGAATGGACAAAAACATTCAGTAAAATTGTTTAAATCAAATAGGTCCAACTACAGTACATTGTCTGAGTGACAGCTGTTGTCCATTTTCAGATTTGGGAAACAGATGACTTAATTACAAATTACATTTGCTCCTATCCAGTACCAGGTTTTTATTCCATCCGATCAACTAGTTGGATGGTTGGGGGAAAATTGGTCTGATGTGTGGCCAGAATTAGTAATGACAGGCAACCTGATTCCCTTCAGTGGCAGCATTGGGTATCCCTCTGACATTGAAATGGGCCAATTTATGGACCTATTTAATTTATTAAAGTATATTTGCGGCGTATCACCCGCTTGTTTGTTTGTGGGGTATTGCAGGGCTGACTACCTGACTCTCTTCATGAGGGAGAAAATGCTCTGTTCCTGGACTTCCCTGGTAATGTATGACTACCATCACCTGTGCAGAGCTAGGTAATTAATAAGAAAGGTGTTTCACCACAGGTGATGGCAATCCTACATTACCAGGGAAGTCCAGATACAGAGCATTTTCTCCCTGAAGGAGAGGGTCAGGTAGGCAACCATGGGATATTGGCAAATCCTCTCTCTGGGGCCAGATTCTCTAAGCTTAAAAAGTGGTAACATGGAGAGTGACAAACAGCCAGCCAGTCAGCTCCTGTCTGACATTTTCATTCGCAAGGATTGCGAATGGATGTTTTATATGAACATCCATTCACATGCCAGTGGGAACCTCCCCCATCATTTTGATGGTCGCCGACGAAGGCATATATAAGGGTGGTCCAGACCTCTTCTTTCCAGCAGTAGTCCAGGGTCTCTTGGCAAAAAAACAAACCAACTACCCAAATCCAGAGCAGGAGCCACACGTTGTCTTTGTTTAAATCGTGCGGCTCCCCCCCCCACGAATACCGCTATTGGCCAGCTTGCGGCCTAGCAGCTCCTGATTGGCCACTAGGCGCCGCAAGCCGGCCAATAGCGGTTACCGGTAATTACGATATTTCTCAATACGGCCGCTTAGTAAATTAGGAATCACCATTCTTTTCAATGGGGATTCCTATTCGTATTCTATCGATGGTGTATTCATTCATATTTGTAAATACAAATTCGAATGTCCCATTCACTACCAATGCCAATAATCGTATTTTTGGCATAGTAAATGCCAAAACTATGAATACTCCCCCCCAAAAATCGTATTTTACTATGAAAATACCTTTTTCTTTTTTTACATATGTGAATAATTTTACTGATAATATATACATATTAATGGTTTAAATATAGGTGATTTTATTGATAAATAAACATTTATATATATAACTAAACTGTTGTCACTGCATGTTACCCAAATCTAATTCTTTCTGCACAAGTTACATCTGTCCCACCTGCAGTGCACATGGTTTTGTCCATTTGAGAAGGAATTTGCCTTTGCGAGTGAACCAGAATAAGGGCCAGAGTGTGTTACAGAGAGAGTGTCAGGGAGAAAGAAGGAGGAGCAAGTCAGATAGAGGGACATGTATGAAGCGGGTGCAACAATACTTGGGCCCGTATTCAATGAGGTCGGCGAGGGGTTAAACAGCGGGGATTGACAAGAACAAGTGATCCTCAATGTTTAACCCCTGCGCTAGTCGCTCACCCTATTCTACGTTCTGGGGAAATCCTCACTGTCAGAAGACAGCGAAGCTTGCTAATAACAGGGAGCCCGCTGCATTTAGCCACGAGTCTCGCTGTTTTAGCGGCCGCATATGCCGTTTCCCCCTCGGAATTTTGGAGCGAGGGGAATCGGCGTATGCAGGGGGTCAGTTGACTACTGACCCTGCAAGCTGTCACAGCTCGCCCGCAGCATTGAATACTGGTCTTGGTAGCAACCAGTGATTTGGTGCAGTGGAAGTTCCATAGCAGCTGCACCACCTGCAGCCATGGTAGTTACGCCACTGTAGAAGGATACACAGTACCCAGTGCCAGAGCTGGAGGAGGATACACAGCACCTGCCACCCAATTATATTACCTCTAGCTCACTATCTCTTGTCCCATCTTTTGCACTCTCACTCTTTCTTATCCGTTTCTCTCTCTTTTCATTGAATACCTTCTTTTCATGTCTCATCTCTCCCTCTCGCCTCTTTTTCTCTCTCCCATGTCTCTTTGGGTGCCGGATGACGGCTGGACAGTTGGGATTCCAACAGTCAATATACGGACATCAGAATCCCAACTGTTTAAACGCCTGACAGTCGGGATCCTGACTGACTGGGGCTATTCTCCCTTGTGTGGGTCAACGACCCCCATAGAGGGAGAACAGAACCTGTGGCTAGCGCAGCAAGCCACCAAGCCTGCAGCGTGGTGAGTGCAGCAAGCCCGCAAGGGGCTTCTTTACACTCTCCCTCCTGTTGGAGTACTGGCAGTCGGGATTCTGATGTTGTATACTGACTGTCGGGCCGTCATACCACACCTGTCTCTATACCCTTATTTTGCCATTTCTAACTCCCCTGAAATGTGCTGACTATGGAGAGGGGGTTGCATTGTGCTGACTAGGGAAGGGGGCGGGTGGCCAGAGGAAATCAGCATGGGAAGGTGCTGGAGGTGTCAGCAAGGGAGATCGGGGGCTGCCAACAGGGGAGGGCATGTGCAGGTGCGAGGGAGCAGACTCCTGCTGGGGAGAGCATTGGAAGGAGCGTGGGCACCTGCAGGGGACTGGAAGGGAAGGTGTAGGGTTGCCAGCATGGGATAACTTGTAGATGCAGCTTCAGAGTGGGGAGAGGGTTTCACATTTGGCCTCTGCTGTATATTTTTGTTTTTAGTTTAAACAGTGATCTGTGCATAGCAATTGTTTTATTGGAGATTAAAAAAAAAATCTTGCATCATCTTTCCCTGCAAATGCTCTTGTCTGCCAACTGGAGCTATTCAAAGTTCAAAACAAGTAAAAGTCCTTATAAAGGTTACACACTAGAGCTGGAAACCCTGCTTATTAGCATATGCATGTACCAAACTGATCTCTCTCCCTCTCAGCCTAGATTAGAAGGCATTTCAGGTATCATAAAAAGCTGCTACCACATGGTAACACTAAGTTAATCATTAGTAATTCAAAGGGTCAAAGTCAGAATGCAAGGACTGTAGCTCCAGTCTATATTATTTGAGATGCAGACTACATCTCTCATGTAAACATTTCTTGCATGAGACAAGAAGGAAATCATACATACACTGTAAAAGGTATTCAAAATAAAATGTACTTGTTTGTTATTGTTTATTATGGAGCTAATGGAGGATTCACTGTGGGCTGTGAGGAAAACGCTGCCGTCCAGACAGAGGGCGAGAGGTACTAATGCGGGGTACACAACAGGACAAACCGACGACGATACTGCTACTATGGAGCATGCGCAGTCTGTTGACCACACATCTGCAGTGGCCATTCTTGCAAAATGTAGCCCACAGGCTAGTATAAGATAATGCCAGGGCATAGAGGGGGTAGTTCCGGTGGAGTGCAAGCTCCAGGCACCGAAAATGTTATTGGTGTGCCGTGCTGTCAACATGAAGTCTGACTCTATTAGCTGACACTTCACTTCCTGTTACTGCTACTTTATATATGTGACATCATGACATAAAGCATGTGGGCGTATGACATCACACACATGGAGTAGAGCTGGCACACAGATCCACAGGTGGAGCTAATTATTTCACTTGTGATTCTGTGAGGAGACCTTCAATACATGCACTGTGTGGGGTCCCGAGGACCGCGTTTTAGAACCTGGACCCTAGACCTTCCACCATCCCAGAACAGGCTTTCTGTCTTTGGACACATTTGACGTGTATCTGACTTTGTTTCACGGAGGCATAAGCTGATGCGCACGGTTAAACATTCCGCTCACAATGCAGCACATTGTGTTGCTATGGGATGCGGTCATTTGGTCTACAGCATGATGGTCAACAGCCAACACATTGCGAGCGATGCGGTGCACTTTAAACTGTGTCCAAGTCGACTGTGTTGACATTCAGGTAAAAAAACAGTGAAAAATCCCATGTCGACCTTTTGACTGTCGACCTAGACATTGTTGAACTAACAACCTGTCGAACTAATGACCTTTCGACCTATAACCATGTTGACCTTGACCCATGTCAACCTTTTCCCATGTCGACCTAATGGTGTCGACATAATGACTGTCGACCATAATGCTGTAGACCAAATGATCCCAACCCGTTGCTATATAAATAAGGACAATTTACAATCTAATGCTTTCCATGCCGGAAGATTGAAATGATAGTCTTAATTACAGCTGTGAACACACAGGTGAGAGTGGATCTGCTGGCAGTCAGGATTTGCTTTAACCTGGGTCAGAAGGACTTGGGGAACTGTGAGAGCCTACTTACATCTACCAAATGTGACAAGAAGGAAACCATGAGCTGGACACTGCAAGTGCCAGCAAGCCCTGACAGCCACAGCATGCTGGGACTGACATTGCGCTTATCTGTAATAAACTCACACCTACACAATCAGTTACACAGACCAGCTTTATTTGAAAAAAAACATTATCATAATATGCATAGAAGGCATACCTCCCAACATTTTAAAATCGTGCTACCCCAGTACGCACTCCCAGAAAGGGGCGTGGTCCTCTGCAAAGGGGGCATGACTTTATGGCAATGCCACATCCCCATTTTTGTCACTGTTAGGGGCATGGCCAGAGCTCTGTATGCCATGCCCGGTCCCTCTACCTCTGTGCTTAGACCAGTGATGGCGAACCTTGTCACTCCAGCTGTTGTTGAACTACACATCCCAGCACGCTCTGCTACAGTTTTGCTATATGGCCATGCTAAAAATGATTTAGGGCATGCTGAGATGTGTAGTTAAAAAACAGCTGGAGTGTCAAGGTTCGCCATCACTGGCTTAGACGCTGAGCACAGTGTCTATCCCCTGCTGCTTGGATAGGCAAGGGAGCACTGACAGGGGAGAATCCCAACCTCCCCCACCCCCCACTACAGGACACTGCTGGTCCATGATAGGATGCAGGACAATCCCCAAAAAAGTGACTGTCCCGTGAAAATTGGGACAGTTTGGAGGTATATGAAGGGCCTAATGTAATAGCTTCCAAGTTTGAAGACTGACTGAACTCAGACGTGATGTTAAAGAGGCAATCATTTACAAGGTAAGGTTTTATCTTATAAGTGATTGCCCCTTTAAAAAAATGTCTGAGTCAGGCTGGCATCCTGCACAGAGAGTGAACTCGGAGGCTATTATATTTAGCCTGAAGAAGAGTTTTCTTATATGTATATATTGCCAATACTTTGATTTGTTGTAACTTTATTGTAGCATATATTTCAATTTTGTCTGCTCCCAGTTTATACCGGTATGGATTATATGGTCAACCTAAAGAATGTCGACAGTCATTAGGTCGATGCCACTAGATCAACATACTGCAAGGTCGACATGGGTCTAGGTCGACATGGGACAAGTTCGACAGGTCATTAGGTCGACATGGTATAGGTCGACAGTCAAAAGGTCAACATGTGGTTTTTGACCCGAATTTCGACACAGTTGACATGGATGCAGGATTAAGTACACCGCTGTGCTCATAAGGCTTCGTACCTTGATGTACAGTATATGTCATACAATTCATAGATTTCATAGTTGCCTACCCTCCTGCATTCTGCAGGAGACTCCCTGAAATAGCAGCAATCTCCCTCTCTCCCTCATTAGTCTAGCAATCTCCCTCATTTCCCCTAGACCACATTACGCTGTTATATTTTTTTGGGAAAAAGGAATGAGAGACAGATACATTTACACTGAATCATCAGCACCATATCCCAGCACTTTACCAAGTATAGAAGCTCTTACTAACTGCTTTGTTGATTTCATCTTCATTTGTATATAAGTAATTTTAAAAGATTTCTCTGAGATGTAGCAGCACACACCCACGCTTCTAGGTGCCACGTTTACAATCTCTTTTCACAATCTCTCCATATATGGAACTAGACACGCCCTTTGGGTGGAGTATGACACGCCCCCTCAATGGGGAGCTGTGCAAAATTCTTCTACCAACTATAATCTCCCTGAAACTAGTTTTCAAAATGTAGGCAAGTATGATATATTTATGTTCTCTGTCAGTGGCATAGCTACAGGGGTCGCAGCGGTCGCACCTGCGACCGGGCCCCTGAGCCAGGGGGGCCCAGCCCCCGCCACTGTCCGGCCGTCCTGGATGAGGGTAGTGAACAGTAGCACCCGTTCCCAGTGGTGCTTTGCGGGCCCGGCCAGCGTGCGTCGCGCTGACGTCATGCGGCTCTGGCACATACCCTCCCGTACTCCTCTGTTGGCGTATGGTCTGCTGAGGCGCCATGGATTAGGAGGACCTCCCACACTCCTCCGCGGGCGCATACTCTGCAGAGTATACAAAGCGCCGTGGAGCAGAAGGACTGTGGAGCACTTGCGGCGGCTGGCGGGAGTCTGGACACAGTGAGAGGGGAGCAGTGAGCAGAACACAGAGTGAGTGGGCAATTGCATACATATAAATGTTGGAGGCTTCACCTTAAACTATCATTTTATCTTGCCTGCACCTTTGTGAAGGATAACACATTAGTTACAGACAGTGTTATGGGGATCTCACATGGAACTTGGAAGAGACTAGTTAGTGGTAACAATGCATGCACTGGACATTCTAATGGGAGTAATTGCTTGTTGCCACTATCATTGCATGCAGTGCTGCGATGTCACTGCAGACTGTCCTTCCCCACTAGGATTGCATTTTGAAAAGATTGAAAGCCAGGAAACTGCTAACCTGGGCCTCTCCAGTTTTATCATCTTTGTTCTTTTAATATTTTATTTAAATAAACTACTATCCTATGTTTAAATGTTAGTTCTATTATTAACATAATATACTTGATGTATTAAAATATAAACAGACCGAGATTTTAATTTTGTTGTATGTAGGGGGGCCCCAAGCTGACCTTTCGCACCAGGGCCCATGAACCCATAGCTACGCCCCTGTTCTCTGTATGCTGTGAAGAACCAATTAATGCTTTTCTGTTGCCTAATTTGCACTATCACACATATTTTATATACTCTGCTGAATAGGATACCCACAGAGCTCTGCATGCTATGTAAAATGAATATTTTGGTTGTTTTCCTGCAAGTTTTTTTTTTTTGTCCTGTGTATCCAGCTTTACATCTGCCCTCTAATGTGCATAGTTGTATACTGTAACTGAGACACAAGCTGCAGGTTCTATCTCACAGTATGGAGAACGTGTTTCACCTTCTAGCAAATACCTGTGACTACAAGACTGATGGTCTCTATAGTAGCGACTCAAAGCCTGAGGAGGCAACAGTAAATATCAATATCCCCAAACAGGAACACTTCTATAAATGACAAGACTTTTCATCATAGAATCCTCTGTCAGTAAAGCTGTTTACAAGTTCATGGAAGCTTTCCGACTTATTAACGTGTTTTAAAAAAAGTAAATGTCCCATAAAATAAAATTGTGCAGTAAACTTTCCATGACACTATTCCACCCCAGGCCACACGCAGAAAAGCAAGAGAACTGTGTTTTCTGGGACTCCAGCCAGTACTACTGCAGCTATCAGAGCTATTACTATTTTACAGATGACTTAATGTTATTATAGCAACATACACATCTGCATTGTATACATTAAATATATTGGGATGAATAAATTATATGTGATGTAATGCCAGACATCACAATGATGTACAGCTGTTTTGGAGGCACTACACAACATCACTGAGATATGAATCAGATTCATATATATATCCGGACCTGGGATCAACACTACCCGTATTATGCCCTGTTACACTAGGGGCCGCAACATTCGCGCTTGGGTGATGAAGGCGGACATCACTCGTCCCTCTCTCGCGAATGAGGCAGTCTCCACTTTGGGTAACCGTAAAGGTTGCTATAGATGTCTGAATTGTACGACTTGCCGTTCTATGGTTGTTGGCAATAGTTTTTGCCACCCATATAGCGGCAGGCGCTACTCTATTAGACATCGGGTGTCATGCATGACTCCATTCATCGTCTATATGATTACCTGCCCGTGCGGACTTAGTTATATAGGTAAAACTGACTGTACATTACGAGTTCGCATGGCAGCACATAGGCATGCCATTCGTACGGCACTTTCCACGGGACACAGCGATCAACCCGTCTCCAGGCATTTCCTGGAGGCTGGACACAGTCTGTCCGTTCTTAAGTACATGATAAAATTAAATTATTGCAGTGTGAGTCAAGGTGGATCTTTCGTTTAAACACCTTGTCTCCCTATGGCTTAAACGAATATCTTGGTCTTCATGCTTATTTGTAAACTTTTTTGTATATTGTAATTCATTACTTTTACATTTATGCTTTGATAATGTTGCTTCTTTGTCGCAACTATGCATTAGTTATTCTCAGTGTCCTATTATACGACTTTGCTATTATGAGTTACTGCATCATCTTGTCATTTGTATTTATATGTACAGCCTGTTGATGTCATTGCTGTAAGCATTGTTTTTAAATTACACGGTGTGTGGTTGCCATGGCCACTGATCGGGGGTTGAGTGACGTCAGTTTCAGGTGTCCTCCTCCCTAAAGTGTGCCGGGTTACCTGTAACACGTGTCTATTCCTTATATATATATATATATATACACCTCCCAACTTTTTGTAATTCCCTAATTGGAACCACCCCGAAAAGGTAACAGAGCAAAGGGGTGGGCATGGCCTCGGGTAGAGGGGGTGTGGCCAAACAACGCAACCCTAATTTAAAAAATAAATAATTTTAGGGAGTGTGCCCAGCACTCCCCTAGCGAGTCTGCAGTACAGCGGTGGTCTCCGGCTCTCCCCAACTGCTGCCCTGCCCGCAGGACACTGCCACCTGCGGGAAGGACAGCAAGAAAGTCTCCAAATAGCGGGACTGTCCTGATGTAATCGGGACTGCTGGGCAGGGCCGGATTTGTGCCTAGGCCCGTGAGGCACCGGCCTCAGGGCGGCACCAATTAAGGGCGGCAGGCAGGCTGACATTCTGTTAAATAGCAGCATGGCAGAGCGGGTGGGCAGCGGTGAGTGATGAGAGCCGCCGCCCCAGACATGAATTATCATGTCGGCGGCAGCGCCGCTCGTCACCCGCCACTGCCCACCCACTCTGCCATGCAAATTACATCACCAGTTTGTGGCTGGGTCCGACGGTCCCCCTGCTCGTCCGGAAATGGCTCAGGCTCACTGCTGCTGGCTCCCGCCCATTGGCTACTCTACACACACAGTCTATTGGCTGCTGTGTATCCAGCAGCTGAGCTGAGCGGCGAGCAGATCCTCCCTGCGCTTAGTCAGTCACAGTGTGTGAGCCGGAGAGAGACTGACGGAGACACTGTGCTAATCACTGTACTAATAAGTGCCTCCCTCCGGGTCCTCCGTACAGTGAGCAGTCCAGAGTGCTTAAAAAAATATTAAGGTGGGCTACAGTTAAATTTTTATGAAATGTATAAATAACAATGTATATACTTATATGATTACCTTAAAATGGGGGGGGGGGGGGGGGCACAAAAATGTTGTGCTTAGGGGCGGCCTGACCCCTAAATCCGCCCCTGCTGCTGGGAGGTATCTATGTATATGATGTAAGCAAGGAGATCCTTGACTGTTTAAAGGAAATTAACAGTGGGTGTGTGTGTGTGTGTGTGTCAGACAAAAAGGGGACTATGTAAAAACCGGACCAGGACTAAACCCCGGACCGCTGGACCGGACATCAAAATCAGCAGTCCGGAGCTTGTAGTGTCCGGTCCGGGGGTGTCCCGTCCAGGGGGTGTCTTGTCCTGTGGGGTACCTGTGATAGCTATCAACAGGGACTTGGGGAAGGGGAGATTACAGCCTTCCCATGTGGTCCGGACTGTCTGTTTTTTGCTACATGCCATACCATACAGGGAGGCTTTATTCTCCCCCTCCTCCACTCCCTGGTGACAGGCAGCCCCCTGGACAGGACACCCCCGGACAGGACGCAACAAGCTCCGGACTGAAGATTATGATGTCCGGTCCGGCGGTCTTGTCCAGGTCCAGCTTTTACCCATACCCGACAAAAAGGGCTTAGTGGCTCTTATATACTGTCAAATTTCATGTTTCTATGTTTGTGTTATTCCTTATTATTTATAAGTGGTTATACATAACGTAGGTACACACAGCACATTTCACTTGGATGTTCACCCATGGAATATTTTTAAAGGTGATCATTTGTCCATCCATCCTTTACCCCTCATCCTTCCATTGCTATTAACCTGATATATTCCAATCTCAAAACCCTCATACTCCATTACTAACCACTAATCATTCATTATTAACTAATAATTAACCTATCATCTACCACCAATCAATACATCTTAAGTCTCCATCAGTAACCTCTGTTCATCATCAATATTCTTTTTGGTACTTGTGTACAATCACGGCTCCCACGATGTCCATCTAATAAAAAAAAAATTGCATGCGATTTTTAACAGAAATGCATCCAAATGCATTGAAATTAGTATCAAACATGTTCAATGGCCCCCAAATCTCATTTTTCAGGCTGTACCACCCCCACTATCAACGCGAACCCGAAGCGTGGCGAGCGCAGCGGTACGCGTCCTACGACCTTTTCATACCCCCACTATCCTCGTCGGCGTGGAGTTGAGAATAGAAAGTGTGGCGAGCGCAGCAGAGTACCTATGTAATAACCATCATATACTACTACTACTACTACTTTTTGTTTACGTGTGTCTATGTCTGTATGTCTATGTAGTACTGTATCTATTTTAAAAATGTACAATTAAAAGTTAAATATTAGTACACTGTAATCAAATCAGGGCACTTTCCCAGCCTCTGAAATTTGTTATACTAGTACTCATCTTATCTTCAGCTGTGTACACACGGGGGCGATAGTTGCTGAAATGGCTGGAAATATGGTCGCAGGCGACCATATTGCCAGTGATGGGAGTGTGGCCTGGCGATAACTCGCCAGGTGCGCGCTCCCGTTTTCAACCCCATTCTAATTGCTGGTAGCAGGAGCTTGCTCCTGCGACCAGCTGATTACCTCTGCGGAACCATCTCTGGTCGCTGATGAAAAGGAGAAACTGAGCAATATATCTCCCCCGTGTGTACGGGGCTTTACTCATTCAGTTGATCTCACCTCGAGTCCTCGATCTCACCGATTTTCTGCACAGCGATTTTCGTATCATCGTTGTCCATACATGCTGCGCAAAATCGCTAAGTATGTATGGTCCTTAAAGAGGCAGAAATGTAGTGCAGTACTGCTTTTTAGACAGCAGGTGGCAATCAAATTCTATTTCATCTAAAGGCTCAGAAAAGCATGTTCAGTTCCTGGGGATTAAAGAGAGAAGACGGAAATTTTCTCCCTGCAGGAATTGAGGTGTAGGGGTAGAGTCAATGCACACCATAGCAGACACTTTGGGTTCAAGTCCTCCTTGTCTCTATGTATTTACTTTTTGGCTCCAAATATACATTTATATAAGTCAATAATATAATACATTTCTTGTAAACATTGTATAAATACATAAGTTGTGCTGTTACAGCTGATAGAGGTTTGTAATGTAATGAGGTAAAGTGTATGTTTTTGTGCAAGTGTGAGTGATGACACATGTCGACTCATGGGAATTGTGTGTCCCCACTGCTTATTCCCCACTGCTTAGCAGCCGACAGGGGGGGCTCCCAACAGCCCCCCCTCACCGCGGGACACTGCCGCCTGCGGGTGGGACAGGCCCTAATAATCGGGACTGTCCCGCTAAAATAGGGACTGTTGGGAGGTATGGTATTTGGCCCACCAAACAATACAAACAAACCTACCTTGGAACGGTGTAATGTGTACAAAGTGAACATTCCAATGTGTTTCAGGGCTGTGTATGGCTTGCAGGTACTCAAAGGAGCTATTATACTAAATTGCCTGCAGCATTGCTTATTATTACGTTCAGGTGTCAGTATTTTAGGTGTGGTGCGCATTAATTAGCCAACTGATTGCAGGCGTACTCAGCCGGATGGTCTAAGAGTGCTAGGGAGCAGTTTTTTGTCGGACCGATGGTTTATAGGCAAAAGTGTCCCGAGCGCTTGCTGAGCCAAGCGGATGCACCTCTGTGCAGTTTGGGTACACGCCCCGTGTACACCCAGTTCACCCTGTTTTGTGGCCTCGCCCATAAAAACGCCCACAATACGCCCACCTTGTCCCTCTGTAATCAGACTCGACTTTTTGATCGGAGAGTACCGTCCGCTAGCGGCAGTGGCGGATTCAGGGGGAGGGGGCACCCGGGCACGTGCCCCCCCTGTCTTTTTTTTTTGTAGCTGAGGACCAGGGCTTTCCAACAAGCCCAGCCCCGTGTCTCTAGCCCCCCGGGAACCGGAGATATCGCCTGGCAAAGCTGTAACGTTTGTTCCCCATAGGATAATATGGGACCCGTCAATTCCGACCCCCACCCGGTTTCGACGGCTGCCAGTTCCCCCCTGGCATCAGAGAAGCTTGTGATTGATCTCATTCAATTCCAAATCACTGGGCCTTCAATATGATACCAGGCTAGTCCATATCGGTCAATCGGTTCCAGAGATATTGCGTGTAAACCGATTTTTTTATTTTTGAAATGTAATTTCATGGCTGTTCATGTTCTTTGAGGGCAGATTACTCTGGAACCAAACGATCAAGTTTCACTGGAAAAAAATATTCAAAGCCCACTCAAAAGTTCTTCAATATGATACATGTCTCATGTAAATGGGTCAGTTGGTTCCGAAGATATAGCCGGTTAAATGAGATAACTGGTTAAAGGGGGGAGGGGTGGTTTTCTCTCCCCCTCACACCAGAAAATGCAGGGACTAGGCTGGTGTAAAAGGGGCCAACCTGTGAATGCATTTTCTGGTGTGAAAGGGGTATTATTTCAAATAGCCAGGACCTGCAGTGCTCTGAATACAGCTAGGCTCTGCCACTGTCAGTGGCTATCACTTCTGCTTGGCGGCGACTGTCCCCCATTTACCGCGAGCATGTATTCCCACTTGGCAATGAGCATGTAATCCTACATGGCAACGAGCATGGAACCCTTGGCAATGAGCATGTAGATAAGCAGCACTTATGTAGCATCATTTTTAATAGGCATTATCGTGTTTGGCATAATACATAATGGACATAATGGCGTGTAACTTAATGTGTAATGGACATTATGGTGTAAATGTTTAATGCGCGCCTTTGGTGGACAATGTCCCTGTTTATGAAGCGTATTGTGAATTTTGGCTTAATTTGTGTGGAATTATGTGAATTCTGGCCCAATCCGTGTGGCATTATGTGAATTTTGGCTCAATCCATGTTGCATTATGTGAATTTTGGCTCAATCCGTGTGGCATTATGTGAATTTTGTCTCAATCCATGTGGCATTATGTGAATTTTGGCTCAATCCATGTGTCATTATGTGAATTTTGTCTCAATCCGTATGGCATTTTATGAATTTGTCTCAATCCGTGTGGCATTATGTGAATTTTGACACAATCCATGTGACATTATGTGAATTTTGGCTCAATCCATTTGGCATTATGTGATTTTTGGCTCAATCCGTGTGCCATTATGTGAATTTTGTCTCAATCTGTGTGGCATTATGTGAATTTTGTCTCAATCCATGTGGCATTATGTGAATTTTGGCTCAATCCATTTGGCATTATGTGATTTTTGGCTCAATCCGTGTGGCATTATGTGAATTCTGGCTCAATCCGTGTGGCATTATGTGAATTCTGGCTCAATCTGTGTGGCATTATGTTAATTTTGGCTCAATCCATGTGGCATTATGTGAATTTTGACACAATCCATGTGGCATTATGTGAATTTTGGGGTCTAGTATTTTGTTGCATAATGTGTAGAAGTTGTATATGGTGTTGTACACTACACTCAAGGACACGCCCCCTGTTGAGTGGCCACACCTCCTTTTGTCGCCATGGTGGGCCTGCGTACTTTAAATGCCAGGGCCTATTTTTAATCCCATTCCCACCCACTCTCTGCCGCTCCACTGTACACTGGCACCACTAACACCGCCCCTCCCCCATCTAAACCCTCTTTTATCATGGTGCCCCCCCTGTCATTTTATCCTGGATCCGCCCCTGGCTAGCGGGTTGCTGTCGCCGTAACGTACGCATGCGCAGTGCAAAAAAACCCCGTTTCGTACACGCACGTAGCGGACCGATTCAACCAGAATAACCCCCATATATAGTACAACTATAACAAAACAACATAATGTTATAAACAGCGTACTTACCTCTAGGGGCGAATGAGCTAGCGCCGTTTTCCTCCTTAATATAGAAATATGGTATTTAAATAAGATTAGTTTATTAGACTCCTTAAGACAGAACATTAGAATAGGTACAATAATAATTGTCAGGGGGCGGAGCTATGCTGTTTCTCTACACTTTGAAAAATACAAGCAAATCCTCAGTTTTACTGTGCCATCAATGGTGGGAAACCATCTGGTTTTCCCAATCGATGGCAAAAGTATTCTACATCAGCCAAAAACCATCAATGATTTTTAATCAACGATGGCCATACTTACAGCAATCATATTATAAGAGAAGTCCAGGAGTATTTTGTCCCTGCTGGACTTGGTGATATAATGGGTGTGTCTGAGTGATAAAACCATACCAATTATAAGTGATAAATGTACCAGTTCACTATACATATTTTTTATGGGCCAGGCAAAATGCATTCAATAGTTCGCAAAAGGGCCGTCATAGCGTATGGGCTTGATGGGCAGTTGCCCAAGGGCCCTATAGCCCTAGGGGCCCAATGCCCAGGCCCAGAAATCTGTCTGGCAGCCACTATAAATAAATAAATCGATAAAAAGAGCTACCTGACTCCGAGTCCTGGCTGGCTGCCAGTTTCGGTGATTACTATACTATCTGCAGTGCTTCTGTAATGTGGCTCCTCCCTTATGCATGTTTAATGAGCGGATGCCCGGATGTAAAGACGTCGCTCCTCTCATTTCATGTCGCGCCGCAAAGTGCAGGGGCAGGACGACACCGCCGCGGCCCACCAGCAACGAATGAAGCTGGCTGGAGTGCTGTGCAACAGCAGGAGACATCTGTTCTTCTTGTTTGGGGCGGGCGGCTGGAGTCACGGTCGGCCGGCCCTGCTGCTGCCTGCTTCTATTGAGGTCAGGAGTGGGACTTGGAGTTTTTTACTTATGAAAGTTGTTTGCGCCCTTTGCTCTGCTACCTCTTCCCCTAATCCCTGCCGCCGCTATCTCAGAGGTCACAGAGAGTGAAAGTGACCTCTGAGACCTGACAGTATATAAACATAATGGGCATAATGGGAGGACTGGAGGTTATATTATGCTTGCAGCTTCCTTTATGGGCGGGATGTACTAAAGGGAAAATGCGGTAAAACCCCTGCTTTACCACATTTTCCTATGTACTATTACCCGGCCGCACGGATTTCGCCAGGCAAGGTATCGCCACCTTTGGGTGGCGATACCATATAGAAGCCTATGGGCTTCTTTTCGCCGCCTCGCCGCAACCCCGCCCCCTCGCCGACCCCCCCTTTCCCCCTCCCTTGGGCTTACCTTCTTGCAGGTCCTCCTGGACCCCGGAAGGTAAGCCCTTCCTCCCCCTAGCAACCCAGCCGGACATCCTTCCGGCTTCAGGGGGAGGAGGAGGTACTGGGGACAGCCTGCTTAGCTGTCCCCGGCATGAAGGCAGTTCAGGCATTACATACCCTCCAACTGTACCGATTTACCCGGTACAGTACCGTTTTTTAACGGTCTGTACCGGCTAAAATAAGCTGCACCGATTGTACCGCTTTTTTAACAGAAGCTCTGGGTGATTGAGGGACTCTGGGAGACAACTGCTCCCCAGAGAGCGTGGGGGAGCTGCCTGCCTGCACTATATCTCCCAGGATGCACGGCAGGGGACGCAGCGGGCCTGCCTCTCCCTGCTAGGGGATAGACTGTGGTTGGAGGATGGCACGGCAGGGCACTGTGGGGAGACTACCTGGGAGAAGTCCCGGCATGCTGTGTGCGGCCATTCAGCAGTGCCAGAGAGTGACTGTAGATTTCTCTCCCTATGCCGCATCTGGCCAGACGCCACAAGTGGGCGACCTAAAGTGCCGCAGCATGGAGAACACGGCTGCGGTGACTAACAGTGGCCGGCTTCTGGTCATCTTCCAGCCAGACCCCTCACAGGGGACTGAGGTAGGGACAGCCAGCACAGTTATCTCTATTTTCAAAGGGGATGCTAAATTTTTTTGGATATGAAGTGGAAAGTAAAAGGGTTATGGCCACTCCCCCTTTACCCCTGACCATGCCCCTCTATGGCCACACCCCTTGTACCGTTTTTTTGCGTCCGATATGTTGGAGGGTATGGCATTAGGGAGGAGACGGAGACCCCCCCGCACACCACAGTACAGGTATCGCGGGGGGGGGAGGAGTCTCCATTACTGCACCGCGATGCCAGCCGCATATGTTAGTACATATGCACTGACATCGCAGCGGGCGGGCAGCAGGTGGGCAGCGATGTATATTAATACATCCCGCCCTATGTGCTTGCACATGCACATCCCATGTGGGGACAGTCTGTTTGTTGAGGGGATGGGCATCATTTTCTCTCCAAGCAACTTGAAAAGAAAATGGTGCCCATCCCCTCAACAAACATGAAACATGTCCCCATATGGCATGTGTATGCCTAAGCACATAAAGAAATCATTAAGCTGCAAGCCGTGCCCATGACCTGATCTGATACAGCCCGGTAACCACCGCTCTGCCTGGCTGGTGCTGTCAAAACCATGCATGGTGAGAAGAGGCAGGGAGGGAAGAGGAGGAGGGATAATCCTCTGTGTCAAAGTGCATGCAACACCTGGCATCGAGCATGAAACCCTTTTCTTGGCATCCAGCTTCAAACCCCTGGCATCAAGCAAGAGACCCGTATCAATGAGCATGGTGATAAGCACCACTTATGTGGCATAATATGTAATAGACATTACGGCATTTGGTATTATATGTAATTTGTAAAGCGCAACGGAATATGCTGCGCTATATAAGAAACTGTTAATAAATAAATAAATGTGCATTATAGTGTATGGTATGTGTAATGGCCATTCCGGTGTTTGGTATAATGTGTAATGGGCATTACGGCGTGTGGTATACTATGTAATAGTTATTATGGTGTGTGGCATAACATGTAATGGGCACTATGGCATTTTGTATAATATGTTATGGGTGTATGACGTGTAATAGGCATCATGGTGTAAATTTTTTGGCACGCACTGTCCCTCTTTTTGTTTGTCTGGCTCCTACACTTAAAAACATTTCTCGTGCCCTGGTCTATATATATATATATATATATATATATATATATATATATATATATATACATACTTACAGAAGTACCAACCCCTGTGTTTGTATATATATATATATATATATATATATATAGATATATATGTTTGTTTTGGAAAAGAGGCGCCACTTGTGCTAGATAAATAGAAGACTCACAATAATATTCCCTTATATTATGAAGGTGTCAGCCTATCTTTCAATAAAAGTAATGGTATGTTACTTATAAGGTTATGGAAAGAAATGAAAAAAGACAATGGCGACCAATTATTGTGAATTTAAAAGATATGAAAAAATATATAAATATATAAAAAGTATTTATTGGGATGACAATATAAGGGTAGGACAGTAAAAGATAAGACAACTATGCATACATGAGCATATCAATTTATATAAAAGGACAATGCTGTGGGTATTATATAGAAAAAATAGGACGATAAAAAAATGGGAAATTAGGATAAAACGACACTTGAATCTAAAAAATGGAGGAACTAGAGATAAAAAGGTTCAAATATAAAAAGATATATGTATATATAAAAGTTAAGATATAAGAATCCTTAACTTATGAGGTAGTAGGAGGTAGGTGTCCCAACGCGTTTCGTCGATGTGACTTCTTCAAGGGCCCTTGAAGAAGTCACATCGACGAAACGCGTTGGGACACCTACCTCCTACTACCTCATAAGTTAAGGATTCTTATATCTTAACTTTTATATATACATATATCTTTTTATATTTGAACCTTTTTATCTCTAGTTCCTCCATTTTTTAGATTCAAGTGTCGTTTTATCCTAATTTCCCATTTTTTTATCGTCCTATTTTTTCTATATAATACCCACAGCATTGTTCTTTTATATAAATTGATATGCTCATGTATGAATAGTTGTCTTATCTTTTACTGTCCTACCCTTATATTGTCATCCCAATAAATACTTTCTATATATTTATATATTTTTTCATATCTTTTAAATTCACAATAATTGGTCACCATTATCTTTTTTCATTTCTTTCCATATATATATATATATATACTTGCAGGGGTGAGAGCGGCACTCGCAGCAGAAGAAAAAACACTTTTTCTTCTATCTATCGTTTGTGCAGGCACCCAGCTGTAACTACTCAGCATATTGCCGTGGAGTGTGCCGGTCTCTGGGATATATATATATATATATAAATATATATGTATGTATGTGATGGCAGGTCGGCACTAAGGAGACATCACCTGTTTGTAGGAATAAATAACAGACCACAGCGGGTACAGTTGACCCACTGTGGTCTGTTATTTATTTTTACAAACTGGTTGACAAGGCTCCTGGGTGCCAACCTGCCATCACCCGTATATTTCTTGCTTCAAGTGGGTGTGCACCGGAGCAGTTGCCTCAATCCCTGTGAGTGCCGGTGATTGTTTCAGCATATATATATGTATATATATATTAGATAGGGGCCCCACTGCACTGCTTTGCCCAGGGGCCCATAATGCTCTTAAGATGGCCCTGGTACGGAATCATGTAAACTATATTGAAAAAGACGGAAATCATAGTAAATGCATTCAGAAAACCAAAACCATTGTAAATAAATTAAATATGCCAGAAATCCTTGTAAATGCATTGAATATGCTGGAAATAATGTCAATTGTATTGGAAAAAAGCCATAACTCATAGCAAGTACATTAAAAAAGCGAAAGTCACGTAAACTGCATTAAAAAAGACAGATTATAAAGTGTATTGAAAAAGTCCTGAACCTTGTTCGGATTTTATTATTTCCATCTGCATCATTTTCTATACATACAATGATTTCTGGCTTTTAACCTCTTCCTCTATCTCCCGATATGTCCCATTCCAGGAAGGGACAAAATGCTTTGTTGCTGAACTTTCTTCTTCATTTATGATTGGTAATGGCTAATTGATAAGTCCAGGGCTGGACGGTTTTGTCTACCCTGGAATGGATCATGTTGGGAAGTATGCTATGGAGTTTATTGAATGGTATGCAATTTACATGTTGCTCATTTTTTAAATTTGTGTCACTTTTCCTGTCCAAAAATACCTGCTCTGAATCCCAAAAGCAAAATGACCACAAATCAGCAATGACTAATCACACATGATTAGATTTACTAGCCACCTACTGCAAGTATGAGCTGTATCCCATGGTGGGCAATCTTATTTCTATACATGTATCCCTAACTACACTTTGCCCCATTGTAATGTTATTTATGGAAGTCACAGAGATAAGTTGGGTGGCGTTAGATATGGTTCAGGGCGCAATATACCATTTATCTAGATTGGGAAATCATTTATATGTGTCCTATTTACCTCTACTAATGAGCCCTCAGACATAGGTAGCATAAGTGACAGTTAAGGTACGTACACACGGGGGAGATATATTGCAAGGGTTTTCAAAGGTGTAGGGTGCTAGAATTAACCACTCCTACTTTTCTGGCATGAGTACACTGGTAAACATTAAACTTTTCATACCCCCACTTCAGAATTCCCACATCAAACGCTGATTTAATGGTTAACAAGTAAAGAATCAATTTCTCTTTGTCTGGGAAGTGTTCAGATTTGAAGTTAGCTGGGACAGAAAAAGCTGGAGCCAAATGGATCATTGGAATATTCACTGATTTTCCTTAATGAAAAATAAAGACAAACTGTAATACATGTGTTTGTCATACCATCTGTCCCATGGGCATCAGATCGGAGGTCGGACCTGCCTTCACGTCCAACCTCCGACCTGGCCACCCTACCGGCTAGGATGGCCAATCCTGGGATTGGCGGGCTCATGGTATTTGGAGCCAAAACTGCCATTATTTGAATCCCAGGATTGTAATCTAATGCCGGGCAATGTCTGAGCACGAGCTCAGACGATGTACAGCTGCTCCCTTCCCCAGCACACAGCTCTGCGCAGTGGGACGTGGTCAGAGGTCACACCGCGCAGGCCGCCAATCACTCGCTGCTCCCGGAACCCTGCTGTGTTGCTGATCTGTCACGATCGTCCGCACGCCCTTTCTCGTAAATCTGCTGCACCGCCGATCGCCCACTGCTCCCACAACCAAGCTGCACCGCTGCTCCTCCGCAACCCCACTCCCAGGTGCACCATGTGAGTATATGCAGGGCAGCCGGTTTATGGGGGGCATTTTTTTAATTAGGGAAGCCTATCCCGGGATTGAAAAAATGCCCCAGGATTGGCATCCCTACTACTGACGGCAGGGAATGGGGTCACATGCGAGACATCACATGCAAAAGGGCCACATGATATATTGCATGCGATCCTGCCATCCAGGAAGGTCCCAGCTCAAGGGGGAAGTGAATGGCCAAACATTGCTGCGAGAAGTTGCAGTAGTGTATGACCACCTTAACAGTCCAGATTTCAAGAATATCACTGATTGAGCACAGGTGACTTGATAGGTCAGTTTTCATTTAACCATCTGGGAGGTAATTCTAATTTGCTTGGTCCCCCGCACGTTCGCACGGGGGACTGATGTTTTACTACAGCGCATACACTGGGTGCGAAGGGTCTCATTGCGGGTCGGGATGTGGGGCAGCAGCATGGGAACACGCCCAAGGGAACACCCAGCATTTCATGGGTGTTCCTATGAAAACGATGGGCGTTCCCATGGAAATCAAGCAGTGACACAGCTGCCGGGGGCGGGCAGCTGACATCACCGGATGTCAGCTACGCCCTGTTCCAGCACAGGGAACACGCAAAACGAATGCACCTGAGAGTGTCTTAGTTTTGCGTACACGTTCCAAATCATTCGATGGCCGGTGACCATCGAATGATTTGGTCCCCGCACCCAAGCCTGCGGATAAATGTTTATGCAAAACATCCATTTGCAGCTGTGGGGGTGAAATCGGCCAATGAGGTGGGGGGGGGGGGGGGGGGGGGGGGCAGCTGTGCGAGCGGCGTGTGGACCAGAATAAGGTCCCTGGACTCAAGCATTCATAACCTTTAAACCTGTATGGTAATGGTACAGTTTGGGAAATTCTATCTTATGCTGGGTACACTCTGGCCTACAGAGGTGTAAGCTCATCACATTGTCCTGAAATGCTTCTAATTGCTAAAGAGGCTTTGTTAAGTGTAATTTTAGTATATACGTTTTTAGTGATATGTATTGATACATTTTGTACGACATGCATCATGTAAGACATTGAAATATGTTGCGCTAGCACCACCTACTGGAGGTTTCTGATAAGTTTCATCACTCCAAGAGAAAATGATTAAGATTTAAGGTTTTACACAAACAATGTTTTTAGTTCTCTATTTTTTCATGTAGTATAATAAGAATATAGCATGATGTGGTTATTTTACATTTTGTTATTTATTTTTCCCAGCAGCCGCTCTGTCACCCGGTCCAGGGTCTTGTCACATCACTTCTGGGAAGAAGCCGAAAGTTTCAGTATCATTATTACAGTTTCTTATATAGCGCACACATGTTCCGCAGCACTTTACAGAGTATAGTTGAACACTCACATCAGTCCCTGCCTCAGTGGAGCTTACAATCTATATTCCCTATCACAGGTACACGCACACACAGACATTCTAGGGTTAATTTATGCTGGAAGCCAATTAGAGGACAGACTGGAGGCGGGGAAGTCCTGCTAGTCTTGCAAGTATGTAAAGCATGTTTTTATTGTCTGATGTAACATTCTTGGTGCCTTCTATATACAGGTAACATATTTGTAGAACTTGGTGGCACTCACAGGTTTTGAAGAAGGCAATGTTATCAAACAGCGACAGTACAAGGTGGTTTTGCTGTAGCGGGGAACCTCGGAAGAAATTGATCCTCCTGGGCAGACAGTGTCTTCGGTCAGTATTCATGTAGGAGATCATCTAGTCTGGAAAATGCCTGTTGGTGTACTAATACAAAAAAGATCATCATCAAACAAAGGTCCAAACTGTGGTTTATGGAGAGAAAGTGGAACCCAATTTCTTCTGCCCCCTAGTCAACCCCCACCTCATTAGGCAAAACTTGGGCTGATGTTAGTGGGTTCACCACTAATATTAATTGGTGCCCTACTTCCATACTTTTCAACAAAACAATTCAGGGTGTGGCCACACAATAGTACCACACATCAGCCCAAGCTCATTCTCATTACACTGTAGAGTGTCCCTAATTCATATTATACCATATAATAGTTCTCCTTACTCAAGTTACGCTACACAGTAGTATCTCTTATACATGTCACGCGCAACACAGTAGTGACCCCTTATCCACAATGCCTTCATTAGTAGTGCCACTTATACACATAATACCACAGTACTAGCGCTGCTTATACTGTATACAGCTCATCCCCCTTATGCCTCACACAGTTCCCTGTATCTAATGATATCCTTCATGGAGCTTTTTCCCTGACACAGCTCATTCCTCAGACATTAAACTCCTTGTCTACCCACTTGCCTCCTGTGTAATTTCCAATTTTTCCTATCTGCATGTGTCCTTTTTTCATGCATGCAGGCGGCATTAGTAGACATTGACAAAGGCACAAAATGATATTGGTGCACACTTTCCTGCCTCCACTACCAGTGGAGAGGGACTGGAGAAGGCAGGGCTGGTAGTCAAGTCCCTCTGTTTTTGTACCATCGCCAAACTACCATATCTATGTATATAGGTGGCGCTGATGGGCAGCACACAGCAGGACAGACATAGTTTAGCCCTAAAGCCAGCCTAAGCCTCCATTTAGCCTGCAAGACTAAGGCTTAAGGTGTGTACACACGGTCAGATGTGCCTTAAGATGCGATCCACGATCCAATCGGATCGGGATCGCATCTTAAGGCACATCCGATTTGCATACAATCTTGACTATATAGTGCAGATCTGCACTATATAGTCAAGGCAGCCAAGACTTTCTGGCTTGCGATACGTGAACGCACATCGGGATCGGATCGGGATCGCAAGGGTTAAAACCCTTGCGATCTGCATCCAATTCTGATCCAATGCCGATCCGATGTTGACTATATCGTCAACATTGGAAAGGAAATCGGACCGTGTGTACACACTATTAGTCACTGTTTGTCCCTGCATCCGCCCGCACACCACCAAGTACAGGTTGCTGTATGCGGCTGATGTGCTGACGGATAATGAATGAGACTCAACACTACAGCCACCATGCAGCAGCCTGTACTTTGTGGTGGCAAGGAGGGCATGTGGAGACATGTAAACTGCGAGTGAGCTTTTTAATGAAACAGAGGAAGCTGCCTGTGAGGTGGGCAGGCGGATGAGTAGAAGCCACCATATGAAAGCCTGCCACAGGCAATGATCTTTACTGACAGTGCTTACTAGTTGCTTCTATGGCCGGGCTAAGGTTGATGGACAGAGATGGAATTGGTTCCACCTCCAATTACACACACACACACACACACACACACACACACACTATATGGGCGTATTATAATTAGGACTTCCCCATTACCATTGGGGGTTAAGGATCAATGCCTGTCCTCTTCCTGTACAGGGAGCACGCATATCTAAGACACCAAAAAGCGTCTTGATTTTGCATGCACCTTCCAAATTATTTGAGGGTCGCCGACCAAGCGAATGATTTGGCCTCCGCACCCAAGGCTGTGAATGGATGTTTATGCTAAACATCCATTCGTAGCCGTGCGGGGGAACTCGACGAGTAAGGGGCCGGTCGCGCGGTCTGCGTTTCATCCACACACAATTTCACAGCATTGCGTGTGGATCAGAATAAGGTCCCATGTGTATGCACCTCTACTCTTGATGCTAGCGAAAGCTGTTATACACGGACTCTCCTATAGCGTGACAGCCCAGTGAGAGCATTCTGATGGTCCGTTGATTTTTATATTGCTTTACCATCTGACTTATGTTAATTCCACAACCTTGGGAAGTACTAAAAACACCTCAAAGTGGATGGTATTTTTTATTTTATTTCAGAGAAATAATTTTTATATAATAAAATCTATTGCAGTTTTTTTTAATGGATTTGTGATGTTTAATATAGTGTTCACGCTAGGCTTATTTTACAAGGACCTGCACCCTGCCCAGGATGCACTGCTCCTCTCCCCTATAACCCCACCACCATGCTCAGCTCCTCAGTTTTGTTGCCAGCCAATGGCAGGAAGCGGAGAAGGAAGAAGGCAGATAAGAAAATACCAGAACACTCATACATAGAGAGAGTGAGGGAAGACATGACCAATGTCGTTTAAGTCACATTTTGTATATCACAAAGGTATACCTCAGGCCTGTAAGGGTGGGTGCCCTGTGGGTCCCATGAACCTCAAAGAAAGAGTTAACTGAAGGTAAGTCTACCATAACTCTTGTTTTCTTCTTCGGGTTTCATGGTCTCCACAGGGTGACATCGGGGATGTCCAATAGCAGTACTCAAGGGAGGGTACCCACCTGAGGTGTCAGAATAACCTTGATGCCCAAAGGAAGCATCCTGGGAGGCAAACATGTGAAATGCATAGAACCTTGTGAAGGTATGAACAGATGACCACGTGACAGTTGTTCAGTGGATGCCCCTTGGCGTGCCACCCATGATGGACCTACCGATCTGGTGGACTGTGCATGAATAGACAATAGTAAAAGGAGATCAGCTTGCTGATAAGCCTGCCGAATGACTATTCATATCCAGTGAGCTACAGTCTGCTTTTTCTCTGGCCAGCCCTTTTTTGTGAAAACCCTAGAGAACAAATAATGCATCTGACTTTCGAATGGAACAGTACGGTCAACATTTTTAGTTAGAGCTCTAACTCCATCCAAGGAGCGTTTAGCTGGGGACAGATCCTCTGAGTTGAACGAAGTGAGAACGATTTCCTGGTTGATATGAAACCAGGACACCACTTTATTAAGGTGTAAAGCTATGGTTCTAAGCACAGCCCTGTCTGAGTGGAAAATTAGAAACGGAGGACAGCATGAAAGGGCAGTCAAATAGAATGTGTCTAGCAGATGCATTTGCCAGAAGGAACACAGTTTTGGCTGTGAGACACTTGTATTCCACTGTGTGTCTTGTCGACCTACAAAGTCTGCTTCACAATTTAGTATTCCTGGAATGAACACAGCCGACAATGCCAGGAGGTGATGTTCTGCCCAAGTCAGAATTTTGGACACCTCACGCACTGCAATTGCCCCCTTGGTGATTTATGTCAGCCACTGTTGTGGCGTTTTCTGAGCAAATTTGTACCGGAGAAGATCCTGAGAGTGGATGAGGGCATTGTATACTGCTCGAAGCTCCCCAATGTTGACAGGCATGCTTCTGAGCTGGACCATACACTTTGCAAGGATCAGGATTCTACTACTGCTCCCCAGCATTGTAGACTGGCATCAGTAGTTAGGAAAATCCAATTAGTGAACCAAAATGGATGCCCCTGGTTCAGATGGGATAGTTGGAGCCACCATTGGAGAGACACTCAAACCTCTGGAGTAAATGTCATGAACGTGGTTCTGATGCATTGATGCTGTCCATCCCATATTTGAAGGATGAGACGTTGTAGAGAGCGTGAGTGAGATTGTGCCCACTTGACTGTGTCGAACGTAGATACCATTAGGCCCAGTATCTGCATTTCTAGATGGATCGATACTCTGGGACTTTAAAGGAATAGATGTATTTTCCATTGTAGAGATTGACATTTGCCTGATGGTAGCAATAGTCTCTGTGCCTGAGCATTTGTTGTAACGATGTGAGGGAGGATTTCTCCCAATTGAGGAGCCAACCATGCTGTTGAAAAACACCTATCATTGTCTGCAGGTGTGCTGACTGCTGGTGATTTGGCCAATAGGAGTAAATCATCCAGGTAGGGAAACACTCTGATGCCTGTTGATGCAGACAGGCCGCTATGACTGCCATGATTTTTGTAAAAATCCTGAGGGCAGTGCCTAGGCCAAATGGAAGAGCCTGGAACTGAAAAGGGTGATACAAGATTGCGAAACGGAGAAACTGTTGGTGTGAAGGGATATGCAGATAAGCATCCCATATGTCTAGGGACAGCATTTAATCTCCTGGCTCTATCACCATCACTATTGTCCGCAAGGTCTCCATGCAGAATTTTGGCACTTTGACAAACTTACAGTAATACAAATACAAAGTTAGGTTATATCCAGAGCGCTGTCCATAAAGAGCGCTTTTGGACAGCTCTCTGGATATATCCTAAATTTTATTTGTATTGCATTTATTTACTTGTTTTCCTGGTTGAACAAGTCTTCTGGGTATATTGGAGTTGCTCCTCCTTTTAATTGTGCCTCAATCATTCCATTGTTTAATCTATTTGACTTTGATAAACTTGCTGAGTACCTTTCATGGGCCTGTAAGTCTCAGTTGGTTTTGGAACTAGGAAGTGGAACAGGGTAGAATAAAAACCAATCCCCTTTGATGTTGCGGGACTGGTATAATTACCTGAGATTGTAATAGGGAGCAGGTATTTATTTTAACTGTTCGCTTTTTGCGGATTGGATGGGAGGCCTGTAAAATAACTTTTGCGTGGGGTGTCTTTTGAATGATATTGAGTATCCCTGTGACACGACTTCTCTCACCCAGGCGTCCACCGTGGTGGTGAGCCACTGTTGTGTGAAGTGTAGAAGTCTGCCTCCCACTTTGGGGTTGCCCTGAGGGAGGCCTGCCCCATTATGCTAAAGGTTTATCGGGTTTAGCTGGGGGCTGTCTAGTGGCCCAAGCTTGTTTGGGCTTAGACTTGGTTGGCTTAGTTGCACTGGAGGTGCGAGGGAAACTTCGATCTCTTGCTTTGACTTGGGAACGAAAGGACCTCAAAGGCTGATGGAAGGCACACGGTCTTAGCAGCTACCAGGGAAGCTAAGATTTTGTTCCAAACAATATATCTCCCTTGAAAGGTAACAGTTCTAGGGTCTTTTTTGGACTCTAGGTCAGCCTTCCAGCGACGTAGACATAGGATACGGTGTATGAGTATTGAATTTACTGAAGCCTTAGCGGCTAATACACCTGCATCTGACAGTGCCTCCATAATGTATATTGTAGCCTGTTTGATATGAGAAACACGCAGTCTGGCATCCTCCGATGCGTCAGATGGCAACTCATCCTCCAAGGCTTTTGCGACCCATGACGCAGCCACAGTGGGTCTTTGAATCGCTCCTGTGAGCGTAAAGATGGCTTTAAGGCATTGTTCCATGCGCCTGTAGGCTCCTTTAATGAGGATCCTGTGGCAACAGGGAGTAACAATGGTTTAACCAGTCTACTGGGGGTAAGAGTTTCCCTTAACTTATAATCCTCTGGTGGTAAAGGATATCTAGACAGCAGCCTTTTAGATATAGAGGATTTTTTTGGCCAAGACTTCCCATTGTTCCGTTCAGATATCCATTAGGTGATCAGAGTGTGCGAACTGGGGGATTTAATAACCTTTTGCTTTTTAAACACATCTGTTGGTTTTGTTGCCGGCATAGGCTCAGACAAGTGCACAAGCCGTATAGCATCAATTAGGGCCTGTACATCTGCTATCTCGGTGTGTACTTCGGTTTCCTCTGACCCTGGTAAAGTGGCATCCTCCTCCTCCACCTCATCATCATCCTTCTTCTCGTCACCCTCATCTCCAGTTGTGTCCTCATCTAACACTGGGAGTAATGGGGAAGAAGAAATAGGGAGTTGGTGTTTAACAGTGTGACTAGTAGCTGAAAGTAGTCTGTGCCAGGGTTTGTACCGTTGTTGATAAGGTGGAGGGGCCTGTACAATGGGTGTTGTAACCACAGGGGGCTGAAGGCGATCTACTAAGGTGCCCAGAAGCTGTTGAAAAGCTGCCCAAGAAGGCTCCTGTACATCCGCCAGGGTAGAGGACTGACCAGGAGTGATAAAGCAGTTGACACATACTGTATGAAACGGTTATAATTCTTGCTCTTTTGTTGGGCTTGTAAACTATGGGGATTATTATGGTTCACTCGCAAAGGCACAATCACTTTCTAATGGACAAAACCGTGTGCACAGCAGGGGGGCAGATGTAACGTGCTGAGAGCATTCGATTTGGGTGGGGTTTGTACTTCAAACTGATATCTATTTAAATTCAATAGTTTTTATTGATTTTTGCAAAATACAAATAATAACCCATAACCAAGCGGGCAGACACTACAGCATACATATGACATATAGCAATTGAGCGAGAAGATGTATCTTAAAGCAAAAATATGATTATTCAGTACATGTTCATAGAAGGATGTAAAGAGTACTGGCTGCATATAATGAATCACAAATACCCAAAGGTGCCAGTCGGGCATACGTGTAATGTAATAAAACAGGAGTGCATACGATGCAAACAAATCTTATTATACCGTGCATAGTCACATATGTTGTATAGAAAAAGTAAAACTTTACATATCGAAGCAGATAGAAATGCCAAAAAATATCATTGATACTATAGCGTCAACAACCCATAGCACACAAAAAAGTAAATGAAAATAAACCCCTAGTGAAGGAACCCATCCCTTAACCCCCATCCCAAAGCAAACCACCCCCCTAACAGGGACGTGCAGTCAGGGGAGGCAGGGGAGGCAGTGCCTCCCCTGTCATTAATGATTAAAATAATAATAAAATACAAAGAAAATACTTATGACACATATTATGTGTCATAAGTATATGCTTTGTATTATTATAATAATTTTTACTCTATTTGTTTTTTTTTTTTTTAGTTTAGGAGGCACCAAGAGCGGTGCCTCCCGCTGTCCATATTACAGTTATGGACTGTCAGTTAGGCTGTCAGGGGCTGGCAATGGGCAGGGCTTAGAACAGGGCTGTAAAAGCTCATTTAAAAAAGTTGTATAGGCGGCACCTATAGCGGTGCCTCGGTGGCAGGGACGTGCTTTTCTGCCTATATGACAGCACGCCCCTGTCACTGAGACAGATGTGATTGGGCACAGTGGCGCTGTCTCAGTGACAGGGGCGTGCTTTCATATAGGCAGAAAACACGTGCCTGACTGCCACTAAGGAACTTCCATAGGTGCCGCCTATAGCATAGTGCTGTTCTTAGGTGGACGAGCCAGGGCTCCTCTGCCTGGCTCGTCCGCTCACTTGTAATGCGGGCGGGCGGCTATGCCAGGCTGGACTGACGGGCTCCTCTGTATGAGCCACTTGTAATGCGGGCGCGAGTCACTGGCTATGCCGCGCTGGGCTGCCGGGCTCCTCTGCCTGGCTCGCCCGCTCACTTGCAATACGGGCGGGCGAGCGGCTATGCCGGGCTCGGCTGCCAGCTCCGCTGCTTTCATGCTGTGCTCCCCAGTGTCCGGGGTTTCTCTTCCGCCTCCCGCCGGCACTTCTGTCCCCGGGTGGCTATGCTGCGCTGGGCTGCCGGGCTCCTCTGCCTGGCTCGCCCGCTCACTTGCAATACGGGTGGGCGGCTATGCCGGGCTCGGCTGCCAGCTCCCGCTGCTATCATGCTGTGCTCCCCAGTGTCCGGGGTTTCTCTTCCGCCTCCCGCCGGCACTTCTGTCCCCGGGTGACTGTCCCGGGAACGCTCCTGCCAGTCTGTCATTCTGCATGGGTAAGCAGTGACTTTCTAAAATGTGTGTTTGGCACTTGTGGAGGGTGGGGGCTGTGATTTTTTAGGTGGCACAGGTGTTTGTGTGTGTTTGTGTTAAGGGACAGACTTGTGTGTATTTGTGTTAAGGGACAGAAGTGTATAACTGTGTATTTGTGTAAAGTGACAAAGGTGTTTACTGTGTGTTTGTGTAAAATAAGTGTGGTTTTAAATAAAAGGAGTATATTGGCCCAATGTACTAGCCTCTGCATTCAGTGGCTGTGCTGGGTGCTGGCTGTATGCATAGGTTCTTTTAAAGAGGCAGACATTTACAAGGCAAAACCATGCATTGTAAATAATTGCCCTTTTAAAAAAAAACTCAGAGTTCGGCCGGCATCCCTTACTGCGGGTCCCGGATGGCTCCCCGACAGTCGGGATTCCGACAGTCATTACTCCGACGTCGGAATCCCGACTGCTCCCTCATGGGGGTCCACGAACCCCATAGTGGGAGAATAAAATGGGTGGCGAGCACAGCGAACCCGCAAGGGGTTTCGTTGCGCTCCCCCCGCTGTGCAGTCGGGATTCCGATGTCTGACTAATGACTGTTGGAATCCCGACCGTCGGGGATTTATACCACACCCCGTACTGCCAGAGGCTAGTACATTTGGCTGTATGGTTTTTTTTAAGTGAAAAAGGTATGTGGGCAGACCCCAGTGTGGCTTGGTGGAGTCAGCGATGATGGGGTCTATTCTTCCGGTTCTCTGCTGCTTACGCAGAGGGATGCTACCGCACCTGCCTGTCAGCGCAGAACAACCCGGACCCACCGCTCCACACAGAGTCTTTTGGCGGTGGCTCCACCAAGCGAGTGCCTCACCAACCATGAACCTCACCGCACGTCACTGCCCCCTAACGACCAAAATAACCCCCCACCCTGTACTACCCACCCCCAACTGAGGTGTACCTGGAGCCCATAACTTAACTGTACCCCCCCCAACTAACTATACTACTATGCTACCATCTAGTACCGCTCCCCCCTCCCCCCTTTTGAACAGAATAGTTTATCGGATAATTACTCAGGGCAAAAGAAGAAGGATAGATGAAAGCCAGCACTCACACAGGGGACATGTGTATTTTACATACAATATTCAAGGGTACAGCATACATATGGTTCCTGTGACAAGAATATAAAAACAGTGCGTGTATATATATATATATAAACAGTATTCTATTGAAAAAGTAATAAAATAGAATAAGATATGAAGTGGGCATCCCAGGGTGCTATTACAGGATCTAGTCCGGCCAGTTTTCGGTGCCGTGAATGGGCCGCGGTATAGTAGAGGACCCATATCTTATCCCTTGGGTATTCGCAGGATTACATCCAGAATAGTCAGATTCAAACTGATATCTATATTGCAGTGTAAAAATAAAGCAGCCAGTATTTACCCTGCACAGAAACAAAGAAACACCCAAATCTAACTCTCTCTGCACATGTTACATCAGCGCCACCTGCAGTGCATATGCTTTTGTCCATTAGAGAGTGATTGTGCCTTTGAGAGTGAACCAGAATAACCCCCTATATCTGTCTGACAAAAAGTCATTGTCTGGGGTTTCAGTCAACTTCACATTTGAAAGTCATACTGTGAATCAGTGCAAGTCAAAGTGATCCAATACTTACTTTATGTGGTGTCAAGTTGCAACAAGTACAGTAGAAACATTGCCAGATTTACACCAAGTAGAACTATATGTCAGGGACGTGCAGTCAGGGGAGGCATTGCCTCCCCTGTCATAATAATGAAAATAACAAAAAGAAGATATTTATATATCTTCTTTTATTATTTTCAGCATATCTACCTCTCCCACTGCCTCCCACCCTCTTACACTGCTGCATGTGAGGGTGGGAGGCAGCGGGAGAGGTGCCTCCCGCTCAGGGGCGGATTGGGAATTAAAACCAGCCCGGGAAATATCACGAAGCAGCCCCAAGGGGGGGGGGCCTGTTGCGCGCCATAGGCGCGTGTAATTTTTTGGGGATGTGGCCTAGCGATATGGGGGTGTGGCCTATTTCAATGAGGCCACACCCCATTTCCCCCACTGTGAGGGGCATGGCTAGTGGCTCTCTGAGCTGCTGGCTATGTCCCCAGCCCCTCAGGCTTCAGAATAGGCGCATGGGAGGGGGGACGCAGGGTGGCGTAGAATGCTGGGAGGACGTATGCAGGTTGGCATAGGAAGCAGATTGTGAGGGGGGACATGGTGGCACAGGACGCAGAGTGTGAGGGGGAACTCAGAGTGACAGAGGATGCAGGGAGGGGAGTATGCGTGTATGGGTAGAGCAAGGCTGTGTGTGTGTGTGGGGGGGGTGTATGGTTAGGGTTAGGCTGTGTGGGGGCGTTATGGTTAGGCTACGGGGGGGTGGTATGGTTAGGATTAGGCTGCCTGGCAGGGGTGTATTGTTAGAATTAGGCTATGGGGGGGGGGGGGGGTGGTGGTATGGTAAAGATTAGGCTGCCTGGGTGGGGTGTATGGTTAGGGTTAGCCTGCCTGCGGGGTGTATGGTTAGGGTTAGGCTGTGGGGTATATGGTTTGGTTGGGCTGTCAGGGGCGATGTAGTGTAGTGTAGTGTACTAACCTTGCCCTTTGCACCTGCTTGAGTTTCATGTGGCAGGGAGTCACTTACAGCAGATGCGCTAATCTGTCCCGGATATCCAGTAACATCCCTGGCGGACAGCACGGCAGACATGGACACGGCGGCGGAAGTCAAGGAAGCCTGGAGACACAGCACAGCAAAAATAGTGAGCTGGGCACTTCTGCTTAGTGTTCCCCACAAACAGACATACTGTGTATGTATGTATGTATGTGTATGTATATATATATATATATATATATATATATATATATATATATATATATACATACACATATATACACACACACCAACCCCCCGTCCGATACACACATACTATATACACACACACATTCCTCTCACACATATACTGTATATGAACACAACACACACACACGCACTGTATACGCACACATCCCTCCCACACACATACTGTAAATGCACACATCCCCCACACACACATATACTATATACACACATATATACTGTATATGAACACCACACTGTATACGCACACATCCCCCCACACACATACTGTATACGCACACATCCCCACACACACATACTGTATACGCACACATCCCCCCACACACACATACTAAGTATATACACACACATATATACTGTAGATGAACACCCACACACACATTGTATACGCACACATCCCCCTGCACACACACTGTATACGCACACATCCCCCCGCACACACACTGTATACGCACACATCCCCCCAACATAATGTATACGCACACATCCCCCTGCACACACACTGTATACGCACACATCCCCCCGCACATACACTGTATACGCACACATCCCCCCGCACATACACTGTATACGCGCACATCCCCCCAACATAATGTATACGCACACATCCTCCCACACACATACTGTATACGCACACATCCCCCACACACATACTGTATACGCACACATCCCCCCACACACATACTGTCTACGCGCACATCCCCCCACACACATACTGTATACGCACACATCCCCCACACACACATACTAAGTATATACACACACATATATACTGTAGATGAACACCCACACACACATTGTATACGCACACATCCCCCCGCACACACACACATCCCCCCGCACACACTGTATACGCACACATCCCCCGCACACACACTGTATACGCACACATCCCCCCCCCCGCACACACACTGTATACGCACACATCCCCCCGCACACACACTGTATACACACACATCCCCCTGCACACACACTGTATACGCACACATCCCCCCCGCACACACACTGTATACGCACACATCCCCCGCACACACACTGTATACGCACACATCCCCCCGCACACACACTGTATACGCACACATCCCCCCGCACACACACTGTATACGCACACATCCCCCCGCACACACACTGTATACGCACACATCCCCCCGCACACACACTGTATACGCACACATCCCCCCGCACACACACTGTATACACACACACCCCACAGGCACACATACTGAACATGCACACATTCCCCCCCCCCCCCCCCCCCCCACATATATTAATATATATATATTAGAGATGTGTGGGCTCGGATTCCTCAGATCCGAGCCAGCACGGACGTCATCAATCCAGGCCCGGATACGAGCAGCGCTCGGCGCTTCCCACCTTACTCGAATCCGGGCGCACGGGCAAAACGTCATCACCCGGCGTCGGATTCTCGCGAGATCACGGAACCCTTAAATTCCGCAACCTCGCGCCGCCATCTTCACTCCAATCTCGGAGAAGGGTAGGGAAGGGTGTGCTGCTGCTGTGTGTGGTCTCTGCTGGGGCCCGTGCTGCTGTGTACTGTGTCTCTGCTCAGTCAAGACATCACCATTGCAAGGATGACTGGTGCTGTGTTCTGTCTCTCCTTTGTGCTGGGGCCTGCCTCTGCTGAGTCTGCTCCTGTATATTCAGTCACAGTGTGATAGTCCACTGGTGCTGCTAGTGCCACTGCCTGTTCTGCACTGCCTAGTGTCTGCTGCAGTCTGCTCTCTGCTGTTGCCACTGGCTAGTGCCTACCAGTACCTGTTGCAGTACTGTATATAATTCCAGTGTGCTGTTGCCCCTGGCTACCAGTACCTATCACAGTATATAATTCCAGTGTGCTGTTGCCCCTGGCTACCAGTACCTATCACAGTATATAATTCCAGTTTGCTGTTGCCACTGGCAGTGGCTACCAGTATTTTATTTATTGCAGTATATAATTCTAGTCTGCTGTTGCCACTGGCTACCAGTATTTATCGCAGTATATAATTCCAGTCTGCTGTTGCCGCTGGCTACCAGTATTATTTATCACAGTATATAAATCCAGTCTGCTGTTTCCACTGGCTACCAGTATTTATCGCAGTATATAATTCCAATCTGCTGTTTCCACTGGCTACCAGTACTATCAGTCCAGGGGTGCCCACATGTGTGCTGTATTTGTCCAGGGGTGCCCCCATGTGTCCTGTATCAGTCCTGGGGTGCCCGCATGTGTGCCGTATAATTCCAGGGGTGCCCCATGTGTCCCATATCAGACCAGGGGAGCTGCCCTTTTTTTTAATGAAAATAAAATTAAGGTGTTTTTTTTTTTTTTACTGCAAGGGCTGTTAAATGCGCTGTAGTCCAGGGGTGAGCCGAGAGTGCTGTATAATTCATGGGGTGTTGCTAAGTAAGGTGTGCTTCTCTTTTTTATAATTAAAAGAATACACATTTTTATTTTTACTGCAGGAATTTGTCTGCCGCATAATTCTATGCCTGTGTGCCGTAACAGTCCAGGGGTGCCGCCATCTGTGCCGTATAATTCCATGTGTGCTGTATCAGATCAGGGGTGCCACCATCTGTGCCGTATAATTCCTGGGGTAAGCCAAGTCTGCCGTATAATTCATGGGGTACTGCCAAGTGTGCTGTATTAGTCCAGGGGTGATGCTAAGCGTGCCATATCAGTCCAGGGGTGATGCTAGGTGTGCTGTATCAGACTAGGGGGGATGCTAAGTGTGCCATATCAGTCCAGGGGTGATGCTAAATGTGCCGTATCAGTCCAGGGGTGATGCTACCTGTGCCATATCAGTCCAGGGGTGATGCTAGGTGTGCCGTATCAGACTAGGGGGGATGCTAAGTGTGCCATATCAGTCCAGGGGTGATGCTAAATGTGCCGTATCAGTCCAGGGGTGATGCTACCTGTGCCATATCAGTCCTGGGGTAATTCTAGGTGTGCAGTATCAGCCTAGAGGGGATGCTAAGTGTGCCATATGCTTATCATAGTTATCCAGCTACCTCGGTGCAACCTTTTGCCCTAAAAACAATATTGTAAGGTGTGAGCTGTTTAGAATAGACTGTAAATGAGTGGAAATGAATGTTATTGAGGTTAATATAGCGTAGGAGCAAAAAAACAACAAAATTCTGCGATTTTAGCAGTTTTTATGCTTTTTTAACAAAATAATCAGAACCCAAAACCCAAGAAATCCAAACACAAAACACTTAGGAGGTGTTTTGGCAAAACCCATTAGAACCCAAAACCTCAAGGTAATCAGATTCCAAAACCCGAAAATTGGCCGGTGCACATCTCTAATATATATATATATATATATATATATATATATATATATATATATATATATATATATATATATATATATATATATAAATGTCCAATAAAGGAGGCACACGGATAGGGTAGAATAAACAGCGATTGTAATTAGGGCATAGCACAGTACTTAGGGCATAGCACAGTACAAGCGCTTTCGGGGAAGCATCCCCGTCATCAGGTTAGCAGCCCGTTACAAGGAGAAATCACAACACCATAACATAAGACAAACACAGATTTATACATACCCGCTCCTTCTGCACACCGCGTCGCCGTCCGTCCACCCAGCGCAGCATCCTCCTACTTCCTGTAGTTCGCCGGATGTGATCACTGGAACGCAGTCTCCTGCGCTCCAGATACTTACTTCCGCGTTCCACCAGTCCGTCTGAGGGCTTTCTCCGTCACTGAGGCGATTTAGCATTGGCGACCCTGGTGCTAACAGAAAGAGAAGGACACACCATAAATACATACAGTAATAACCACAGTGATATATACAGAAATACAAAAAGAGAAAATATACAAACTAAACAATAAATGAACGCTGGTGACTAATGCATCTAACAGATGAAGGGGAAAGATGGTATTGCACCAATGGATTAATATATGGCATAAGTGCGTACAGATTAAGTGAGGCTGTTCCAATTTATTTTGTCATTGAGACCTCCGGGTCGGATAGTCCCAAGTCTCAGGATCCATTGGGTCTCCTTGATTAGGAGCTTTTTAGCTCTATCCCCACCTCTGGCCGTGGGGGGAACCTGGTCAATAATATAATATCGCAAAGATTCTAGAGAGTGGCCAGCCTGCTTAAAATGTCTAGAAACAGGCTGGTCCACCTCTTTCCCTTTGAGTGTAAGATTGATGGCGGACCGATGTCCTGTCATCCTCTCTTTAAACATACGCGTCGTTTGGCCAACGTATCGTAAGCCACACGGGCAAACGATAATATACACAACATACGAAGATGAACACGTCAAGACCAAGCGAATATCGTATGTTTTAGCACAGTGGGGGTGTTCAAATGTTTTGCAAGTAATCATAAATTTGCATGTGATGCACATGCCACAACCGTAGCAACCCGGGGGTTTGGTATATACATTGGGGGGGACTACAGGGTGGTAGTTGGTAACATCGGCATGTACCAGCCGATCCCTTGAGTTACGCCCTCTGGTATAAGCCAACAAAGGTTTGTGACCCTTGAGGCCCACAAGTTCTCTGTCCGTTTGGACTATCGGCCATATTCTACCCTATCCGTGTGCCTCCTTTATTGGACATTTGTATTCACTCATTGTGGAGTGCACCGGGCCGTTGTTATCAGCAAGATTGGGAGTGCCGGCAGAAGACTGTATGTATTATTGATGCCCTAGCCATTAGGTGTATCTGTTGCACGGCACCCGCTTGGGATCTTTGGATCCAGTTGTTTCATACATTGGACTTCTACCTGGATTATACACAGGACCGCCGTGGAGGCAGTGAACTGTATATACTTACTTTTTGTTTTTTTCATTTCTGTATTTTTTCTGCTGGTGCTGCAGGATGGAGGGACCGTCTGCCAGCCAATCTGGATTTATACCTATGGGGATTCCTATATCTGCCCCTATGGGTGAGGTCTTCAGCTATTCCCAGGATCAAATTGATTCTATTCTGTCACAGGAAGCAGCAGAAGTGCTGGATGATACAGATAATATGGAGGACATTTACCATCGATTACTCAAAATGAGGCGTAGGGAGATTTCCTGTTGCATAGTTCTTCCCTTGCAAATTACTTCAAGGAACACAAAATTCCTCGGGGCTTTCGGGTCCGTAATGTTCCGACGATAGGCAGACACAATGCAGAGTTTGTTAGGAAATGGGTGGCCATTCTTAACAAGTGTGCCTTCGACCTTATGATTCTAGTGGTTGAAGAAGCCAATAGAGAATTGAATGTCACTAGACAGAAAATGACTGTTCTTCACCAAGAATTCAAACAGATCTTGGAAGAAGAAACTAGTGCTAGTTGGCTATTAAAACTGGAGTCGCAATGCGAATCTTATAAAAAAGAGTTGTTAAAATTTAAAAAGAGCAAGAAATTTGCGGTTGACCTGGATTATGAAGAAAACAGGGTGTATCCCTGGCTATACGGTGGGGATAGACAAACATTTGAACACCCCAGACCACAACGCCGCAGAAGGCCCTGGCAGCGCAAAAAAGACCAGTCAGATCGGACAAAATCTAGCAGTGACAGTGACTTTCAAGTCTCCGACCTGGAGGAGTCCAGTAGAGGAACTGCCGCCCCTTTAGGGGTGCGGGCAGTGGACCCCAGAGGCCCCATAAGCGCTCTGCCACCCGCAGGGGGCAGCAGAGTAAGAGAGATAAGAAAGGCAGCGTCGGTAGCTGCAACCAAGTTGAAAGTGTAATCTTCAACCTGTCAAACCGTACCCTTTCTGAAAGCGAAGTCCGGGTGCTGAATCGGGGTTTGAGCTTTGTCCCAACAAATTGCCACAATGACTATAATTGGAAGCTCAACCTACATAAATTCTCAAGGCAATTACGGCGTAAAGAATTCTTCCAGCATAAACCGCAAACTTCGTCAGTCAGTGTCTTTGACCCTTTCCTTGCCAAAACCTCTCGCTCAAACTTCGATCCACCATCTCAGAATAGTTCATTAAGGACATTTACGAGACTAATTGATGAGTCGATGGATCGATTCGTTGCGACTCCCTACACTATAAGACCGAATATGTCTAAGGAAGAGCTGAATGCTCTTAAGTCTCTGGAACAGGACAAAACAATAGTGATACGACCGGCCGACAAAGGCGGAGCTACGGTTCTCATGAATCTAGAGGACTATGTCGCTGAGATTATGGGCCAGCTCTCGGATAACAAAGTATATAAGTTGCTCCCAAGAGACCCCACTGGGGGATTCCAAAAGGAACTGTTTAGTATCTTGGATAGAGCATTTCTAAATAAGCTTCTACCGGAGAAAGTGGTCGAGGTCTTGAAAGTGAAATACCCTGTAGTTCCGGTCCTCTACACGTTGCCCAAACTACATAAGAACTGTGAGAAACCGCCAGGACGCCCGATTATTTCGGCGAGGGGCTCACTATTGCAGTCAGTGTCCCAGTTGCTCGACAGCATTCTACAGCCGCTTCTTCCACTGGAGGATTCTTTTCTCAAGGATACAAATACGTTCCTGTTGAGATTGAAGGACATTGGCATCCTACCCCCAGGGGCTCTCCTATGTTGTCTGGACGTTTGTAGCCTTTATACGTCAATTCCCCATGAGGGAGGCCTCAGAGCCATGAAGGACTTCTTGGTCAAGTATTTGGATCCTGTGTCGTTTAATCATGAACTTTTTCTTTCCCTTTTAGAGCTTACATTGTGCCGTAATTATTTTTTATTCAATGGACAGTACTACATTCAACTAAGAGGGTGTGCCATGGGCTCTTCCGTGGCCCCCTCTTACGCGAATGTGTACATGTTTGCACAAGAGGCTGACTTGTTCCTCGCCAACCAGGACTGTTGTGGACACGTCATGATGTATCTCCGATATATCGATGACGTGTTCCTCATCTGGACGGGGGGTGAGGAACGGTTTGTACACTTGATGGAAACCGTTAACTCTACCAGCGAATTCATTAAATTCACGTACTCTTTTAGTGAATGCCAGGCCAACTTTCTAGATGTGGCCATCACAGTGACTAATGGGGTTATTTCCACGGGTAGATATGCTAAACCCACGGATAGAAATAATTTGCTCAAATCAACCAGTCACCATCCTCCTTCCCTGAAACGCGGGCTACCACTTTCACAAATGTTGCGTGTGGCCCGACTAACTAGTGATAGGGAACAACTGCCTGCGGAGTTGGATCTTATGGTCCACAGGTTCCACACGAGAGGATATGAGCTTGGTGCAGAAACAACAGGTCTTGGATTTGGATCCCAAATCTCTGTGGATTCCTAAGCAGAGACAAAAAGAGAAAAGGATACCATGGGTCCACGAATTCTCATTGTCCAGTCCGTTAATACAGAGGGCCTCTAGGGCCTTATGGCCGATAGTCCAAACGGACAGAGAACTTGTGGGCCTCAAGGGTCACAAACCTTTGTTGGCTTATACCAGAGGGCGTAACTTAAGGGATCGGCTGGTACATGCCGATATTACCAACTACCACCCTGTAGTCCCCCCCAATGTATATACCAAACCCCCGGGTTGCTACGGTTGTGGCATGTGCATCACATGCAAATTTATGATTACTTGCAAAACATTTGAACCCCCACTGTGCTAAAACATACGATATTCGCTTGGTCTTGACGTGTTCATCTTCGTATGTTGTGTATATTATCGTTTGCCCGTGTGGCTTACGATACGTTGGCCAAACGACGCGTATGTTTAAAGAGAGGATGACAGGACATCGGTCCGCCATCAATCTTACACTCAAAGGGAAAGAGGTGGACCAGCCTGTTTCTAGACATTTTAAGCAGGCTGGCCACTCTCTAGAATCTTTGCGATATTATATTATTGACCAGGTTCCCCCCACGGCCAGAGGTGGGGATAGAGCTAAAAAGCTCCTAATCAAGGAGACCCAATGGATCCTGAGACTTGGGACTATCCGACCCGGAGGTCTCAATGACAAAATAAATTGGAACAGCCTCACTTAATCTGTACGCACTTATGCCATATATTAATCCATTGGTGCAATACCATCTTTCCCCTTCATCTGTTAGATGCATTAGTCACCAGCGTTCATTTATTGTTTAGTTTGTATATTTTCTCTTTTTGTATTTCTGTATATATCACTGTGGTTATTACTGTATGTATTTATGGTGTGTCCTTCTCTTTCTGTTAGCACCAGGGTCGCCAATGCTAAATCGCCTCAGTGACGGAGAAAGCCCTCAGACGGACTGGTGGAACGCGGAAGTAAGTATCTGGAGCGCAGGAGACTGCGTTCCAGTGATCACATCCGGCGAACTACAGGAAGTAGGAGGATGCTGCGCTGGGTGGACGGACGGCGACGCGGTGTGCAGAAGGAGCGGGTATGTATAAATCTGTGTTTGTCTTATGTTATGGTGTTGTGATTTCTCCTTGTAACGGGCTGCTAACCTGATGACGGGGATGCTTCCCCGAAAGCGCTTGTACTGTGCTATGCCCTAAGTACTGTGCTATGCCCTAATTACAATCGCTGTTTATTGTACCCTATCCGTGTGCCTCCTTTATTGGACATTTGTATTCACTCATTGTGGAGTGCACCGGGCCGTTGTTATCAGCAAGATTGGGAGTGCCGGCAGAAGACTGTATATATATATATATATATATATATATATATATATATATATATATATCTCTATATATTTATATATATATATATATATATATATACTGCCAGTGTGCCCTTAGTGCCTATTTTACCCTGGGTGCTGCTGTGCTGGGTGGGTACTAGGTAGTACTCTCCTGCTGCTGCTGCTGCTGCCGCCGCCCTTCGGCTCCAGGCTCCAGCCCAACAGTAATCCTGCGCGGATGGCTGGATCACGTGGGCAGAGAGCCAGAGGCTGAACATGAAGCCTCTGTCTGGACCGCGGGAGCGGCTGCGTGCGCGCGCGCATGCGCACCAGCCCTCCCGCGGCCATTATAACTGTGGCAGCACTTGAGGCCGGCCGCGGCCATCTTTGTTCAGGGCAAAATGATGTAGATGCCGCGGCCGGCCCTGTAAAGGAGCGAGGGCGGCCTGTTAGATCAGGAAGCCTCTGCCTGGACCACGGGAGCGGCTGCGTGCGCGCGCATGCGCACCAGCCCTCCCGCGGCCATTTTAACTGTGGCAGTACTCGAGGCCGGCCGCGGCCATCTTTGATAAGGGGAAAATGCACGTAGATGCCGCGGCCGGCCATGTAAAGGAGGGAGGCGGCCTGCTACATGCCAAATATGCCGGCCCACCGGGAAACAGCCCGGTTTCCCGGTAGGCCAATCCGCCCCTGCTCCCGCTGTTAACATTAAAACTCCGGGGGGCGGGTAGGAGCGGGCGAGGGGGGGGGGGGGGGCAGGGTGCGGCAGTGGGCTATAAAAGCCCATCGAAAATGAATGGGGAAGCGGCACTTATACTGGTGCTGCAATGACAGGGTCACCATTATGAACGCACGCCCCCAGTTGTGATTGGGTCTAGTGGATCCAGTGCCTGGTGAAGATACTGCAGCGTGGCCAGCGGGGAGTCCGGCGCCGCTAGGAGAAAGCTGCAGCCACCACCGTGGAGAGGACTGGCTGCCACAACCGCCGAGAAGAGGACAGGTGAGTCCGCCGGGTGAGGGGGGGGGGGGGCTGTGCACGAGAATGCCGCATGTACCCCCTGATGCCTGTGCCCAGCCGCTGCATGCCTGCTGTAGTTCCTGGCAGCAGCTGCTGATGTAGCACGGTGTCCGGGCCTGGCCGTGCGCGTGGGGGGGGGGGGGGGCGTGGGGGGAGGGGTGCAATGCAGTTCGGGGAGGTCAGTGCATCCCCTGCCAATGACCTCACCACATGTCGCTGCTATATTTTGTCTGGATTATTTAACTGGATGAGAACGTGCTCTTTCAGGAGTGTTTTCAGTTGTCTTTGCTGCCAATACTGTGCTGATAAACGTTATAAGAATGCAGATTGTTTTCCTTATGTAAGCAAATTATAGTGTCTTTTAACCTAAGCGTTTCATTGTTATTTGAGTGCCAGCCTTCGGGGATGTAGAAACATGCAGGGCCTGTTGGAACTAGTTTTGGGTTTTAGGAATATTGATTACATGCTTCTAGAAAAAATATAATTAACTTTCATTTAAGAGGCAATAATAAAAATGCTGACATATTATTGCTGTATAATTGTGCACATAATGAAGTGGCCAGGGGTGGACTGGGAAATAAGGGGGTGATTTAGGTTTGTTTGCAAAAGTACATTTGGTTTGCTAATGGACAAATCCATGTGCACTGCAGGTGTGACAAATATAACATAGACAGAGTTAGATCTGGGTGAGTTAGTTTCTGTGCAGGGTAAATACTTGCTGCTATATTTTTACACTGAAATTCAGTTTGAAGTACAGTACACATCACATCCAAATCTAACTCTCTCTGCATACCCTCCAACATGAACCATTCCATTAGGTACAAAATGCTCTGTTCCAGGACTTCCCTCTTACTTATATGATTGCCATTGCCTGTGTGGACACGCCTTTCTTCTAAATGAACCAGCTCCCCACAGGTGAAGGCAATCATATATTAAGAGGGAAGTCCAGGAACAGAGCGTTTTGTACCTAATGGAATGGGTCATGCTGGAGGGTATGTTTCTGCACATGTTACATCAGCCCCACCTGCAGTGAACATGGTTTGTCAAATGGCAAACCAAATGTGCTTTGCAATCCAATCTGAATCACCCCCTAAAAGTGGCCCTGAAAAAATATTTAGAAGTGGCCTCACTTGGATGGCATTAAATCAAATATAGGCGGGATTACTACATGCCTACACATGTGTGAAAGCTGTGGTTTTCAATATGTGTGACAGTCTAGTAGCCCCCAGACCTTTAAGTTGCTGTGACAAGCCACAAACCTCCATATTTGAAATAATCCTCCACCTACCCCCACTGAGACTGATCCAACTCCAAAACCTACAATTGCTTACACAGAATCCAGCCATCAACAGTCAGCTCATATTCTATACCAGATATATAGATGACCTGCTGGTCATCTGGGCTGGCGAGGAACAAGAATTTACCGACCTCATCAATGAGCATAATACCACCAATTCGCCCATCAAATTTACTCATTGCATGCATCCCTTTACCTGGTGAACTATCTCGACGTGAACATCAGTCTCCAGGATGGTAAGATCAAGACCTCACTATTTGTCAAACCGACAGATAGAAATACAATTCTACTCGCCACCAGTCACCATCCAAAACCCTTGATCAGGGCACTACCTCACTCACAAATGCTGCGAGTGCGTAGAATCACCAGTGATGAGGGAGACGTATTACCAGCACTTGAGAAGATGGCCCAAAAGTTCGTACAGAGAGGGTATCCCCAAGAAGAAATCCTCCGAACTAAAAATAACATCGCCGCCATGTCCAGAGCATCTACTTTAATTCAAAAACCGCAAAAAAATCAGCAAAACAAACATATATGGGTTAAAACCTATCACACCAACAGCAATAACATTGACCGTATCGGGAAAAAGTATTGGCCGATCATTCAAACAGATCACTCATTACCCGCCTTGCAATCCAAAAATCTTATGAGTGCCTACAAGAGAGGGAAAAACCTCAAGGATCTGTTAGTGCACAATAATATACAATACCCGATAAAAGATCCTGTAACCTTCCTGGGGAGACCCAAGCCAGGTTGCTATCGTTGTTGTGGCTGTACGACGTGTAGCCACATGATTCCAGGAGATGTGTTCTACCATCCATATACCGGTAAAAAATTCAAAATCAGACACCGACTTGGGTGTATGAGTAGATATGTTATATATCTTATCAGCTGCCCATGCGGCCGACACTATGTCGGCAAAACCGACCGCACTTTTAAAGAGCGAGCAGCAGCCCATCGATCTGCAATTAAGAACGCGATCAGCACAGGCAAAAGCGAACAGCCTGTTGCCCGACATTTCAGTGAGGCTAAACATCCTATCACATCTTTGCGGCACAAAATAATCGATCATGTGCCACTGCCAGCTAGAGGGGGGAACCGATCTTTGATGTTGCTCCAGAAAGAAAGTCGCTGGATATTCATGTTGGACACCCTTGCCCCTAAGGGGTTAAACGAAAACTTGGGACTGAGTTGCTTCTTATGATATTGTTTTTGAGAAGCATAGATATCGGACATCTAGAATAACTATCAGGATTCCGTTTAAGCTACTATCTCACCAGATAGAACCACTTGATACATGAGCGACAATATAAATTTGTTTAATAGAGAACCCTTTAAACGCATTCCTATAATGGCAATATGTATTGGCTTTGTTGCAGTAACCATTTCTTTTTATTTATCCTTCTAGCACTTTATTAATTTATTCTTAGGCACTTTCCCACGTTACAGATGTATTGATGTTTTTGTTCACTTTCACTTTTATTTGCAGATTTGTTTGACACGATCGCTAACACTTGTTTATTTTATTTTTTTTTTTTTTTTTTTTTTAGCAAAACGTCATTGCTATGTCTGTAATTGGTTCACATTGGACCGGCCTCCTGCCGTGCCCCCGGCAAGCGTGCTGAGGGGAGATGACGTCACCACCAGGCGCCTCCCCGGCCGGCGCCGACGTAGGACACGAACGGAGCCAGTCCCTACTTAGGTAAGAGCACTGACGCCTGTAAAATTGTTCTCATTGCACCTTGATAAAAAAACCTCCACGGTTTTGAAACGTTGGTATCAAACCCCGCTGTTTGTCGCCTTATTTTCTGAGTGCCGCCGCCCCCCCTGCATGGATTATATACCAAGGACTCTGTTTCCTTATTTGGAAGGCACCGGATTTTATACAGCTTTTTCTACAAATCCGCCTATGTGATTTGGGCTTACTGGAGTGCTAACCTCCTGCACCGCAATATTGGACTCAGTCTTTGGACTTAGTTTGGCAGGCACCCGGAGCTTTTTCTACAACCTTTTTCTAAGTTGAATTGTGAACCCTGGGAACCTGCTGTGTGCTGGTCTGCAATCAGCACTCAGAGCCACCAGTCACTAACTTTTATACCTTATATTGCACTGCACTTTATCATCAGCACTGCACTTTCTTTTGCACTGCACTTTCTTGCACTGCACTTTGTGTCGACTGCATCAACAATACAAGCATTGACATCAGCCTGTCGGCATCTATTCAAGTCATGAGTCAAGTGGAACCTGAGCCCACGCTGTCTACACACATCGCCCAGTCACAAAGTCGGGTTGAATTACAGCATGGAGCTACGTTTAGCTATTCCGATAGCGATTACGACAGATTATTATTCACAGATGAATTCCCCTGCCCCAGTGAAACGCCAGATCATGCGCATCTCTACCAAGAATGGGCAAAACTTAAGCGCAAAGAGACAGATTATTATTATCATGGGGTAACACTATCAGAATACATTAGGGAGAAGAAAATTCCCCGCGGCTTTCGGGTCAAAAACGTGCCCACTATTGGGAGATATAGCATACCATTCTGTAAGACCTGGACGTCGATCCTTAACAAATGCTCCTTTGACCTTATGGTCGCTGTCATAGAGGAAGTGTCAAGGGACCTCAAGGTTATTAGAGACAAAGTCAGTACGGTACTCTTTACCTAGAACGGCGCCCGTCGCGGGCATCGCGGGTACATTTATGTGTGGCCGCGACGCGACCGACGCGATGCCCGCGATTTCCCATTGAAACCAATGTTAAACATGGAAATCGTGTCGGTCGCGTCGCGGCCGGCCATAAATGTACCCGCGATGCCCGCGACGCGATGCTCCCGATTTCCCATAGGAATCAATGTTAAAAGGCGCGATGGACCCGATTTTACTGTTAAATGGCTCAATCCACCCGATTTGGCCATAGGAATCAATGTTAAATGGGCCACAGAGCCCATTAACCCTTAAATGTCCCCCCAAATTTTTAACGCCACCCCACGATCCACGCCAACCCGAAGCGTGGCGAGCGCAGCGAGCCCGCGAGGGGCGGCGGTACGCGTCCTCCGACCTTTTCATGCCCTACTATCCACTAGGGCGTGGTGTGAGAATATAATAGTGTGGCGAGCGCAGCGAGCCACCGAGCCCGAAGCGTGGCGAGCGCAGCGAGCCCCGCGAGGGGACGCGGATACCTTCACAGTTATGCGCGTCCCCTCGCGGGCTTCACAGGTGTCCGTGGCGACGCGGACACCTGTGAAGCCCGCGAGGGGACGCGTCTACCTGTGAAGGTATCCGCGTCCCCTCGCCACGCTTCGGGCTCGGTGGCTCGCTGCGCTCGCCACACTATTATATTCTCGCACCACGCCCTAGTGGATAGTAGGGCATGAAAAGGTCGGAGGACGCGTACCTCCGCCCCTCGCGGGCTCGCTGCGCTCGCCACGCTTCGGGTTGGCGTGGATCGTGGGGTGGCGTTAAAAATTTGGGGGGACATTTAAGGGTTAATTTGGCCTATTTGGCCCCAAATCGGGTCCATTGAGGCATTTAACAGTAAAATCGCGGTCAATCTGCCGTTTTAACATTGTTCCCTATGGGAAAATCGCGGTAATCGCGGTCATCGCGGGCCATCCCAATTTACCCGCGATGCCCGCGATGACCGCGATCACCGCGATTTTTACCCCCAACGCCCGCGATTTCAATCGCGGGCGCCGTTCTAGGTAAAGAGTACCATCAGTACCTTTGAGGCCCTACACAAAGAACAGCTGACAGCAGATCCAACTACAAACTGGCTGGAAAAACTTTAATATCCAAATGGATAAGTATAAAAAAGAACTTATTCTTTACAAAAAGAACAAAAAGGAAAAGGTCAACGACGATTATGCCAGACATTCCATCTACCCATGGCTTACAGGAGGGACCCCCAATGCACGGCCACCACCCAGACACAAGTTTCTATCCCGCAATAGGAGATTCCTTGATAGTGACTCCTCACGGGATGATAGATCCTCACCTTCAGACCAAGAAGTGGGCACACACAACTCTGGTTCTATCCCTTTAGGCGGGCCATCACAAGCCCTACCTCCAAGAGACCCAGGACCCACACGAGGCGGGGGGGCCAGAAGCAAAGATCGAGGCACAAAAGTGCGATTCCAACCGGCACGCCACCCGAGGAACTAATTTATAATCTATCTGACGGACCCCTTTCTCCCATTGAAAAATCAGTCCTTGAAAAAGGACTCGTTTTGTCCCTAACAACAAAATGGATCCCTTTGTCACGAAGGTTGAGCAATTCAAACTGCAGCGCTCACTAAAGCTACGGGAATTTTTTCAAAATAAGCCCCAAGAAGAACAGCCATTGTCATCGGCTGTAGCATATCCACCATTTCCAGCACAACTGCGCAAAAAATCTAAATTTGAGCCCATGTCATATAACCCCTCCATCAAAACATATTGCAGGATGGTGGAGAAGGAGATAGCTACCCTGCCCAACATCCATCTAACTCATACTAATTTCACCAAGCATGAATGGCAGGCAGTCCAAAGCCTAAGTAAAGATCCCACCATCTGCATTCGATCAGCCGATAAGGGTGGAGCAGTCGTGGTGCTCAATACAAGTGAATATGTGGCAGAAGCAGAGCGGCAACTAGCCGACCTAAGTACATACACCAGACTACACAACGACCCCTCGATTGAATATAAGATGGAGTTAGATCTCATTCTACAAAAAGCGGTAACTGAGAAAATCATCGACAGTACTACCAAAGAAGCACTAACTACAGAATTCCCCATCACACCGTTATTATATCTCAACCCCAAAATACACAAGACACTGGTACACCCCCCGGGGAGACCCATAATATCTGCCCGAGGGTCTCTATACCAGCCAATATCTATTTATTTAGACTCTTTTTTGCAGCCCTGTGTTCAAAATGAACCAACGTATTTGAAAGACACTAATGCACTGCTAGCGAAATTGGATGCCCTTGGACCCATACCAGAAACATGCCTGATGGGTACCATCGATGTGGTCAATTTATATACGTGTATTCCGCATAAGGATGGACTGGAGGCTGTGCATCAACTGCTGACCAACAATACTCTATATACGGGACCCAACATTGCTTTTTTTCTACAGCTGTTGGAGCTGACGTTAAAGAGAAATTTCTTCCTTTTCAACGGTAAATTCTACCTGCAGTTACGTGGGTGTGCGATGGGGTCCTCAGTGGCCCCATCGTTCGCCAACACGTTCATGTTCCACATTGAACAACAATTGCTTACACAGAATCCAGCCATCAACAGTCAGCTCATATTCTATACCAGATATATAGATGACCTGCTGGTCATCTGGGCTGGCGAGGAACAAGAATTTACCGACCTCATCAATGAGCATAATACCACCAATTCGCCCATCAAATTTACTCATTGCATGCATCCCTCCCTGGTGAACTATCTCGACGTGAACATCAGTCTCCAGGATGGTAAGATCAAGACCTCACTATTTGTCAAACCGACAGATAGAAATACAATTCTACTCGCCACCAGTCACCATCCAAAACCCTTGATCAGGGCACTACCTCACTCACAAATGCTGCGAGTGCGTAGAATCACCAGTGATGAGGGAGACGTATTACCAGCACTTGAGAAGATGGCCCAAAAGTTCGTACAGAGAGGGTATCCCCAAGAAGAAATCCTCCGAACTAAAAATAACATCGCCGCCATGTCCAGAGCATCTACTTTAATTCAAAAACCGCAAAAAAATCAGCAAAACAAACATATATGGGTTAAAACCTATCACACCAACAGCAATAACATTGACCGTATCGGGAAAAAGTATTGGCCGATCATTCAAACAGATCACTCATTACCCGCCTTGCAATCCAAAAATCTTATGAGTGCCTACAAGAGAGGGAAAAACCTCAAGGATCTGTTAGTGCACAATAATATACAATACCCGATAAAAGATCCTGTAACCTTCCTGGGGAGACCCAAGCCAGGTTGCTATCGTTGTTGTGGCTGTACGACGTGTAGCCACATGATTCCAGGAGATGTGTTCTACCATCCATATACCGGTAAAAAATTCAAAATCAGACACCGACTTGGGTGTATGAGTAGATATGTTATATATCTTATCAGCTGCCCATGCGGCCGACACTATGTCGGCAAAACCGACCGCACTTTTAAAGAGCGAGCAGCAGCCCATCGATCTGCAATTAAGAACGCGATCAGCACAGGCAAAAGCGAACAGCCTGTTGCCCGACATTTCAGTGAGGCTAAACATCCTATCACATCTTTGCGGCACAAAATAATCGATCATGTGCCACTGCCAGCTAGAGGGGGGAACCGATCTTTGATGTTGCTCCAGAAAGAAAGTCGCTGGATATTCATGTTGGACACCCTTGCCCCTAAGGGGTTAAACGAAAACTTGGGACTGAGTTGCTTCTTATGATATTGTTTTTGAGAAGCATAGATATCGGACATCTAGAATAACTATCAGGATTCCGTTTAAGCTACTATCTCACCAGATAGAACCACTTGATACATGAGCGACAATATAAATTTGTTTAATAGAGAACCCTTTAAACGCATTCCTATAATGGCAATATGTATTGGCTTTGTTGCAGTAACCATTTCTTTTTATTTATCCTTCTAGCACGTTATTAATTTATTCTAAGGCACTTTCCCACGTTACAGATGTATTGATGTTTTTGTTCACTTTCACTTTTATTTGCAGATTTGTTTGACACGATCGCTAACACTGTTGTTTATTTTTTTAGCAAAACGTCATTGCTATGTCTGTAATTGGTTCACATTGGACCGGCCTCCTGCCGTGCCCCCGGCAAGCGTGCTGAGGGGAGATGACGTCACCACCAGGCGCCTCCCCGGCCGGCGCCGACGTAGGACACGAACGGAGCCAGTCCCTACTTAGGTAAGAGCACTGACGCCTGTAAAATTGTTCTCATTGCACCTTGATAAAAAAACCTCCACGGTTTTGAAACGTTGGTATCAAACCCCGCTGTTTGTCGCCTTATTTTCTGAGTGCCGCCGCCCCCCCTGCATGGATTATATACCAAGGACTCTGTTTCCTTATTTGGAAGGCACCGGATTTTATACAGCTTTTTCTACAAATCCGCCTATGTGATTTGGGCTTACTGGAGTGCTAACCTCCTGCACCGCTATATATATATATATATATATATATACTGCCAGTGTGCCCTTAGTGCCTAGTTTACCCTGGGTGCTGCTGTGCTGGGTGGGTACTAGGTAGTACTCTCCTGCTGCTGCCGCCGCCCTTCGGCTCCAGACTCCAGCCCAACAGTAATCCTGCGCGGATGGCTGGATCACGTGGGCAGAGAGCCAGAGGCTGAACATGAAGCCTCTGTCTGGACCGCGGGAGCGGCTGCGTGCGCGCGCGCATGCGCACCAGCCCTCCCGCGGCCATTATAACTGTGGCAGCACTTGAGGCCGGCCGCGGCCATCTTTGTTCAGGGCAAAATGATGTAGATGCCGCGGCCGGCCCTGTAAAGGAGGGAGGGCGGCCTGTTAGATCAGGAAGCCTCTGCCTGGACCACAGGAGCGGCTGCGTGCGCGCGCATGCGCACCAGCCCTCCCGCGGCCATTTTAACTGTGGCAGCACTCGAGGCCGGCCGCGGCCATCTTTGATAAGGGGAAAATGCACGTAGATGCCGCGGCCGGCCCTGTAAAGGAGGGAGGCGGCCTGCTACATGCCAAATATGCCGGCCCACCGGGAAACAGCCCGGTTTCCCGGTAGGCCAATCCGCCCCTGCTCCCGCTGTTAACATTAAAACTCCGGGGGGCGGGTAGGAGCGGGCGAGGGGGGGGGGGGGGGGGCAGGGTGCGGCAGTGGGCTATAAAAGCCCATCGAAAATGAATGGGGAAGCGGCACTTATACTGGTGCTGCAATGACAGGATCACCATTATGAACGCACGCCCCCAGTTGTGATTGGGTCTAGTGGATCCAGTGCCTGGTGAAGATACTGCAGCGTGGCCAGCGGGGAGTCCGGCGCCGCTGGGAGAAAGCTGCAGCCACCACCGTGGAGAGGACTGGCTGCCACAACCGCCGAGAAGAGGACAGGTGAGTCCGCCGGGTGAGGGGGGGGGGCTGTGCACGAGAATGCCGCATGTACCCCCTGATGCCTGTGCCCAGCCGCTGAATGCCTGCTGTAGTTCCTGGCAGCAGCTGCTGATGTAGCACGGTGTCCGGGCCTGGCCGCGCGCGTGGGGGGGGGGGCGTGGGGGGAGGGGTGCAATGCAGTTCGGGGAGGTCAGTGCATCCCCTGCCAATGACCTCACCACATGTCGCTGCTATATTTTGTCTGGATTATTTAACTGGATGAGAACGTGCTCTTTCAGCAGTGTTTTCAGTTGTCTTTGCTGCCAATACTGTGCTGATAAACGTTATAAGAATGCAGATTGTTTTCCTTATGTAAGCAAATTATAGTGTCTTTTAACCTAAGCGTTTCATTGTTATTTGAGTGCCAGCCTTCGGGGATGTAGAAACATGCAGGGCCTGTTGGAACTAGTTTTGGGTTTTAGGAATATTGATTACATGCTTCTAGAAAAAATATAATTAACTTTCATTTAAGAGGCAATAATAAAAATGCTGACATATTATTGCTGTATAATTGTGCACATAATGAAGTGGCCAGGGGTGGACTGGGAAATAAGGGGGTGATTTAGGTTTGTTTGCAAAAGTACATTTGGTTTGCTAATGGACAAATCCATATGCACTGCAGGTGTGACAAATATAACATAGACAGAGTTAGATCTGGGTGAGTTAGTTTCTGTGCAGTGTAAATACTTGCTGCTATATTTTTACACTGAAATTCAGTTTGAAGTACAGTACACATCACATCCAAATCTAACTCTCTCTGCATACCCTCCAACATGAACCATTCCATTAGGTACAAAATGCTCTGTTCCAGGACTTCCCTCTTACTTATATGATTGCCATTGCCTGTGTGGACACGCCTTTCTTCTAAATGAACCAGCTCCCCACAGGTGAAGGCAATCATATATTAAGAGGGAAGTCCAGGAACAGAGCGTTTTGTACCTAATGGAATGGGTCATGCTGGAGGGTATGTTTCTGCACATGTTACATCAGCCCCACCTGCAGTGAACATGGTTTGTCAAATGGCAAACCAAATGTGCTTTGCAATCCAATCTGAATCACCCCCTAAAAGTGGCCCTGAAAAAATATTTAGAAGTGGCCTCACTTGGATGGCATTAAATCAAATATAGGCGGGATTACTACATGCCTACACATGTGTGAAAGCTGTGGTTTTCAATATGTGTGACAGTCTAGTAGCCCCCAGACCTTTAAGTTGCTGTGACAAGCCACAAACCTCCATATTTGAAATAATCCTCCACCTACCCCCACTGAGACTGATCCAACTCCAAAACCTACATCCTGCAAACCCTAAATATCACAAATATCCCCCACCCTACCCCAGTGCAGCCCAGAAATACTCCAGAGAGTGTTACACTCCCAGGTAGCACCTACTCCTGTCATTTAACAGATGTCACAAATAGCATACCTACCAACATGACCCTCTCCAGGAGGGACAAAATGCTTTGCTTCTGGACTTCCCTGTTAATTTATGATTAAAGTCCTTATTTTGTTCTCCTGAAGTTCACAGTGAAGGATAATGATTCAGCTAAAGCACCTGTTACTGGGCTGACCTACGCAGAGGCACAAACTAGAAATATGTCACTGTGACTTTTCAGCTTACACAATCTGTGTCATCTGTGACCTTGCAGATGTTTATAGCATAGATCCTGTCTGCAAAGCATATTGCTGGTATAGATCATACCAACTCCTATAGCCTGGCATGCAGTGATTCACATTTTTTTGGTGTAAGTAGCAGTGGCGGTTTTTACCTGGGGGGCTGCAGCCCCCCAGGTAAAATCCGCCACTGTGTGAAGCCAGTGACTGGCAGTGGCTTCTTATTGGAAGTCCGACCTGACAGTCACCCAAGGAAGTCCCATTGGAGGTGATCCCTCCCTCTGGGATGCCTCTATGGGCTGGGTTCTGCGCATTCGCAGTACCGAGGATGATGCTGCACATGCACTGGACCCAGGACTGTGAATATGCTTCTATGGACTGCTGCCGAAGCAGCGCATAGAGGCTGGGGGTCAGCACATGCTCACTACCGAAGAAGCTACTGCACATACGCTGGTCACGCAACCACGACGAGGATGAGGACCAGCAGCAGGGGGCCAGCAGGCTTCAGCAGCCGGGACCAGCTGGGAAGCGGCCGGGGGTCTAGCAGCCACAGCAGCAGAGGGAAGTTGAGCCCGGCATTTCAGCAGCCCCCACTGCTGTCTACTGTCTGGTCAGAGGTGGATTGTAGCTCTCAATTTTTGGCAATCAATGGGACCTCTCCAATAGTGTACTAGGCAACGTGGATCCCAGCGGGGATAGGCTGCTGGTTGTGGCAGATGCCATGGATTTTCTGGAAGCATGACATGCTTAGAGGGTTAACACTTGGGTGTGTGTAATGTCCTGGTAGAGACTATCAAGTGATAGGTGGCAGCTCTAGAGGCATTTGGCCTGATAGTTGTTATGTAGACGACATTTCCGGGCAGGAAAAATCAGAATCCAGAAATCAGCAGCAGACTCCCAAGATCCTACAGAGTTGAAAGTTGAGCCTCCAAGACTTCCATGAAATAGTGGAGACCAATTCACTCTATGGGGTGTACATACAATATTTTATTATGAGATTTCGTATCATTGCAGCAGAATAGCCCCCTTTCCTACACTTACATGTCGCTGCCCCCCCCCCCCCCCCAGAAGATCCATTGTATGAATGGGCATGATGCCCCTATTATATCTCCAGCATGACCGATATTCTATACTGGGGACAAAGACTGTGTGTGTTTCTCTGTGTGGGGAATCTATTAGCAGCAGGTCTCCAGCAGTACCACACTGATGTAGTGCTGGATACCCAGAAGGGTATGGGTCATTGGGTCGACATGCACTAGGTGGACCATGGAAGGTCTGCATGGCATAGGTCAACACCTCAATTAGGTCGACATGCTTAAGGTCGCATTAGGTCAACAGTGTCCAGGTCAACAGTCAAAACTTTCTTTTACATGGTCGTCATGGCTTGCTTTTACATTGTAGCATGGCTCGCTGCGCTTGCCATGTTTTGGGCACGGTGCCTTGCTACACTCGGCACACTATTTTATTTTCCTTCCACGCCCTAGTAGATGGTAGGGCATGAAATACCACCTGTCGGCATGATTTACAGTATTTTATATAAAACCTCCCCTCCCCCAGCACCTTGGCATACAATAAATACCTTCAGTGTCACTCTCCCTCCCAAGGCTTTCACTGCTTCATCTGGCCAGAGCAGCTCAGTATTGCCTGAGAGGAACTGCGTCCTTGAGCTCCCCCTACAGGCAGCACCAGCCGCCTCAGCTCTTTATAGAAGTAAGAACAACAAGACGCTCTGACGAGCTGTGGCTGCGGCTGGCCCCTGCTCCGTTCCCTATTAAAAAAAAATAATTATCCAATAACTGTGCTAACAGATCGGCGGCCGGGGGGTGGGGGGTTCCAGATGGAGAGGTGTCCCGGCCCCTGTCTTTTGGGGTCCAGGATAAAAGTACCTGCAGTTCCCCCTTGATAGAGGCCCTGAGTCTGTATAAGTATATGCATAGTAGAGGTACATGTTTGTGCCCTTATGTATTAATTGTTCCCATCATCTCTTAGATTGCTACATTTATACATTTCCAATATGTTTCTTTTTGGTTTTCACAATTGAAAAATCTATAAATCTTCATATAAATTCAGAAAAGGTTATTATTCTTCTTATTATTATTAATAATAAGGTACTTGTTTCCTAGCACAGCGCCCGTCGGGTCCCATCGCATACCATAACTTAAGGTATGCGATGGGACCCGACAGACTCGATTTTCTGGTTTTAAAGACCTTCTCATACAATATAAAAATCGGTCGCATCGCATGCCATTGAAATGGCATGCGTTGTGACCGACCCGATTTTACATTGTACCCAATGTTAAATGCCCCCCCAGACCTGATTTTTAATTGTATACGCACATGATGGTTAATTATTATGTCAAATGCCTCCCCTTTGTTAACGCAATGCCACAATAAACATCAACCCGAAGCGTGGTGAGCGCAGCGAGCCCGCGAGGGGCGGCGGTACGCGTCCTCCGGCCTTTTCATACCCCCACTATCCGCGTCGGCGTGGAGTTGATTTTATATAGTGTGAGCGCAGCGAGCCACCGAGCCCGAAGCGTGGCGTGCGCAGCGTGCCCCGCGAGGGGACGCGGAATACTTCACATGTATTGCGCGTCCGCTCGCCACGCTTCGGCCTCGGTGGCTCACTGCGCTCGCCACACTATATAAAATATATATAAAATAGTGGATAGTGGGGGTATGAAAAGGTCGGAGGACGCGTACCGCCGCTGCTCGCCATGCTTCGGGTTGGTGTTTAACGTGGCGTGCTGTTAACAATGGGGGGACATTTGACATAGTAATTACCCACCAGGGTGGGTATACAATTAAAAACCGGGTGTGGGGGGCATTTAACATTGTAATCAGCCATCAGAGTGGCTGTACAATAAAAAATCTGGTCAATTTGGTCGTATCGCATCGCATGCGATTTGGTCGCATCGCATAGCATGCGATTTGGTCGCATGCGATGCGATCGACCCGATTTTCCCGACCCAATAACATGCAATAGAAATCGGTGGCGCCGTGCTAGGAAACAAGTACCAATAATAATAATAATAAAAATAAATGTTTCCAAATGTGTCCATAAACTTGTTATTTTCACATAATTTGGAACCACCTATAATGACAGTAGAACTAGGTGCAGCTTTCAACATTGGCAAGAAGCTAAAAATACCAAGCCCATCCTTGTATGTCACCATGATAGTTAGAAACGAGGAGGACACTGTATTCTAGATGTTTTCCAGATAATATAGGCAGGGTTGCAATATCACTCTATGATTATCGGTCAAGTTACTTTTATTTCTAAAATGATTTCCCTGTACCAGTAGTACCAAATACAGCTTTAACTAAGTCTACCTCATACGTATTAGAGAACCTTTAAAACCTTAGCTTTATATTACTGTGTCAGGTCTGACATGGCAAAGGACAAGATAAATATTTTGGCTCTTGAGTAATAGCACGGTGCCCGTTACGTAGTTAGCGTAGCGTCCCTGTCAGAATCAGCATAGTGTTCACGCGGCCGGCTTAGTTAGCGTAGTCAGTCAGAAGTAGTGTAGTGTTCCCGCGGCCGCTTAGCGTAGTTAGTGTCCCTGTCAGAAGTAGCGTAGTGTTTCCGCGGCCACCGTAGTCAGCGTCTGTCTCAGATGTATGATATGGCAGGTGTGAATGTGTTCCTAAAATAGACCCACTATCCATGCCAGCCCGCAGCGTGGCGAGTGGACGCATTAACCTGTTCATACCCTCACTATTCACGTCGGCATGGAGTTGATTTTATAAAGTGTGGCGATCCCGAAGCATGGGGAGTGCAGCGCGCCCCGCGAGGGGACGCAAATTAGTTTACATGTATTCCGCGTCCCCTCGTCACGCTTCGGACTCGGTGGCTTGCTGTGCTCGCCACACTTTATAGCATCAATTCCACGCCAACGTGGATAGTGGGGGTATAAACAGGTCGGGGGGACGCATAATGCATCCGCTCGCCATGCTTTGGACTGCCGTGGATAGTGGGGGTTTGTAAATGAGGCTTTGCATCAGTATGTAACATGGAGCACTGGCAAATGCCTCCTTTATTGTGCATAAGGCGCACGTGCGCCTGCATAACCTCCTTTGTGCAGGAGACGCACATGCTACCGAATTCCCTAACCCCGTCTCCCTGAAGCGGACATGGGCAGGGTTGCTGTACCCTGTAGGCAATAATTACTGAGACGCAGGAGCGTCTGAGACGCACCTGCGTCTCAGACAGCTGGAGCGCCTCTCCACCGGCTCGCGCATGATCCCCTCTCCGCCAGCGTCCGCCAGCGCAGGAGTTCTGGAGGTTACCGGAGATATGTGAGAGGCACTCACTAGGCTTGCCATGGATGCCGGGACAGAACCTGGACGCCGGGGACAGAGCCATGGATGCCGGGGACAGAGCCATGGACGCCGGGGAGTCACTATGCTAACTTCGCTAGGCAGCCATTGTGGTGCCGCGGAGTCACTACGCTAAGTACGCTAGGCAGCCGTTGGGGTACGCTGACAGCATAGCTTAGGCTACGCTGAAAACGTAGTGTAGCCGGGCGCCATGCCATTACACAAGTACCAATTTTTCTATTGCAGTTGTAAATAATTAAAGAAAAACTCCACAGCCAATAGGCAGACACCAGGTGGTCGACAGGAAATAGGTTAAAAGTGTCAAAAGGTTGACAGTTAAATGTTAGACATACTGTAGTCAAATAGTCAAGAAGCAAATGGTCAGCATTAAAATAGGTCTATATGGGGGCGTGGCCTGGCTGGGAAGGATTGAAGCCACATATCTCCCGTGCTCCTGCTGAGTGTCCCTTATACCCCTTATATCTGCCCCCTGAACGGTGCTCAGCCCATCCGTATGCCCTTCTAACCACATTTGGTACCTTGTGTTTTGAGTCGCAGAGCCGGGGGACAGATATTTCTGTCCCTTGTGTTTTGAGTCGCAGAGCCGGGGGACAGATATTTCTGTCTTTATAATGTTAAAGCAGACCAATATGGATTAAAGAGGAGAGTTTTTTAGAGAAATAAAAAGATGACATAGGGAGCTGTGGTTGGAAGAGAGGGAAGTCTAAATCATTTATTTAATGTTATTCAATTCTACTGTCTCATTTAACCCTTCTGGGTATATCGTGTTCATTTTGAACATCCACAGCGTTTCTTGTTTGCAAAGTTTTAAAAATCTGTCTCCTCCACGTACAGTGGAGCGAATCTGTTCCAAACCAGTAATAGTGATATCTTTCGGGTCACCATTGTGACACAGTGAGAAATGTTTCGAGACACTATGAGTTTGTACTCTATTCAAAATATTTCTTCTGTGCTCCAAAAAGCTGACCTTCAAAGGTCTAGTAGTTCGACCAATGTATTTTAGATTACAGCTGCAGGTGAGTAAATAAACAACATATGAGGTATCACAATTGATGAAACTAGTGATCATGTAGGATTTCTCATCTGTTTCTGTTTTAATTGCACTTGTTTTATTGGAAAGAAACTCACAGGTAATGCATTTGTTTTTTCCACATTTGAAGCATCCATTTGTTTTCATTTTCCCTAACCAGTTGGTTTTTTGAGTTTCACCCGTTTCTGGCATTAGAAAACTGGGGGTCAAACAATTTTTCAAAGATTTGTTCTTACGGAATATAAACTTCGGTTCTGGAGGAATAATGGTTCTAAGTATGTTGTCTTGTTTTAAAATGTCATAATGTTTTCTAATTACCTTTTTAATATCACTGGAGTAGTCATTGTATGTTGATATAAAGGGAAGTATATCCTCATACAGTACAGTTTTATTTTGCTTCTCTGTGTTTTCAATGAGTTCACTCCGGTCTCTAAACTTTTATTAAAGGTTTAAAGCTATTCCTCCACTCGTTTTCATTAATAAATGAAAGCGCCTACACCCAGTTTGCCTTCTGTTCAGCCCAATATGTTTATAATTGTATTTTAATATTCTTGTGAGTTAATAATGGGATTGCCTGACACATGTGTTGATTGTTAACCATTACTAAGGGTATATAAACCCCCAACGGATACACCGCCTTATCACCTTGAAAAAGCTGACATAGCTCAGTGAAACGCGTTGGTAGCACAGTGAGCAGACCCAAGAGTTGAGGACACTGGTTCAGAGACTTCCTCCTCCTAAGGCTACAAGTCCCCAAAAATGTGCTGGACTTTTAAACAACATTTTGGCTACAAGCACTTTATCCACCATCTGGGAAAGCACCACAAGGTCTGAGATCTTCCTCCAGCGGCCCGGTACCATCTCTGCACAACCGCACATTAGTGAGGACACAGGACCCAAGCCGGAAAATCCCACAATTGGTGAGACTGTCAAAAAGCTATTTACAAGCCTTATCAAAAAGCTATTTAGAGGACATTACTTAAACCAGAAACCTCCCCTTGGGCTCACACTGAAAGTATTTTACAGAAAGTACCTGTCCCAAATTATTTTATTGTGTATTGTGTATTTTTATTGCATATCATTTTTATATGTATAAAATAAATTGTTAAATCTATTTTCAGGCAATCCCATATTCATTTTATTGTTTATAATATATTATTTGACTGTGAGAGCGCTGCTTCCCGTGTAGATACACACCCCTTTTTTTTGCCTTGGAGAACATCGACTGGCTGCTGGGTAGTAGGAGAGGAGGAGCTCGGAGTGGAGACGGAGAAGGAGCGATCGGAGAGGTATGAGGTGAACCAGAAGAAGACTGTGCCAGTGATGCCAAAGGAGCGGAGGGTGTTGAGCAGGAGAGGGTGGTCAACAGTGTCAAAGGCAGCCAACAGATCAAGCTGGATGAGGATAGAGAAAAGGCCTTTGGATTTAGCCGATAGTAGATCGTTAGTGACTTTGGTCAGGGCAGTTTCAGTGGAATGTAAAGGGCGGAACCCGGATTGGAGGGGGTCTAGAATGGAGTTAGCAGTAAAGTGGTTTAGGAGACGATTATAGGCCAGACGTTCTAGGAGCTTGGAGGCAAAAGGGAAGAGGGAGATGGGCCTGTAGTTGGGAAGAGAGTAGGGGTCCAGATTTGATTTTTTGAGAATTGGGGAGACAAGAGCGTGTTTGAAGGAGGAGGGGAAGATCCCAGAGGATAGGGAAAGATTAAAGAGGTGAGCCAGGTGAGAGCAGACCGACCGACTGAGACGACGGATAATATTGGAGGGGCAGGTGGAGGAAGAAGCGGATTGAAGGATAGAATGGACTTCAGAGGCATTGGTGGGGTAAAATGAGGACAGGGGTGGGGAGGAGGGGAGTGAAGATGTAGGAGGGGAGGAGGGAGAGGGTGAGGTCATGGCAGCAGTGATGGCAGTCCTGAGAGAGGAGATTTTGGTTGAAAAGTAGGTAGCAAAATCAGCGGCTACGATGGAGGACGGAAGATCTGGAGGGGGGGGGGGAGAGCAAGGAGTTGAAGGTGGCGAAGAGCCTGCGAGGGTTGACTAAACTCCCTATCGGAGGCGCAGGTAGCGGTGTTCACCAGAGATTCCCGCAAGGGAAATTGGACTTTGCTGCGTCTATCCAGCAGGTCCCGACCCTCCGACGGAAGTTCCCCCTGGGGTCTCGGAGTGAAAATGTTTGCAGGTGGCTGACACTAGTTGACCTGGTCAGCAGCAAATCACTGGTAGTTGTAGCCGGCTCAAGAACTACTGTAACTCAGAATGACCTTCTCGGTTTAAATGTAAATTGAAATTCAGGATGGCCAAATCGGCTTGAAATGCAAACTGTAACTCAGGATGACCTTCTCGGCTTTAAACATAAATTGAAACTCAGGATGGCCCAATCGGCTTGAAATGCAAACTGTAACTCAGGTTGAGGAGAGTCCGCAGCAGGCAGACTAGAAGCTGGTGCGAGGGTAACCCGGGACGCCAGACCAAGTGCACGCTGGGTCAAAGCACTGGGGAACAAGCAGGGACTCCAGGACGTAGAACCAGCACGAGTGAATGGGTCTTCTGCCCTTTATTCCACAGGACGGCTGCTGATGGGCCGCCTGCCTCTCAAGGAAGGCTTCAACTGCAGCCTGACCCCGGAAGTGCCCCAAGCAAGATGCCGCCGCCGATACCAGGAGCTGGCGATGGGGATCGCCGGACCCGCTGGAGGGCAGGCGCCCGCGGCTCCCTGCAGAAGACTGTGCCGGAGGGAGCCAGCAGTCCCCTGCCAGACAAGGAACCTCACCAGCGTCTGTCCAGGTGAGTACCCGATGCGGCACACGTCCTGGTGGCCGCAGCGGGACTTGACATTTTCCTACTACATATTATAGTAATTACCCACTCTTGAAGTCTAAGGGGCTACAATTTTGTTTGCCAAACATATCCCAGTTTCAGATGTGCAAGTACATAATTTGGATGAAGGAAGGTGCTACATATTTGCTCAGTTTTTAATGTGAAGTTTACGATTGTTAATGTTTATGCCCCTAATCAGGGCCAATTAACATTTCTTGGGAAGGTTCTGGACATGGTTGACTCACTTAAACAGGGGACCTTGGTGGTAGGAGGTAACTTCAATTAAGCCTTGGACCCTCTCCAGGACATTGTCCTGCTACCGCTAACTCTTTAGGTTCCCGATCTCGAGGCATGAGATGCTTGCTCCATACCCACCAACTGTCCAATGTATGGCGAATATGTCACCCCACTGACCGAGATTTTACATACTACTCGGTTTACATACTCTAGATTAGACTATTTCCTCTTAGGACACAACTGACTATGGTCCAGGATACTTCCATTGACCTGGTCCGACCATGCCCCTGTATGCCTCAAAATTTCTTCAGGGGCCATGAACCCCACACACTACTCTTGGCTATTCAACAAGACCCTACTCTCTGATCCCTATTTTAAGTCCCAATTAGATGATACTTTAAATATGTATATACATTGTAATGTCTCTCCCGATGTTTCTGATTTGGCAGTTTGGAAAGCCCATAAGTGCGATATTCATGGGAAATGTATCTAACTGGGATCATACTTAAAAAAAAGGCAAGGTTTATGTTAAATGTAAGCCTTGTGTATTTGGTTGAGATATAGCTGATTTTATGTGTTGATTTAAATTCTGTTGCTTTCCTATTGCTCGTCATTGTTCATTCTGTTTCATTGCAATACAGTTTCTCATCAGTATTATGTATTACTGCAAAACTTAATAAAAATCTATTTTGAAAAAAAAAAAGGCAAGGTCAAACTGATAACCTTCAGCTGTTGGGAATTGCTCAAAAAACTTCCTTATCCACTGATGCATTTGTGGAAGTCACTTCTGCCAGATCAGCCCTCAACAAATTATATTAAAGTATTAGTAAAACTAGCCTCTAAGAAATGCTGTATTAGGTACTATCATTGGGGAAATAAACCGGGTAAAATGCTACCCAAAGTGCTCCGTATCCAGAGGGCCCTTTTCTTCATTTCATCCATTAAAATGCTCAAGGGCTAACGGTCCATGGCACAGAGTCCATTGCATCGACTTTCTGCTCATACTATTCCTCTCTGTATAATTTACCCTCTTTAGTGGCTTTTGCAGATGCTGCAGAAAAATAGCGCCATATAGAGTCTTATACTTTCCGCTGAGATCAGAGATGACCTCGAAAGACCTTTCACTGCATTAGAACTGGAAGAGGTGATCAAAACGACCCCCTCTGGCAAGAGCCCAGGCCCCAATGGTTTTACCATCTGCTATTATAAAACTTTCAAGGAAAAATGAATCCCCCTACTTCTACAGGCCTGTAATGCAGCCTCAAATACTTTTCATTTCTTGCCTTAGTCTTTAGAGGCTCACATTGCAGTCCTTCCAAAGAGTGATAAGGACCCCTCTTTATGCCCTAGTTACCACCCCATTTCCCTCCTCAATATTGATGTCAAGCTGTAAGCAAAACTCCTAGCAAACAGACAAACACTTTTTCCTTTCCATCATCCACAGTGATCAGGTGGGATTTATACCAGGCCGTGAAGCCAAAGATAATACTTCCCAAATAATCGCCCTTGTACACCATCTCTCTTCTTCTAATACCCCGGCAATTCTCTTATCAACAGATGCCGAGAATGTGTTTGATAGAATTAACTGAAGTTTCATGAAAGGGGTGCTAAACCACTTGGGGCTCGGTCCCATATGTTTGCAACACATCTTAGCCTTATATGCTTCACCTTCTGCCAGAGTTAGGATTAATAGCTCTCTGTCAGGGTCATTTAACATTAGTAATGGGACAAGGCAAGGGTGCCCGCTGTCTCCCTTCATTTTTATTTTATGTATTGAACCCTTGGCCAGGGGGATAAGGCTAAATATGAACATTAGTGGAATTTCTCTATCTGGCATTGAATACAAACTTGCACTATTTGCAGACGACCTTCTTGCCACCATTACTAATCCTATGGTTTCCTTTCTCAATCTAATGGAAGAGTTTAGAACCTTTAGTGACCTCTCAAATTTTAAGATGTTCGGTGGCTTTGAACATCTCTGCCCCACCTGCCGTTGTGTCCGGACTCCAGTCAGCGTTCCCCTTCACCTGGCATAATTTCCGCCCTCAGATATTTAGGGGTTATTCTCTCTAACAACCTCTCCAAATTTTTTACCTCAATTTTACCCCCTTCTCCTTAAAGTATCATCAGATCTTCAGTCTTTGAAATCTAAACCATTTTCCTGGTTTTGGCAGACTGGGGATACTAAAAATGAATTCCCTCCCCAAAATTTCGTACCATCTCCAGAATTAAAATCCCACCAGGTGGTTCTGGGATGTTCAGGCTTTGATTAGGGACTTTGTTTGGGGCAGAAAAAAAAAACCTTAAACTTTTGTCTATTACAGAGACAGAAAAATGCAGTGGTTGTTCATCTCCCAAATGTTTAGGGATATTATCTGAGTAGAATACTGGATTGGTCTAGAATGCACACCATTAAACAGTGGGTTTAAATAGAAAGCCAATCCTTACTCTCTCCCATTAATGTTGTCCCATGGCTCTCCCACTTCCATAGATCTACTCACCCCACAGTATGCTGTATGCAGTATCCCACTTCCCTAGATCTACTTACACCCTGGCATGCTGGAAACTTGTTTGGAAATCTCCCTCGGTCTCATCGCCCCCTCCTCCCCTTATGTGGCTTTCCTATATGACAAAGGCTTCCCTCCAGGAACTGAGACCAACTCATTTCGGTCATGGTATAGCCTAGGTCTCTTTCGCATAGGACAGCTGGTGAGCAGAACAGGTTATCTCTTTTGAGAATTTGCAAAAGGAACGGAATTTACTGATGAGTGACTTTTGGCGCTACTTACAAGCCTGCCATTTCATGTTGTCCCTTTCCACCACTGCTAAACTGTTCTCCACTCTAACTCCTTTTAAACTCCTTTGTGTTGCTACAGACACCCAACTCATCTTATCTCCATGATCTACAACCTTCTGTTGGAGGACAATAATCAGAATCTCCGCTGCTACACCAAAAAGTGGCCAACCTGTCAGCGCCCTTGGTTAGGATTATGGACGCCGATAGGAAAGGACACTTTTTTGACCTTTTGACTTTGTTTCCATATTACCTGCCAACCATCTGGTGTCCACCTATTGACTATCTATGTCTTGTCTTTCCTTCAATTAACATCAGTTATTCAGTTTTCGCTGTTTCAGGTCTATGTTTTGTGCCAGATGTTAGAGCACTACAGGTCCAAGCAAACCGTCCAATGCAGAAACTAGTACTTGGTATTATCTGGCAATCGGGGAGCTACAGGTTCCTACAGCACCCACGCTTGCTGATATTATACTCATTAAACTCCCAATTGCCAGGATTTCTGGGGGGACAGCTGCGATTTGATTGGACTGTCCCATGATCAGGGCATTCATTTCAATATGAAGGGAGGGAGTATTGGGGATGTGTTGCCCCCCATCAGCTGGAATGCACACTCTGACACAAAATGTTGGGAGGTGTGATAATTGAATATCACTTTTTAAGCCTTGTTATAAAGGTGGGTTTTTTAGCAAGACAAATGCAATGTATTATCCCAGTCCCTCCCATAGTTTCATACATACCATAAACTGTAAATAGCCATTGCTCTGGGTGTGAAGCTCAGTGACAAGGTCCACGTTTACTGACTTCCATAAATATCTATGAGCCCAAACCTTGGAATGTAAGGCATTTGTGTTCTATCTGTGATTTGTCTCAACCTTTGATTACTTAGCTAACATTGTCCGACACGTGATATCTTCATCTTCGGAGCACAGATGACAGGCAGTCTCTACCAGATTGGCACTTTAAGCTACATTAATTAATGTCAAATGCATGAAATAAGTTCTGTGTTGAATCAAATAGAAGCATCACCCTTGATTACATCAATAACTTTATTGGCAAAATATATATATATTTTTTTTTTCGCAATACATTTTTATAAGGTCATAGGAATAAGTCATGAAAAAATGGTACAAGGTACAAACATACAAAAACCGAACATGCAAGTCAGTAAGTACAAGTAATCGGGTTGTACATTGGACGTGCAAAGGTATTAGTATATGCGCATAATCCTCGACCTAATTTAACAATAGGTACAAAAAGAAAAGAGGAGAGAGTAAAGTAGGAAGGAGAAGGAGACAGAGAGGACACGAGAGGGAGGGGAAGACGTGTAGCTATATGGAACCTATTACATTCTAGCAAACGAGTTAGACGAATGGCTGCTACAAAAAAGGGAAAAAAACAGAGTCAGCTCTGGGAGGGGCTATTACTCCTGTGGGTGAGGGGGAGAAGTCAGAACAGACACATCCCACATGTCAGCTCTAGGTAGGGTAAGACCTTGGGCTTCTCTGTACTCTGCCCATTTAAACCACTTCATATGAATCGAAGACGCTGAAGAAGAGTACCTAGCATCTGTCGTTTCATAAAGGAAGTGGCTATGTACTTTACTTACAACTTGGGCCACCAAGGGGATCTCATTCGACTTCCAGAGTCGACCAATAACTGCCTTAGCGGCGATCAGAATGTGCCTCATAATATACAGATCTCCACCTGAAATTAATTCTGAGTGATGGAGTAACATGACGACCGGATCTAGGTGTACTTGCATTCTGAGCACTACGTTAATAAGGGAGGAGATGTCCAACCAAAAGCAAGAGAGTAGCGGGCATTGCCAAAATATATGTAATAAAGTGCCTATGCCACCGCATTGTCTCCAGCACAGGTGAGAGACATTCGGCCAGATAGCGTGTAGTCGTTTTGGGGTGAAGTATGTCCTATGACAGAGTTTAAAAAACATCTCAGCATGTTGAAGGCATTTAGACATCCTAAACCCCGAAAAAAAGATTGACTCCCAGATTTCCTCACTGAACGATACATTAAAGTCCGCTTCCATTTAATCTGGGCAGGCAGTTTCCCCTGTTTTGTTACAGATATTAAATAATTGTACCATCGCGATATACCCCCCCTGTGCGTCTTATTATTTAATTTGGAGGTGAGATAACTGGGGGCGGGTAATACAGGCGACGGGCTCTCTCGAGAGGCCATAAGCCAATGGCGGATTTGTAAATACTTATAAAAGTCATTCTTAGAAAGCCCAAACTTCTCCTGAAGGATGGAGAACTGCTGCAGAGACCCCCCCCCCCTGCATCAAATGGCCCAGGGTGGAGATCCCCGCACCAATCCACGAATCCAATCTAAGGTCAGGGATGAATCTCGCGATGGCAACCAGCGAGATCTCTGCACTTGGCAAACCAAGCCCATCTATATCTCCGAGCACCCCAGCCCATACCTCCAGTGTCACCCTTGTAGCTAAACTCAGATCGTATTTGTTTGGAATAACCCGTGTGGGGACCCATAGTAGGTCAGTCAGGGGAACATTGGAGGCCAATGAGCGTTCAAGAATTACCCAAGGCTTCGGGAGCTTTGGTTCATACCAATCTCTAGCCTGACTTAACCCCTTCCCGACATTTGACGTACATTTACGTCATGGTCGGGAAGTACTTCCCGACACATGGCGTAAATGTACGTCATGACTTCAAACTGTCACTGCGTCTAGAGACGCAGTGACAGAGGGACGATGTCTGCTGTCCCTGACAGCAGACATGTCCCTGCATGCCCAGGGGGGGCTGCGATGCCGCCCCCCGTCGGCGATCGCTGTGATTGGCTGTTCAGTGTGAACAGCCATTCACAGCGTTTTCTGTGTCACCGGCGAATAACGTTCGCCGGTGACACGGGATCGGAGGTGATTGGTGCTGTAAAGTACAGCACCAATCACCGCGGGGTGTAAGGGTGACACTGGTGTCACCCCACCTCACCCCGCCCGCCCCCAAAGGCCGTGATTGGTTCGTCGGACCGACGGACCAATCACAGCCATGGAGGGGGGTTTAAACTAACGGTGACTGCACTGCAGACGCCATTCCGGTCTGGAATTGCGTGCAGTGCGGTCACTGTGCCCAGCTGCCGCCATATACTGACCAGAACCTTGCTATATACTTACCTGATCACTGCCTGGATCTTGCTTCTTCTTGTGACATCCTGTGCTGTGTTGTGCTGCTGCGAGTTATTAGATAGAGAGATAGAGAGAGAGAGATAGAGAGAGATAGAGAGGCCTAGTGACAGAGAGTGCTATATTTTGTGCTGCTGCAGTGTAATAGAGTTATAGATAGAGAGATAGAGAGAGATAGAGAGAGAGAGATAGAGAGAGATAGAGAGATAGTGACAGATTGTGCTATATATTTTTTATATAACTGACTGCTGCCCCCCCTTTTGTGCTGATCAGTATAAATTAACTGATCAGCGACTTTTTGGGGGCGCAGGGTTTTTTTTATATATATATATACCTGTCAGTGCTGCTGCTGCAGTGTCATAGAGTGATAGATATAGAGAGATAGAGAGATAGAGAGAGATAGTGACAGAGAGTGATAGAGACTGCTATATTTTGTGTCTGCTGCCCCCCTTTTGTGCACCCCCAGCAACTTTTTGGGGGTGCAGGGGTTATTTTTCATATATATAACTGTCAGTGCTGCTGCTGCAGTGTCATAGAGTGATAGATAGTGAGAGATAGAGAGATAGAGAGAGATAGTGACAGAGAGTGATAGAGAGTGCTAAATTTTGTGTCTGCTGCCCCCGCCTTTTGTGCTGATCACTATATCTGAGGTGATCAGCAACTTTTTGGGGGTGCAGAGGTTTTTTTTTTTATATATACCTGTCAGTTGCTGCACTGTCAGTTGCACCAAAGGTTGTGCACCTGCTGCCCCTCACTGGTAATCAGTGTCGCATCACTGATCACCTTTTTTTTTTTTGTGGGTGCTGTGGGGTCTTTTTTTAATTTTTTTTTTTACACACACTGTGATTTTGTGGGTGTCCTGTGGCCACTGTGCGCTGATCAGTGACGTACATCACTGATCAGCTTTTTCGGCACAGGGTTGATCTATTTTTTTTTTTTGATCAAATTCCTGTTGCCTTTGAGCGCTGTTCAGTGACGGACGTTACTGACCAACATCTGTGCTCAATTTTTGGCGCAGGACCTTTTTTTAATTTTTTTAACCCCTTCAATTTTTTTTTTTTAACCCCTTCAATTTTTTTTTTTTAACCCCTTCAATTTTTTTTTTTTGTATAAAGTATTTTTTTTTCTGCACTACATACACACTACACACTACATACCCCCCGGGTTGAAATAAAGTTTGTACCCTCCCCTACACTATACACGTGTTGAAACATTTCACTACCAGTAACACAAAAATAAAAATGGCATCCCAAATGTCATCCCAAATGTCATCCCAGTCATCCAGAAGAATGTATTCAGCGGAGGAGGCATATGCCATGCTTGCCTCTGACTCTGACACAGCCAGTGAGGCAAGCGGGGAATTTGAAGGATTCGTCTTAAGCTCCTCTTCCTCCTCTGGTGATGAGGGACCCCCTCAAAGACGCCCCCGTAGAGCAGCTGAGACCCCCCCCCCCAATAATTGATCTCGTATGGACCCCACCACCAGACAATTTTGAGCCCCAGGTTCCTGAGTTTTTGGCCATGCCAGGAATCCAATTTGATTCCACAGGTCTCAGAGAAATTGACTTTTTCAAATTATTTTTCTCTGATGATTTTATAAATTTAATGGTGGACCAAACTAATTTATATGCCCAGCAGTTTATTGCTCAAAACCCCACGTCATCATTTGCTAGGTGGACCCCTGTAGATGCAGTAGAGATGATGACGTTTTGGGGTCTGGTGTTTCATATGGGCATAGTAAAAAAGCCAGAAATTAGGCAATATTGGAGTACAGATGTTCTGTACAGCACCCCACTTTACCGTATGGCCATGCCCCGGGCTCGATTTGAGACGATCCTTACATTTTTGCATTACAACGATAATGCACAGTGCCCACCCAGAGATGATCCCACCTTTGACCGGCTATTCAAAGTCAGGCCGGTCATTGATCATTTCAGTGCCAAATTTGAAGAGATGTACATCCCAGATAAATTCATTTGCATAGACGAGTCCCTTATACATTTTAAAGGAAGGGTTAAATTCCGCCAGTACCTTCCCAGTAAGAGGGCAAGGTATGGCATAAAAATGTATAAGCTGTGTGAAAGCACCTCAGGGTACACCCACAGGTTTAGGGTATATGAAGGGAAGGATTCAAGAATTGAACCGCCAGAATGCCCCCCCTCCCTCGTAGGTGTTAGTGGAAAAATTGTCTGGGATTTAGTGCACCCCTTCCTGGATAAAGGTTATCACCTCTATGTGGATAACTTTTACACCAGCATCCCCCTGTTTAAGGCCCTTGGTTCAAGAGGTACAGCAGCTTGCGGTACTGTGCGCAAGAACCAAAGAGGCCTCCCAAAAACGCACATTGCTCAAGTAATGAGAAGGGGTGAAAGCAGGGGAATATGCACCGAAAATATGTTGTTGGTCAAATATAAGGACAAGAGGGATGTCCTTATACTGACAACAATTCACGGAGACAGTACCACCTCCGTCCCTGTACGAGGTACCAGTACCCACACCTCAAAACCTAATTGTATCCTGGATTACAATAGGTACATGGGCGGAGTGGATCTTTCAGATCAGGTACTGAAGCCGTACAGTGCCCTGCGGAAAACAAAAATCTGGTACAAGAAGCTGGCCGTGTATATCATCCAGATGGCACTGTATAACGCTTACGTGCTATTCCGTTCTACCAGCCAGAGGGGGACATTTATGCACTTTCAAGAGGAAGTCATAAAGGGCCTAATATTTGGGAACCAGCATGCAGAGGGCCCCAGTACTTCTAGTACTGGCCCCCGTATTGTACCAGGGCAGCATTTTCCTGATGAAATCCCCTCCACTGGAAAAAAGGGCAGGACACAAAAAAGGTGCAAAGTTTGCTATAAAAAGGGAATAAGAAAGCAAACTATTTTCCAGTGTGACACTTGCCCCGACAAACCCGGCCTATGTATAAAGGAGTGTTTTAAAATATACCACACATCTATGGATTATTAGGTTCATCATTTCACCGTGCTTCGGGGGTCTTGCTAATGCCACATAGCACCCACCATTCATTCCACCAGAATCTGAGCCGCAAAATCCAAAAATCACTCCTTCCCTTCTGAGTCCTGCCATGCACCCAACTGGTATTTTTTGGTCACATGTGAGGCATTGCCGTACTCGGGAGAAATAGGGGCACAGATTTTGGGGTGCTTTTTCTCCTTCATACCTTATGAAAATGAAAAATTATGAGCCAGAACTGCATTTTTGTGTAAAAAAATGTAATTTTTCATTTTCACTGCCCAGTTGTATCAAAATTGGTGAAACCCCTGGGGGTTTGAAATGTACACTATACCCCTAGATGAAATCCCTGAGGGGTGTAGTTTGCAAAATGGGGTCATTTGTGGGGGGGTTCCACTGTATTGGTGCTTCGGGGGTCTTGCTAATGCGACATAGCACCCACCAAAATTCCACCAGAATCTGAGCTGCAAAATCCAAATATCACTCCTTCCCTTCTGAGTCCTGCCATTTTTTGGTCACACATGAAGCATTGCCGTACTCGGGAGAAATTGGGGCACAGATTTTGGGGTACTTTTTCTCCTTCATACCTTCTGAAAATGAAAAATTTTGAGCCAGAACTGCATTTTTGTGTAAAAAATTTAATTTTTCATTTTCACTGCCCAGTTGTATCAAAATTGGTGAAACCCCTGGGGGTTTGAAATGTACACTATACCCCTAGATGAATTCCCTGAGGGGTGTAGTTTGAAAAATGGGGTCACTTGTGGGGGGGTTCCACTGTATTGGTGCTTCGGGGGTCTTGCTAATGCGACATAGCACCCACCAAAATTCCACCAGAATCTGTGCTGCAAAATCCAAATATCACTCCTTCCCTTCTGAGTCCTGCCATGCACCCAACTGGTATTTTTTGGTCACATGTGAGGCATTGCCATACTCGGGAGACATTGGGGCACAGATTTTGGGGTGCTTTGTCACCTTCATTCCTTGTGAAAATGAAAAATTTTGAGCCAGAACTGCATTTTTGTGTAAAAAATGTAATTTTTCATTTGCACAGCCCAGTTGTATCAAAATTGGTGAAACCCCTGGGGGTTTGAAATGTACACTATATCCCTAGATGAATTCCCTGAGGGGTGTAGTTTGCAAAATGGGGTCACTTGTGGGGGGGTTCTACTGTATTGGTGCTTCGGGGGTCTTGCTAATGCGACATAGCACCCACCAACATTCCACCAGAATCTGAGCTGCAAAATCCAAAAATCACTCCTTCCCTTCTGAGTCCTGCCATGCACCCAACTGGTATTTTTTGGTCACATGTGAGGCATTGCCGTACTCGGGAGAAATTGGGGCACAGATTTTGGGGTGCTTTTTCTCCTTCATTCCTTGTTAAAATGACAAATTTGGAGCCAGAACTGCATTTTTGTGTAAAAAAATGTAATTTTTCATTTTCACTGCCCAGTTGTATCAAAATTGGTGAAACCCCTGGGGGTTTGAAATGTACACTATACCCCTAGATGAATTCCCTGAGGGGTGTAGTTTGAAAAATGGGGTCACTTGTGGGGGGGTTCCACTGTATTGGTGCTTTGGGGGTCTTGCTAATGCGACATAGCACCCACCAACATTCCACCACCAAAAATCACTCCTTCCCTTCTGAGTCCTGCCATGCACCCAACTGGTATTTTTTGGTCACATATGAGGCATTGTCATACTCAGGAGAAATTGGGGCACAGATTTTGGGGTGCTTTTTTTCCTTCATACCTTATGAAAATGAAAAATTTTGAGCCAGAACTGCATTTTTGTGTAAAAAAATGTAATTTTTCATTTTCACTACCCAGTTGTATCAAAATTAGTGAAACCCCTGGGGGTTTGAAATGTACACTATACCCCTAGATGAATTCCCTGAGGGGTGTAGTTTGCAAAATGGGGTCATTTGTGGGGGGGTTCCACTGTATTGGTGCTTCGGGGGTCTTGCTAATGCGACATAGCACCCACCAAAATTCCACCAGAATCTGAGCTGCAAAATCCAAATATCACTCCTTCCCTTCTGAGTCCTGCCATTTTTTGGTCACACATGAAGCATTGCTGTACTCGGGAGAAATTGGGGCACAGATTTTGGGGTACTTTTTCTCCTTCATACCTCCTGAAAATGAAAAATTTTGAGCCAGAACTGCATTTTTGTGTAAAAAATTTAATTTTTCATTTTCACTGCCCAGTTGTATCAAAATTGGTGAAACCCCTGGGGGTTTGAAATGTACACTATACCCCTAGATGAATTCCCTGAGGGGTGTAGTTTGAAAAATGGGGTCACTTGTGGGGGGGGTTCCACTGTATTGGTGCTTCGGGGGTCTTGCTAATGCGACATAGCACCCACCAAAATTCCACCAGAATCTGTGCTGCAAAATCCAAATATCACTCCTTCCCTTCTGAGTCCTGCCATGCACCCAACTGGTATTTTTTGGTCACATGTGAGGCATTGCCATACTCGGGAGACATTGGGGCACAGATTTTGGGGTGCTTTGTCACCTTCATTCCTTGTGAAAATGAAAAATTTTGAGCCAGAACTGCATTTTTGTGTAAAAAATGTAATTTTTCATTTGCACAGCCCAGTTGTATCAAAATTGGTGAAACCCCTGGGGGTTTGAAATGTACACTATAGCCCTAGATGAATTCCCTGAGGGGTGTAGTTTGCAAAATGGGGTCACTTGTGGGGGGGTTCCACTGTATTGGTGCTTCGGGGGTCTTGCTAATGCGACATAGCACCCACCAACATTCCACCAGAATCTGAGCTGCAAAATCCAAAAATCACTCCTTCCCTTCTGAGTCCTGCCATGCACCCAACTGGTATTTTTTGGTCACATGTGAGGCATTGCCGTACTCGGGAGAAATTGGGGCACAGATTTTGGGGGGCTTTTTCTCCTTCATTCCTTGTTAAAATGACAAATTTGGAGCCAGAACTGCATTTTTGTGTAAAAAAATGTAATTTTTCATTTTCACTGCCCAGTTGTATCAAAATTGGTGAAACCCCTGGGGGTTTGAAATGTACACTATACCCTAGATGAATTCCCTGAGGGGTGTAGTTTGCAAAATGGGGTCACTTGTGGGGGGTTCCACTGTATTGGTGCTTTGGGGGTCTTGCTAATGCGACATAGCACCCACCAACATTCCACCAACAAAAATCACTCCTTCCCTTCTGAGTCCTGCCATGCACCCAACTGGTATTTTTTGGTCACATATGAGGCATTGCCATACTCGGGAGAAATTGGGGCACAGATTTTGGGGTGCTTTTTTTCCTTCATACCTTATGAAAATAAAAAATTTTGAGCCAGAACTGCATTTTTGTGTAAAAAAATGTAATTTTTCATTTTCACTGCCCAGTTGTATCAAAATTGGTGAAACCCCTGGGGGTTTGAAATGTACACTATACCCCTAGATGAATTCCCTGAGGGGTGTAGTTTGCGAAATGGGGTCACTTGTGGGGGGGTTCCACTGTATTGGTGCTTTGGGGGTCTTGCTAATGCGACATAGCACCCACCAACATTCCACCAGAATCTGTGCTGCAAAATCCAAATATCACTCCTTCCCTTCTGAGTCCTGCCATGCACCCAACTGGTATTTTTTGGTCACATGTGAGGCATTGCCATACTCGGGAGAAATTGGGGCACAGATTTTGGGGTGCTTTGTCACCTTCATTCCTTGGGAAAATGAAAAATTTTGAGCCAGAACTGCATTTTTGTGTAAAAAATGTAATTTTTCATTTGCACAGCCCAGTTGTATCAAAATTGGTGAAACCCCTGGGGGTTTGAAATGTACACTATACCCCTAGATGAATTCCCTGAGGGGTGTAGTTTGCAAAATGGGGTCACTTGTGGGGGGGGTTCTACTGTATTGGTGCTTCGGGGGTCTTGCTAATGCGACATAGCACCCACCAACATTCCACCAGAATCTGAGCTGCAAAATCCAAAAATCACTCCTTCCCTTCTGAGTCCTGCCATGCTCCCAACTGGTATTTTTTGGTCACATGTGAGGCATTGCCATACTCGGGAGAAATTGGGGCACAGATTTTGGGGTGCTTTGTCACCTTCATTCCTTGTGAAAATGACAAATTTGGAGCCAGAACTGCATTTTTGTGTAAAAAAATTAATTTTTCATTTTCACTGCCCAGTTGTACCACAATTGGTGAAACCCCTGGGGGTTTGAAATGTACACTATACCCCTAGATGAATTCCCTGAGGGGTGTAGTTTTCAAAATGGGGTCACTTGTGGGGGGGTTCCTAACTTTTAGCATCTTATGGTGCCTAGAAACCTACATGGTGCCTAAAAAATAATCTCATAAAAAGGAGGCTCCAAAATCAAGTAGGTGCTCCTTCTATTATGAAGCCTGTGGTTTGGTCAACGTGCACACTAGGGCCACATATAGGATATTTATGAAAACAAAAGAATTGGGGGAATCAATTTTTAGTCACATTTCTCTAGTAAAATGTACTGTGTTCCTTAGAAAAATGTATTAAAATTGCAAATCTGCAAAAAAAAATTTTTTTTGAAATTTCACCTACACTTTGTTTTAATTCCTGTGAAACACCTAAAGGGTTAACAAACTTCCAAAATGCTGTTTTGAATACTGTGAGGGGTGCAGTTTTTGAAATGGCATCATTTATGGGGGTGTCTCACATACAAGTCCCTCAAAGTCACATCAGAACTGAACTGGTCCCTAAAAAAATCAGTGTTTGAAATTTTCTTGAAAATTTGAGAATTTGCTATTCATATTGTAAGCCTCCTAGTGTCCAAAAAAATTAAAAGGAAGTTGAAATAATGATGGAAACATAAAGTAGACATATGGTCTATGTTAGTTATTAACTATTTTGAGTGGTATGATTATTTGTCTCACAAGCAGAAAATTTAACATTTAGCAAATTGCTAAATTTTCCAATTTTTTACGACATTTTGGTATTTTTCACAAAAAAACACAGACTGTATCGACCCAAATTTACCACTAATTTGAAGTACAATGTGTCACGAAAAAACAATCTCAAAATCAATGGGATAAGTAAAAGCAAAAAAAAGTTATCCCCACTTAAGTGATACATGTCAGATTTGAAAAAAAGGGCTCTGTCAGGAAGGCAAAAACTGGCTCTGTCAGGAAGGGGTTAACAGGCACGCAGTGTGATATCTCTCCACATCAGGATATCCAACTCTCCCCAGGACCTTTGGCAGGACCAACAATTTTTTTGGACAGACGGGGACGTGTACCTTTCCAAATGTATTTAGTAAAAATAATATTAATTTTGCACATTAAGGACTTGGGAGGTTTTCTAGGGATTGCACGGAAGAGGTAGAGGAGCCTGGGCAAGAGAATCATTTTGGATGCCGCCAGTCTACCCATCCAAGATATTTCATGAATAGACCATTCATTAATCAGTTTTTGGAAAGAGCTGATAAGTGGCAAACAATTGCAATCCATCAAGTAAATGTCTTTAGTTAACACTCCCAAGTATTTAATTGCTCTTCCCTGCCATGCATACCTATACTGGTCTTTCATACGCGCCACTTCTATATCAGGGATATTTAACGGGAGGGCCTCGGTTTTGGTAGTGTTAAGTTTATAGTAGGACACGGAGGAATATGATTCTATAACTGCATGCAGTGCGGGCAGAGACGTGTCCAGCTTTTGCAAGCACAGGAGGACGTCATCCGCAAACAGACATATTTTATGTGAAATATTTCCAATGACTGGCCCAACTATTCGAACGTCTGATCTAATCTTCTCTGCGAAGGGCTCAATAGCCAGTACAAATATAAGCGGGGATAGAGGACACCCCTGTCTAGTACCATTAGTTATCTGGAAGCTCTTAGAGAGACATCCGTTCACAAACACTCTCGGGGAGGGGTATGAGTAAAGGGCAAATATAGAGTCTAAGATTCTCCCCTGGAAACCAAAGCGCATTAGCACTTGTCAGATATCCCCAATGTAACCTGTCAAATGCTTTCTCAGCATCTAAGGAAAGCAATAACAACGGGGATTGAGCCCGTTCACACACCTCCATGACATCAAAGACCCTGCGAGTGTTGTCCGGAGCCTGTCTACCTGGGACGAAGCCCACCTGGTCAACGTTCACCAGAGATGGGAGTAGGGGGGCCAATCTATTGGCTATTAATTTGGCGTATAGCTTCAAGTCCGTGTTTAATAAAGCGATGTGTCTATAATTCTGAACCGAAGTGGTAGGCTTGCCCGGCTTAGGGATAGTTACTATCCGGGCTTCTAGCATTTCACTAGGGAATTCCCCGGACTGGGAGGCCTCATTAAAGACCTGCATTAAAATTGGACTCAGCTCTGACTTGAAGCATTTGTAGAAGTTAGATGGGTAGCCATCAGGACCAGGTGCCTTGTTGTTTGGTAGGCTATCAATCGCAGCCTCCACTTCAGATATAGACCAGGGATCGTTAAGGGCCTGACAGGCTCCGGGTTCTAACACAGGCAGCTCAATATCATCTAGAAATTTAGTGATGCCAGCCTCAGAAGGCTGGGGCTTGTGTAGGTCCTGTTTTAAGTTATATCATTTGGCATAATATTCCGCGAAAGTGTCTGCTACTTGGAAGGGATCAGTAACTCTAGCGCCCCTGGAATTTATTAACAGGTCTACTCTTGCCTTAGCTCGTCTGCCTCTCAGCTTCCTAGCTAGCAGTCTACCGGCTTTATTACCAAAATGGTAGAAGCGCTGGTTTAGTTTAGAGATATTTTTTTGGACCTCACGGAATGATGAGGCGTTAATCTTATCTCTAACCTGTGCGATCGCAGCATAGGTGGACCTATCAGAGGGGTTGTCCTCGTGTGCCGCTTCTAGTCTAGCTAGTTCCTCCTCAGCCTCTAGCAATTCTCTTGCCTCTGCTTTCTTTGCCCTAGCTGCAACCTGTATCGCAGTGCCTCTCACTACGGCCTTCAGCGCACACCAGTGTGTGAATACACCAGTGTCATCCGGTTTGTTAGTAGAGATATACGTAGAAAGGGATTCTCGGATGGGGTTCTTAGAGTCGTCCTGAGTCAAGGCTGTACCACCTAGATGCCACGGGCCCGGGGGGGACCTAAAAGAGCCTAAATCCCACACCAAGCGCACCAGGGAGTGATCCGACCAAGTAATGGAAAGTATGTCCGCTTTACGGATAGATGCTAAGGTCAACTTGTCAGACAGAGCAATGTCTATTCTCGAGTACGACCGGTGGGGGTGTGAGAAGAAAGTGTAATCTCTCACCCCCGGATGTCTAGCTCGCCAAACATCATAAAGGTCAAACTCCTTAATAAGCTGCATGAATTTTTTAGAATGGTCAGGTGAATGGGGTATTCTAGAGCCTGGAGAGCGAGATCTATCCATGTTAGGGTCTAATACCATATTAAAATCACCCAATAACAGAAGGGCACCTTTCACATATTTTTGAACAGTAGAAAGGAGTGTCCTAATAAAAGGGATCTGTATAATGTTAGGAGCATAGCAGGTGACTAGTGTAGTTTCGATACCCTCTAAGTGGCCCACTAAGATTAAAAATATGCCTTCTGGGTCAGCGTATTGTGAGGAAACAGCAAAAGAACATTTAGCAGACACAAGTATGGCAACGCCCGCCTTTTTTTGAGGGCCATTTGCAGTATAGATTGTCACAGAATCTAGGTGGGGCTGATCTAAGAAAATGGGTCTCCTGTATGGCAACCATGTGCGCTTTCAACCTATGGAAGCTGGCCAGTGCCAGTTTCCTCTTTTGGGGCGAGTTTAAACCTTTACCTTTCAAGGAAACAATATTAACCATTTGTAGAAATTACAATAAAGGCATTTGATCGCATCAAGTACAGCAAGTAATGCATAAACAGAAATGTTTCTATAACGAAAGCTACTCTAGACATACACATGGGGAGACAGGACACACGAGGGTAGACAGAAGTGGAGAAGAAAAGAAGAACAAGAAGAGAGACAAAACTGGCGACCCCGGAGGGGGTCGTAGTGAGAGACCTGTCCAAGGTCACCTTAACCATGTGGTATTTCCTGGGGGGTAGTGGACAATATCCGAGCACCCCTCAGGAGAAAGATGAACAAATATTATAGGGCAACTAACATTCCTAAGTATATTGAAAGACAAAGTGTCAGTTATTAAAGGTAGCGCTAGAGAACCTGAGCAAAATCATGGCTACAAGTCAGACTGGGACCCCAGCGACCATCTAAATAGACCGATAGTAGGGCAGGAGAGTATGTTGATAACAAATTCCCCATCTACATCAGGAACGAGCATACTACTAGAAAACCTATGTGCACCTATTAGGAATACAATGTAAGTGAGTCAAAAACAGTAAAAAGTTAATATTTCCCACTGGGCCAACAAGCGGCTTTTCATCTCAGTCAGTCCAGAGAGATTGGCCGCACCACAGTAGACAGCATTTGAGGATGTGGAAGGAGCGTCCATAGGAAGTATAACAGGACCCAGCCGCAACTTTAGGCGTACTGAGAATTTAAAGCGCCATAAGTCTTATTTTGTTCCGGGACTATGCGGCCTTCACCTACTTAGAGACGTTTCTACTCGGCCGACGACCAGACCTGCTGAAGTCGCCGGCCCGGGGAAGCACTCGGGGATGTATCCTGTAGCTTCCATTTGGACATTAGCTTCAAGCCATCTTCCACCGAAGAAACTGCGATCGTGGAGCCCTCACGTTGTATGAGGAGACGGGTCGGGAAACCCCACTGATATGATATATTAGCTTTCTGAAGGGCCACTGTGACTGGCAGGAAAGAGCGTCTTTTAAGGAGGGTAGCTCTTGAGAAGTCCCCAAACAGCTGAAGGGGTCCCAAAGCTGCAGCAGAGTCTGCAGAGGGTCTGGCGGCTTTAAGTAGGGCCTCTTTGATGTGAAAAAAGTGTACTCTCATTAGAACGTCTCTAGGCACCCCCTCCGGAGCCGCCCTCGCCTTGGGCAGCCTGTGTATTCGGTCCAGAAGAAGGTCAGCTGGGGACGCTGAAGGAAGAAGCTTTTTAAAGATGTTGATAACAAAGTCATGGAGGCCACTGTTGGAGATATTTTCTGGTATACCCCGCATCTTAAGATTGTTCCTTCGCGACCTGTCCTCCATATCAGCCAGCTTCTCTCGTAGAGCAGCGACCTCCTCCTCCAAGGCAGAGTGAGAGTCTATGAGATCATTATGGGAACCCACAAGTTCTCCCATTTTAGTTTCGAGGGCGTCCATACGCTCCCCCAGCTCGTCTATAGAACGCTGGCATGTCTGGAGGGAGGTACGTCTTTCATTTGGGTTAGCAATAGCTTTAGGGTCCCAACAGTCAAAGCAGCGTCATCCGCGATCTCTGTCCTGACCGGAGGATCAGGTTGTGCTACAGGGGGAGAAGGTGAGGTAGCCGGGGCAAAGCCAGAGGCGGATGGGGATGGTGATGTATAAGAGTTCCCCGTTTTACCTCCCGAGCTTTTGGGAGAAGGTTTGAAAAACGGGACCTGAGACACCGTCTTAGACACCTTGTTACGTCTGGAAGGCATAATTGGCAAATAAACGGTAGAAACAAGATGGTATTCCGGCAGAGTGCACCCGGTGTTCTCAATAGGCGCTTGTCACACAGGCTCAGAGCTCAGACACATTCATAGTGGAAGAGAAGGGGAAAGAAAGTGCCCATCTAGTAATATTATGCTTTGAGGGGTAAGAAGGGCATTCTTAGGACCAGACAGTCATTGGTGCTGCTGGGTGAGTCACAGACATGGTCCGGGGGGCGGCCCCAGGCCGGCAGTAGTGGTAGTGGTCCGCTTATAGACCGGGCCTGCTCAGCGGCGTCCCCCAGCCTGTCAGGGCCTCCTCCTCTGCAGGTATCAAGAGCAGCTAGCCCCTACTCTCTCCCTGCCAGCCCCGGATGACTCACTGCCGCAGAGGTCCGGGGTGCAACAGCCGCCACTCAGTGCCAGGCCCGACACCTCCGCTCTCAACCTCCTGCTCTGTCCTGAACGCAGGGGCTCCTCCCGCTGCTCACCCCCATCCTCTTCACTGAAAGCGGCTGCCGGCGCCTCCCGGGTCTTCTCTCCTCCGCCAGGAATCGCCCGCCGGCCTCCCGTCTCCTCCAGCACCGCGCGCCTCCAAAATCAAGGCCCCGGCTTCTCCCTCCGGACCAGGCCGCAACCCGCAGCAGCGCTCAGAGACGCTGCCCGGCTCCGCGGCAAGGCCCACAGGAACGGGGAGCACTCGGGGAAGGGCAGGGGGGGACCCCGAAGTGCCCAGTAAGGCTGATGGCACTGGATGGGCTTTTAAAATAGCAAGGATGCCGGAGCTCTCAAGGAACGCGTCCTGCTCGCTTGCCAGCTAGGCCACGCCCCCAATATATATTTTTTTATGTATTTCATGTTTGATGCACAACACAAAGAAGCTGGAGAGGCTTTATTGGATAACTGGGATGGGGGTTTAAAATGTTTCAAAGCTTGGAGAGAGATAAAGTGAAGAGAGACATACAGTACTTATGTACAGTCCAAATTTTGTCTCCAGAAGATACCCGAAGAGGAGAAGCAGGTGGGCAGTGATGAGGGCAGGAGCAGGTTAATTGTGTCATTAACTTATAATTGCATCATTAGGCTCCGTCACCACCACAGGTACCACTGATTCTCTTCATTCATCTCCACTTTCTGCCTACTTCACTTGGAAGTTGGCAGAATGCGAGAGGTTTGTCCACTCTTCTGGTGTGCCCACTCTAAAGTATGCAAGTATGAGAGATATAAAGTACTAACCAATCAGCTTCTGTCATGTTACAAAAAAAAATGAAAGGAGATGATTGGTTGGTACTTTCTCTCTCTCTCTCTCTCTTACCCCTTTCACATCACAAACAAACCCAGGTCAGATCAGGTCCGGTGCTTAACCCTTCTTATAACGGGTTGGTCGACCCAGGTTATTCGGTGTGGTACGTTTACACCGCATCTCGACCCAGGTCGACACGTCACCAACCAGGGTCCGACCTGGGTTATTTGTGCCATGTAAAAGGGGTCTCTCTCTCTCCACTTTGTCTCTCTCTATGCTTTTCTAACTCCCTCCCTAATAGTAGTTATTCTTCAAATTAACATGAAAATAGAATGCCTATGTGCCGCTACTATAGAATACCCTGTAGGATGAGCTTCTCCGAGATGTACGTTACTTTTTTTTTTTTAAATAAAACTTATCCCATGGGGTGCTGGGTTAGATCTACTGTATGTAACATCACTGCAGAATATGTGACAGCATAGTTTTCATGCAAACTCTCTTTCCATGCGGGCAGCCAGGAAGCAGATGTTACTTAGGCTTTCCACAAGAACCTTTCCTTGATGAGATTACGTTAGGCTGATTACACATTTATCCTATGGAAATAATGATCATGTTCTGATAGTCTCGCTCACATTTCCCTTCACCCGGTTCCAGACCTCTTCATGTCTAGTACCAAGCTAAATCAGACTGCAGTAACAATGTACGCAGATGGACTCCAAATGTATGGACTCTGAATCCTGTTATGTTTAGAAATGAAAGTTGGAAACTTGTAACCTGACAGGTCACATTCTACAGCAAAATTAATGACCCTAACACACGCGTGTATATACATTCCGTATGTGGTGTCACAGTATACACAGTATATGTTTATTCTATTAACAGTCTGGTACAATAATTAATTACCTAAAGTAGAGTGAATTCTGAGCAGGAGTAAGGAGGATTACTGTCATTTGAAGTGTGTGTGTGTATGGGGGTGGTGGCAGCGCTTGGAGTTGACGTCATCAAGTTGTCACCAGGCAGACGGACAGGGAGATATTACAGCCTCTATGTTTGAAAGTGGTAAGGGAAAGGGGTATATTTAAATTTAGGAAGCAGCCATAATGGGGGTGGGGACTGTTGAGGGTGGGGTTCACATTGTAGATCGCACATCCTGGAAGTGCGGAAACCAGCCAAGCAGGCAAATGAAGTAGCCCGGGCCGATAAACAGGAAGGGTTTGCCCGATAGGCAGGTTAAGCCCATCTGGCACAGGAGTTGTGGAACCATCCTTCCAGTATACCTTCCCGGTGGCCCAATCCACCCCTAACTAAGGGCCATATGGGGAGGGAGAAGGCTGTAATCTCTCCATCTTTTCATTGATTCCAGGTCAGGTGGCCTGGGTTACACTGCCACTTAACCTATGTCCAACCGATGTCCAACCCTGCAAGCTGCCAGGATTGGATTTCCTGGAAACTGGACCCAAAAACCCAGGTTGATACGTGGTCACATGCAAAAACCCAGGTTGATACGTGGTCACATGCAAAAACCCAGGTGGATACGCTGTCACATGCAAAAACCCAGGTGGATACGCTGTCACATGCAAAAACCCAGGTGGATACGCGGTCACATGCAAAAACGCAGGTTTTTCAAGGCAGTGGAAAAGAGGTTCAAGTGTCTAACAAATAAAATATGCCCATGAGTAAGGTGCTAAACTGATGGATGACTCCACTGAATGCCAGTATAAGGATGTATTGCATTCCACAAGTACGTGGTACAAACAACACTCAGTTCTGAAGGTGAAGTAATGTGGTACAAACAACACTCAGTTCTGAAGGTGAAGTAATTGGCTTCCATCCCTAAATATATTATATCTAAATGTCATCATTCATATTCACACACAGAAAGTCTGCTTTCCAGCCAAAAAGCACCTTATACAGAGTTTCCTTTCACCCCTCCCTAGTCAGTTCTTGCAGAAGGGATTATTAATGTTACATTTATATGACTTGTCCTTCTCTTGCAGTAGGCAGAAAAATAAATAACAAATACAAGTAATCGGGAGCCAAATAATAAAAGCAGAAATTATAGCCACTTTAAAGGTTTATGTGCCTGATTCGGCTTGGATCATTTATGATAAGCTGCTTGCAGAAGCTCATCATATGCTATCCTTTAGCAATAGTAAATGCGGGAGGAGGTGCATACCATTCCATGCCTGCATTTGTGATCACATCAAACTTCGATGTGACAGCTGTGCAGAATTACCAACGTTCTCAGTTTCCCTCTGCAACTGTAGCCTGAGTAAGTCAAAGGCCCCATACACTAGTGCCATTAGAACCGTTTTCACACAATTTTCACTAGGGATGTGCAACGGCCACTTTTCGCGTTTTGGGTTCTAAAAACCTTTGGGTTTTGGGTTCTAATGGGTTTTGCCAAAACACCCCCTCAAGGTTTTGAGTTTTGGTTTTTAAAAAAGGCTTTAAAACTGCTAAAATCGCAGAATTTGGGTTTTTTCTTTGCTCCTATGCTATTATTGATCTCAATAACATTACTTTCCACTCATTTCCAATCTATTCTGAACACCTCAAACCTCACAATATTGTTTTTAGGCTAAAAGGTTGCACCGAGGTGGCTGGATGACTATGATAAGTGACACAAGTGTGCGGCACAAACACGTGGCCCATCTAGGAGTGGCACTACAGTGGCAGACAGAATGTCAGTTTGAAAAACTAGGCTCAAAGAGGACATAATGCAAATAAAAAAAGGAGGTGCAAGATGGATTGGACTCGGACAGTCCTTGGCTGCAACTTCACAACTAGGAGGAAGCCGTTCCTCATCTTTCCCTGTTTTTATATCCTCCATATTTTGGATATCCATTATATTTGTGGAGTTATGCCACAGGACAGCACCACTGGAGTGCAATTATATACATCGGTAGGGGGTGCCGGACGTGGTCCCGACAGTCGGGATCCATACAGTCATTTACCCGACATCGGGATCCCAACTGTCAAACCGCTGACGACGCTGATGGCCACCCGCTATTTTCCCTCGTGGGGGTCCACTTCCCCCATAGAGGGAGAATAGAATAGGTGGCGAGCGTAGAGAGCCACGAGCCCGCAAGGGGCTTTGTTGCGCTCACCATGCTGTCTGAGTCTGGGAAGTCGGGATCCCGACGTCGGGCTAATGACTGTCGGGATCCCGACTGTCGGAACCCTATACCACACCATCGGTAGGTAGGCACCAGCAGACAGGCATTATACATCAGTAGGCTAGGTAGGCACAAGCAGACTGGTATTATACACGTCAGTAGGTGGGCCCCAGAAGACAGCAAGTGTTACTGATTAATAATAATATGATTAATTTGAGTATGCACTTAGTGCAGTGTGTGGCACGACTGGCACCAGCAGAATATACAGCAGAGGTAGACAGTGTGCACCAGCGGACTATACAGCACAGGTATGCCCCAGCAGAGTGCCAGTGTTACTACCACACACTGAGTGCAGTGTGTGGCACTACTCTGGCACCAGCAAAATATACCGTATATATAGCAAAGGAAGGCAGTGGGCACCAGCGGTCTATACAGCACAGGGATGCCCCAGCAGACTGCAAGTGTTACTACCACACACTGTGTGTGGCACGACTGGCACCAGCAGAATATATATACAGCAGAGCTAGACAGTGGGCACCAGCGAATATACAGCAGAGTTAGGCAGTGCACCAGCGGACTATACAGCAGAGGTAGGCCCCAACTTGCAGAGGAGGAGAGACACACACAACACAACCATCACACCCAACTTCTAAGACTGGAATGAACATGGCGGCGTGGGGCACGGTATTTATGTATATTTATGCTCACAGGAATCCGGCATCGGGCGATGACGTTTTGCCTGTGTGCATGGGTCCGATTTAGGTGGGAAGCTCCCGAACACCGCTTGATCCGGGCTCGGATCACGTGCGTTCGGGGCAGTCGGATTTCAGAAATCCGCACATCCCCAATTTTGACACATTTGCCCAAAAAAATTATGTGAAAAGTGTCAAATTGTTACTCCTGATTCTGATCTCATGCACAGTTCTATGTGCATCGGATCGGATCCAGAAAATGTGCATGTGTGACTCCCGACAGTGATGAACTACAACATTTTCTGATTGCTGGCCATTCGCAGTGATTGACAGGAAGTGATTGAGAGGAAGATAATTGTTCCATTTAGTTGTAGTGCTAACAAAAATGCAGGCGTGCAAAAAAAAAAAAAACCCACTGGGAGTGACAGGAAAAAAGCAGGCGTGCCTAGGAAAATGTTAGGTGTGAAAGAGACTGTTAGAAAAGTGTTAGTGATGGCAGCTCCAGCCAGGATACGCTGTGTTGCATCACACTGCAGAGCATACTGTAGTTGCCTACCCTCTTGCATTCTGCAGGAGACTCCCTGAAATAGCAGCAATCTCCCTCTCTCCCTCATTAGGCTAGCAATCTCCCTCGATTCACCTAACCCACACTACACTGTTACATTTTTAGGAAAAAAGGATACAAGGGGCAAGATACATTTACATTGAATCGTCAGAACCATTTCCCAGCACTTTACCAAGTACAGTATCTCTTACTAACTGCTTTGGGGCTCATCTACATTTGGATATAAGTCATTTTAAAATATTCCTCTCAGATGTAGCAGTACACACCCACGCTTCTAGGTGCCTCGTTGACCATCTCTTTTCACAATCTCTCCATACATGGAAGTGGACACGCCCTTTGGGCAGAGCATGACACACCCTACTCAATGGGGAGCTGTGCAAAATTCTACTACCAACTGTAATCTCCCTGAAACTTCGCCCGAACTTTGAGGGGGCGGCGGGGGGGGGGGGGGGGGGGGGGGGTAGGGGGGGGGGGGGGGGTAGGGGGGGGGGTCGTTTGCCGCGAATGGATGTTTTGCATAAACATCCATTCGCATGTCTCGGGTAACCGCCCACATCTTTCGATCATCGAATGATGTTTAGCGTGCACGCCTATAAAAGTGACTTTTCAGTTACTTACATTTGCGTGCATGCTGGCGTGGATATGGGCGGGCAGCTGACATCCAGTGATGTCAGCTACCCGCCCCCCACACCCGCGTCACTACCTCATTACCATGAGAATGCCCAGCGTTCTCATGAAAACACCCATGGAACGCTGGGCGTTCCCATAAGGTAATGGGGCAGCCTGGCGCCCCCCACCCATCTCCGCCCCCCCCCCCCACGCCGCCATGGGTGCGTGCACCCGGCGAACCGAAAGGTCGCCATATGCCGGCACATGCGCAGATATCCGCCTGCGCAGACGTGCAACATCGGAACTGCGTGCGAATGCACGCAGATCTGAATGAGGCCCTATATCTCTGGCTACGTGGCACCAGTTGCAGCTGCAGCAGCTCCTCTCAACCCAGCACATGCTGCTGTGTCCTGCGCTACAATGTGGCTCCCAACCTCTAGTAAATGGTAGGTGGGACCCTCACTCGTGCACAAAATTTGTTGGTGTGGCTTAGCGACAGGGGGCCTACAAATTGTGTCACTCCAGCGAGGCCATGCCACCATTTTCATTGCTGTTTGGGCATGGCAAATGCTCTGTGAGCTGCTGGCCATGCCCCCAGCCCCTCTGCCTCTATTGCCCTGCCCGTGCCACCTGCTATGCCCCCCACAATCTCCTGCTGTGTAGTCCTGGCTGCCCCCTAACAGAGGGGGCAACCAGAGAGTTGCAACTACAGTACGTCATCATACAAGACTGTTCTGTGACAATGGGTATTTTGGAGACTACAAAATGATGTAACTACTGTATATGAGTAGCTGCTCTTTAAAGGAAAAAAACAAGTTTTTATTGTGATATTTCGACTATAGGTAAAGTAAAGTTTGTCATTGAATGCGGACTCATCAATGCCTCTAATAACAAGTAAGGTGGGAAGCTGGTACATTTCCAGCAGTGTTACGCTGTGTAGATTGCCAAGAGGGAAGAATAGCATGTAATTTCAGCCCCCACACATTCTGACAGCTGCAAATTCAGGGGTAAGGAGAATGTGGGGAACTGATGCACATCTAGGATTACAGCAACTTGTGCTGGTGATGTAACATTGAGGCTCCTGATTACAGTGTCACCTATTTTTATTGAGACATTAATTCTAGAACAGACATGTAAAATAGTCCCAATCTGGCCAGCAATATAGTGGATGATGTAGACAGGAGGACAGGGTGGGTGTGGTAAAGGGTTCTGACAGTCGGGGTCCCAACAGTCAAACTGCTGACTGACATAGGGTCTCGTTCATAGTACCTGCTAAGTCTAAGCATTGGATAATTGATGTGTGTGTATATCTCCTTATCTGTGCAGTGTATATATCTCCTTATATGTGCAGTGCAGGGCCAGCAACAGAAATCTTGGGGACCATACACTGATTTTTCTGGGGGCCCCTTACCCCCTTAAGCACTAGTATTTGTGTGGAGCAGGGAGGTATGGCGGGCATATTAATGGCAAGAAGTCCCATATAATGGCTGCCCCCAGTAAATAATCTCACTTCTGAACTGACAGCTACTACACATTATGCCACACACCGTAATGCCTACTGCACATTATACCACACACTGTAATGCCCATTAGGCATTATACCACATGCTGTAATGCCTATTACACCATAATGCTTATTAAATATTATGCCACACATTGCTATACCCATTACATATTATAACACACACCATGATGCCCATTACATATTATGCCACACACCATAATGCTCATTACACATTAGGCCACAAGCCATAATTCTTATTACATATTATACCACACATCATAATGCACATTACATATTATGCCACACACCATAATGCCCATTACACATTAGGTCACACGCCATAATGCCCATTACATATTATACCACATGCCATAATGCTCATTACATATTATGCCACACACCATGATGCCCATTACATAGTATGCCACACACCTTAATTCCCATTACACATTAAGCCACATGCCATAATTCCCATTACATATTATACCACACATCATAATGGACATTACATATTATGCCACACACTGTAATGCTCATTATACATTAGGCCACATGCCATAATACCCATTACATATTATGCCACACACTGTAATGCCCATGACACATTGGGGGACATTTACCAATATGAAAAACCTAGTTTTTCGTATTGGTATTTCCCCTATGACTGCATACGACTGTTTCAGTCGTATGCAAAGTCGTGTTCCGGAGGGGAACACGACTCCCGAATGCCGCTATTGGCCGCATTGCGGCCTAGCAGCTCCTGATTGGCCGCTAGGCCGCAAGGCGGCCAATAGCGGCATTCGGGAGGCGGAGCCGCATGATGTACACAAACACCATGCGGCTCTCTGCTGTCCGGCTGGTTTCGCGTGTCGGTTTCTTTTTTTGCAAAGACCCTTACCTGGACTACGTCGCCCTGGGACAGGTGAGTATGGTTTCCTTCCACAGCTTCCTCCATGGATTTCGTCGGACTCCGGACCGCCGACAGCGAGGACGACATGGACAGCGACGTCGACATGGAGGCAGAAGACGACACAGGACCAGAAGACGACACAGGACCAGGGCTACCTACGGAAAGAAGATAGGTAAGTATCAGTATGTAAGGGCTTTGTATGTATTAAAGTTTTATTTTAAGTGTGTGTCAGTGTGTTTTATTTTACTATTTTTAATACTGTGGCACTACAAGACCCAGCGGGCCCTTTAATGCCCCGCAGGCTGGGACTTGTGGTTCTCCAAGTCCCGGCTTGCTGGGACTCATAGTGCCCCAGTATTAGACAATAGATTATTCTATTTTTTACACCACAATCAGCTCATGCACCCGAAACATAGGGACAGAAAGGTAACACCAACTGGGGACTCCACCACTCTAAACATTGTTTTATCAAAAGTTATATTCTTTTTATAGATGTTCACTCTAATTTGGTATATTTATTCATTTTCACAGAGCACTCCTAACACTAACCAATTATAAAATACAGCATGCTGCAGTGAGATGGGGATAAGAGTGGAAATGCTTCAGTCCAGCTTCCTCTGGCAAAATATGTAAAACTTAATGGACAAACATGAATTGTTTGCCCAAACAATTATACGTACAATGGCCCTTATTCTGCTTAACTCGCAAAGGCAAATTCCTTCTCAAATGGAAAAACCATGTCCACTGCAGGTGGGGCAGATGTAACTTGTGCAGAGAGAATTATATTTGGGTGAGTTATTAGTTATTTTGTTTCTGTGTAAATACTGACTGCTTTATTTTTTTCACTGCAATATAGATCTTACGGTACTCTTTACCTAGCACGGCGCCCACGATGTCCATCGTGGTCATCAGGGGTAAAAAACCGCGGCCATCGCATGCACTAAAAAAACGGGTGCGACGCGATGCCCACGATTTCCCATAGGGATCAATGTTAAAAGTGTGATTGGACGCGATTTTACTGTTCAATGCCTCAATGCCCGCGATTTTTCCATAGGAAATAATGTTAAATGGGCCACAGAGCCCTAATAGTCCCCCTGAAGTCTGAAATGGCCCCCACAATTGTTAACGCCACCCCACGATCAACGTGAACCCGAAGCGTGGCGAGCGCAGCGAGCCCGCGAGGGGCGGCGGTACGCGTCCTCCGACCTTTTCATACCCCCACTATCCACGTCGGCGTGGAGTTGAGAATAGAATAGTGTGGCGAGCGCAGCGAGCCACCGTGCCCGAAGCGTGGCGAGCGCAGCGAGCCCCGCGTGGGGACGCGGATACCTGTGAAACCCGCAAAAGGACGCATTTACCTGTGAAGGTATCCGCGTCCCCTCGCGGGGCTCGGTGGCTCGCTGCGCTCGCCACACTATTCTATTCTCAACTCCACGCCGACGTGGATAGTGGGGGTATGAAAAGGTCGGAGGACGCATACCGCCGCCCCTCGTGGGCTCGCTGCGCTCGCCACGCTTCGGGTTCACATTGATTGTGGGGTGGCGTTAACAATTGTGGGGGCCATTTCAGTCTTCAGGGGGACTATTTGGGCTCTGTGGCCCATTTAACATTGTTTCCTATGGAAAAATCGCGGGCATTGAGGCATTGAACAGTAAAATCGCGTCCAATCACACTTTTAACATTGTTCCCTATGGGAAATCGCGGGCATCGCGTCGCACCCATTTTTTAGTGCATTTGATGGCCGCGATGCACGCGATGGGCGCCGTGCTAGGTAAAGAGTACCGATCTTACTTTTAAGTAAAACCTCACCCAAATCTAATTCTCTCTGCACAGGTTTCATCTGCCTTTGCGAGTGAACCAGAATAAGAGCCAGTATGTAAAGTTATAGCACAATATAAAAATGCTAAATGAATCATTATTATTCTACAAAAATAACACTATGGATACAGTATTAATGTTTTGGTGACAGTGTAACAGAAGTACAGTATATGACAATGTATAGCACATTAATTAGTGCCTGTAGTCTTCCCGAGCACAATGAAACAATAGTCACCCTGTAATCAAGTCTTTATTTAGATGTCTTTTGTTTCGCTCACTTTTGAATATAATTCAGGGTTGATGTCATGATATTTGAAGGAATTGACAGCACAGTTGGCGGAAAAAGTACTTTGACTTCACATCTATTCTTAGAGCCACTTGCTGCAGCAGCTGAAAAATGCCATATGACAAGTCAGTGACAAATTCCTGAGCAAAAATGTGCTCAGCAATTCCACGGACATTGCTCTACTCACTGATCTGTGCACACAAGGGATATTGTTTTGTTTAGAAATGTAAGCTTGGCCTACTGACTGTACAGTATTTATAATATTCACAAATATGTCATTTTTAAATCCTTGACAGATCTGGAAAATGTATTTCCTTGCACTATCTGCTTCCGGGGAATTCAACAGTAAAAGGGTTTCGAAGAGTAGGAATTCAAATAACTCAATGCGCTGATAGGGACAACTGCTCTGATAGGAGTCCGCCCCTGCAGTGTAAAAAGTAAAGGGACATCATCAGGTATTTCTTTAGCTTATGCCGCCAACCTACTGCGCATGTGCAGTCATTACACTGCATGTGTGGTAGTGGCTGTTATAGGGGGGAAAGGGGGGTCCGGATGAGCCACTCATACTTTAGATTTCACCCTGTCTGAGGATGTGCAAGAAGGGTAATGCGACTTGGTCAGGGCCGGTGCAAGGAGCACCCCAGGCGAGTCGGGGTGGGGGCGCCCTGGTGCCCTGGGGGGGGGGGGGGGGGTGGTACCTGTGGTGGACACTGTCGGCGTCCCTGCAGTGCTGGAGCGCGCAGGGGTGTCCATGCCGCGGGGGTACCTGCGGCGCTGTCACTGTGTATAAAGCTGCTGGCGGCAGCAGGGTCCCTGCAGTGAATAGAGAATAACTAGCGCTATGTGCGCGACGGCACGGGAAGGGCTTCTGATTTCGAAAACACTTGCCGCACACTGATTGGCTGAATCTCAGCCAATCCCTGCCCCAGTGGAGCTTACAATCTATATTCCCTACCACATGTACATACAGACATTCTTAGGTTAATTTTGTTTGCAGTCAATTAACCTACCTGTATATTTTTGTACTATGGCAGGAAACCGGAGTACCCGGAGGAAACCCACGCAAGTACGGGGAGAATATACAAACTCTGCACAGTTAGAGCCATGGTGGGGATTGAACCCATGACCTCAGCCCTGTAAGGCAGTAATGCTAACCATTACACCATCCGTACTGCCCAAATGCCATTGCATATATACCTTCCAAAATGGCCACCACCTCACAAAAGACAATTATAAAGTATGGTAGAGGAGGCGGCAGCCATTTTGGGTGGAACATTTTCAATAAGACAGGATGCAGACAAGTTTTCTGCAGGTCCCAGTCTATTGATAGCCCCACAGACCAGTGGCAACATGCCACCCAGAGCCTGATTGGAGCAGGATACCCATATGAAGGGTGGCGGCAACAGCATCTGGAGGCCCCTCTAACCACCTAACAATGAGTAGGACAGGTGTTGCAGTGGCAGCCCCTGACAATGAGCAGGTAAAGAAGGGGGAATGAACAATTTCTGGTGGTGGCGCATTAATCCTAGTTACGTCGCTGGCTGATAGAATACTACTTCGAATAGGGCGCCATGGTTGTTTTACTTAAGGTGCCCATACACGGGCCAATTTGGTCAGCTTTCATCTAATTCCGACAGATCTGGCCTACGGATCAAGTGAAAAGTGGGCAAATAGGACCTGTGTTGACATCCGATGCGCAGTCTTGTGAGTGACAGTTTGGAGCCGGAGAGCAAAAGTTCTGCACGTAAGATCTCTGACTTGGCCCCCCCTACCAGCTGCAGGGAACGAGGATAGCATGGGATACATCACATGCGATGTATCACATGTGATCCTGCCACCCAGAAAGGTCCCAGGCAGCTCAAGGGGACCGGATGCTAATACACTACTCTGAGAAGTCGGAGCAGTGTATGGTCACCTTTACTTTTAAAGTCTGCGTTTTGCTCAAAAAATTTACATTTTGCTTGTTTGAAGAACACACAACCAACCATAAGCCTCTCTATAATCTTATTTTGGAAGTATTACTGGCAGTCACACAAGTTGTGTCCAGTCAGTCATAAGCATTTCTAAACCCTAAAATACAGGGTCATAATAACCAATTGCTTAGCAAATAAGTTGTGTGAAGTACAGGTTGAGTATCTCTTATCCAAATATCCATTATCCAAAGTATTACAAAAACCGTAGTCTCAGAAATGTACTTTTATTTTTTACATTTTTTGCTAAAAACGTACTGGCTACATCTGTAACTAGCACTACTGTGGAAATAACATGTAACTGACACTACTGTGGAAATAACATGTAACTGGCACTACTGTGGAAATAACATGTACTGTAACTAAATGGCACTAAATATGTGCAATGACATGATTGCTTGGCATTCAAATTCAGTACCTGAAATGCTACACAAACTTTCTTGTTTCATGTTTTAAAACCTTGTTTCATTCACAAATAAAATATATTTGTGTGTATTTCATGTGCTTGATGTGTTTATACAACATACAGCACTGTAAATGCAAGATACCTCAAGATACTTCATTCAAATATAAAAATATTCTAAAGTACGGAATAATCCGATATCTAAAATTCTTCTGTTCCCGAGCATTTTGGATAAGGGATACTCAACCTGTAATATATTATAAATAGCATTAATCAATAGTTATGTATTCATACCTTGTTCTTTCAAAGTTTCATTATACTGTATGTATTAGAATCTGGCATGCAACCACACATATTATAACTGTGGAATGATATAATAAAGTTAACTGAAATGTTTACTCTCCAACTGGTCGTGACACCTGTCACAGGGATTAAACTGGCTATCTGTAATATTATAGTGGGCAAAATACGTCAGTGTTAGAATGGGACTTTGATATGTATAATAAGAAGTGTGGAATTATATTAGTGTAATCCTCCCAGGATAAACCCATCAATAGTTTCTATTTTTAACTAGTTAAAATAATAATAATAATAACCAGTTGCCCAAGTAAGTGACTTTGTAACAACAAAGTGGAGCAGTGGGATTGAATTTTTTTTAAATGACCTTTAATCCTAAATTACATCAGGCACTGCCCCAACCTCCACAATTCATAGTGGTGTCAAGACTAAAGTTGCAGCACTGAATACGGCAATTGTGTGAATATTCTTTAGGTAAATATCTATCTATCTGTCTATCTATCTATCTATCTATCTATTTACAGTTTCTTATATAGCGCAGCATATTCCGTTGCACGTTACAACTGGAAACAACAGTCATTAAACAAACTGGGTAGATACAAACCGACATGGAGGTTGCAGGGCCCTGCTCGCAAGTTTACAATCTATCTATCTATAAAGGCTAACTACTCCTCACCTCTATGAGGGAAAGTACTATCACTGACCACCAGAGGCCACTTGATTGACCAAATTACTCCTTTGTTTGCTAAAAGATGTCATAACAAAAAGTGAAAGCAATTTTTGCAGAGACACCGATCTGTTCAAACCTGCTGGATATAAAGGGAGGGAGCTGTGAAGACAGAGATTGGAGGTAGGAGACTGGGGGTGTGGTCGAGAGTGTGGGAGCTAAAAACTGTCACAGCTAAAAGTAAAAACAGTCACAGATCAAAGTGAAAGTACATTGCAGAAGCGGTTATTTTGACAGGCTTTTAACTAGTATATCATATAATATCATGCAAACAACTTCATCTAGCCTTTCCAAGATAATTCAGCTTTATTGGGCCATTGAAAACTGTCTCCAAAAAATAGTAAGAAGCTTATTGGATACAATGTAAAATGTTTCCACTTGATCTCTCTCTCCAAGATTTGATGCACCCCCCCCCCCCCCCCCCCATCAGACAGCAATGTAACAGCTGGGAAAATTGAAATATTCCAGAAATGAAAATCTTTATAATTAAATGGCTACCTTTAACAGGGTTGCCTACCCTCCTGGAATGGCCGGGAGGGTTCCGGAAATCGGGTCCCCTTCCTGGCCCCCCAGAAAGGATGGCAACTCTCCCGCATTGTCCTGTATCTCCAGCGGACCTCCCCCTTGGCGGCAGGGGGGGGGGGGTCCGTGGGTCAAATGACGCTGTCGCGTCATTTAAACCCTGCTCCACGCAGTGCAATGCATAAAATACCGGCATTGCATGGCGGGGGCGTGGCTAAATGACTCGATCGCTCTAGCTAAACCCCTAAATGGGTCATTGCGGTATAGGCTCCGCCCCGTTTCCCTCCCCGAATTTGTCTCCACCCCCTGCCATACTGAGTTGGCTGCCCTCTCCCGGAGAGGGTAGCCAGAAAGTCGGCAAACATGACCTTTATTATGATGTGTATTTAAGTAAACAGTGTCAAAACAATGTTAAGATTGTGCCAAATGCTGTAGCCATAATGTCATTATCCTTTGTTGCTGCCTTTATTATCCTCAAATATCTCAGAATGGATGCTAAAACAATTTGTTCCCTTTTTCCTTCATGTGTCACATACTGGCCCATTACCAGAGCTGCTCCTGTACAGAATAATAGGCTGTACAACAAAAACACAACCATCAGAAGCTATTTATATATAAAGAATGGCAGGAAGTGAAGGAAGGCGTCAGTGCTGGAGTTTTCCTATAGCCTAGTACTGGATTCTATTGCTGCATGAGGTGAGATACAGCACATATTAATTATCACTATACCTCCATTCATTCTAAGTGGTTAGAGAGGAGCCTTTAAAGTCATACTTTCACTCATGAACACAAAACACATGAACTACATCAGGACACTGATGCTCCCAGTGTATACATGCCAATTTTCTGTCTGCCAGGCCCACATAACAGGTTGCGTGGCCTCAGTATAGATGGGCTGTGCGTGGAATGTGGAGGCACGATCGTGTCATCATGTCCCCACCCACCCGCTATACAATGTCCATATTATGGGCATTGTATAGTAGGAGGCTCATTTGACTTGTTGTCGCCCCATGCTGTCTATGACTCAATAAACCCCCTCCCCCACTGCACTGGGATACTCTGGCCTGGCTGCCCTCTTCAGGAATGGAAGTTGGGAACAGAAAAGTGTTTTACAGCTCTAAAGGCAGCAGTGTGCTGTTCCAGTCACACCTCAAGTCAAACCGCGGCAGTAATGCTGCCCCCCCCCATAGGCCTTGTCTTCTGAGTGGCGGCACGACTTGTAAACCCCTAGTTAAAGCCCTGATTCCAAGCTCCCAAAGTTTTTAAAAGTGTCTAAAGGTGCCCATATAAAGGTCAGATTTGGCCCATTTTCACCCATTTCCGACTGATTGGGCTGACAGATCGGGTGAAAGGTGGCCAAATCGGACCTGTGTTGACATCTGTTTCAATGCACGGTCCCATGCGCATTGGATGGGAGTCAGAGAAATCATACGTGCTGCAAATATGACCTCTGGAGTTGCCGCATCCCTGCAGCAAGGAACGGGGATCGCAAGTGATACATCATGTGCAGAAGGACCGCATGTTACATATCACATGAGATTCTGCCCCCTGGGAAGGTCTGGGGTGTATCATGGGGGATCAGATGCCAATACACTGAGAAGTAGGAGCAGTGTATGACTACCTTAATGTAGAAGTTCCCTCCCATGATCTCTCAGGCACCAGTGGCGTAACAATGGTGCCGCAGACCCCGCAGTGGCTTGGGGGAGCCAGCGCCAGTAGGGTCTGTGGGGAGCACTGAAAATTTTAGATACTGCTGTGCCCATGAGTGAGGCTGCTCTTGTAAAACAGTGTGCCTGGCCCGTTACTGCCACCAGCAGTGTTACCTTACCCAGCGCACCTAGGAATGGACATTGCATCGCTATGTTTCCAAACCATCAATGTTTTTTAATCAATGGTAGTGTTTCTACCATTCGATGGAGGCATTTCGATATTTGCAGCCATCAAATGGTAAACATTCCATGGTGCTGCGTTGGTTATACTGGGTAGCACCCCAGGGTCCCATCCAAAGGTGACCATCTTCAGAGGTGTTGCACATGTGCAAAATTATGTTTTATATTTTCTGGAGAGCAGTGGCAGTATATAACTGATCTTGATATTGGAGGGCCTTGGCCACACCCCTGTGAAAAAAACATTAATTTGTGCGGGCAGTGGGCAGAAGAAGGGATCCCACAGTGACAAAGAGAGAGAAAGAGGTCAGACAGCTGCTGCACTGAGCAGTGTGTGCTGAGCTGGGGAGAGAGGCTGTGCTGCTGCAGCAACCTGTCCTCTCTCACTAACTGCCTGGCTCCGAACCCAGGAGGGGGGAGCGGGACTCGGGTCCCTCAATCAAACCCTCTCGGCATCACATATTCATGAGCATGACCAAAATGTTACCAGGTTTCTATTTAATTAATTCTACATTTTGAGCGGTGCCTGAGCAGCAGGTCCTGTACTTCAGGTCTGAACTTCTATAGTTTCCGTAAGTTTCACAAAATTGCAACCAAGGCAGAATCAAACCCCTGATCCTTATATTCTGTCAGTTCACTTTTCTAATTTGCAAAAGTCTTAAAGTGTGTACACACGGTCCGATTTCCTTTCCGATGTTGACGATATAGTCAACATCGGATCGGCATCGGATCGGAATCGGATGCAGATTGCAAGGGTTTTAACCCTTGCGATCCAGATCCGATCCCGATGCGCGTTCACGTATCGGAAGCCAGAAAGTCTTGGCTGCCTTGTCTATATAGTGCAGATCTGCACTATATAGTCAAGATTGGATGCAAATCGGATGTGCCTTAAGATCCTATCCACGATCCTATCTGATCGGATCGTGGATAGGATCTTAAGGCACATCTTCCGTGTACACACCATTAGAATAGTATTAAAAACTCATCTAAAGTGTTAAAAATAAATAAATAAAGATGCATCCCCAAACTACATTAAACTATGCATGTCATTTCATACTTTTTATCCTTTCCCGAGCCAGTCCTAAATTTAAATAATTGCAAACACAATACAGGTCAGGTCTCCCTTATCCGTGTATTCCAAAAACCAAAATATTGATAAAACCCTGCTTTTCAGATTATTTCAGGGGTTTTCCTTTTTCATACTTACCTCGCCCCCCATGTCCACGCCGACATTCAGGATCCTCTTCAGCAGCATCTCCGCAACATCACCGGCACACTCATGCAATGCACCCCTGGGACTGGAGATGCTTCTGAAGTGAATCCTGAAGGCCACCATGGATGCTGGGGACCATCGGGGCACCATGTAAGTATAGAAAAAAAAATATTCCCGAGCATTTCGGATAATGGATACTGAACCTGTATTGAGAAAGTACTTCACTAATTTTATGTAATCTGGGAAGAATAAATATAAATACAAGTGAAATGTGTTCATGCCATTACATTACATAATCTATGTACACATCACGATATATAAGCTATGTAGGAAAATCAATATGAATGGACTTTGCCGTGTGCAACAAAACATGCTTGAAAGGAAATTAAAGGGACATTATACGGAAATGTTCCTTCTATTTTTAGTTTAGTCATTACCCGGGACCAGTGCAAGGTCATTGTGGGTGCTTGCTCACCATTTAGATGAGGGACTTATGAAAATCTTGCATAAGTGCTATTATTACCAGAGGCAGTTTCGAGTTAGGGCACTATGGGGCTAATTCAGGTTGAATTGCTATATAGAGAAAAAGCAGAGGACTTCCAGCAAAAAGCAGGTGCCCATAAGGAGAGAATAAACATTTCTTGCAAATTGTGAGTGCATCATCGCTAATTGCCGTTGCCATGCATTCGCAAATCCATTCACAATTCCCCACGATTTCCCTTGTATGGGCTCCTAAAAATCTAATCGCATCACATCCCCCTGGAATATTGCGGCATGCGATTCGATTTTTAATTTTACAAGCACCCATGCCATAAGATGTGATGGGTGCTTACAATGAGATGTAACCCCCAGTATCCGCGCCATCCTGAAGCATGGCGAGCGGTGGCGGTACGCATCCTCCGAGCTTTTCATACCCCCACTATCCACGTCGGCGTTGAGTCGATTATATATAGTGTGGCGAGCGCAGATAGCCACCGAGCCCGAAGCGTGCCGAGCCCCGCGACGGGATGTGGAATATGAGCCCAAAGCGTGGCGAGTGAACACGGATCACTTTTCATGTATTCTGCGTCCGCTCGCCACACTTCGGGCTCGTATTCCACGTCCCCTTGCCACGCTTCGGGCTCGGTGGCTCGCTGCGCTCGCCACACTAAATAAGGTACAAGATGCCATGCGATGGGTGCCGTGCTAGGAGACAAGTACCAAATATAGTTGTGTAAATATGTTGCTGACAAATGATAAAGCAATGTGGTTGAGGAATTCTGATCATAATTACATTGGGATATGTTCTTGCTAATATAATGAGAAAATATTTAAGGAATTAACCTTGTATATCAAATAGATTTATACATTTTCTGTGATAAAGTAAAGGAATGGGGGACATTTAAATAGCCTCGGACTTGCAGGTACCGGGGAAATTCCAGCCAGCCTGTCCAATGTTTTAAAGCAGCAAACATTTTAAAAGGCAAAATAAACATTGAGCAGGTTCGCCAGACTCTGGGCTATTGACCTCTGTCTATGTGACGTAAAAATCTTGTTCACCTTCTGTGTTCCTTGATCTTTTTCTGATACTATTCCATTTATATATTTAAATGAACAGATGGCTCCATTTGGTTACCTCCCAGTACCCCCTGTGGCACACTCATCCTCCGACGCTGGAACCTGCCACTGCCAGAGGTCCCGGTGCCTGTACAATGATAACAGGTGCCAGAACCTGGCACATGCACAGTACCAACATCTGTACTGTGCCTGCGGCCAGCTTCTATGGGCTGCATTCGGCAAGAGCCCATAAAAGCGAAGTTACAGTCCTGGGACCTGTATGATACAGATGACAAGCACCGGGACCAGTGCATGCGCAGTACCGATGTAGGTAGGGCTGCCATTAGGGAGGTGCAAAGGGGACAACTATCCCGGGCCCGGCCGCTCTGACTGTGGGGAGGGCCACACTATCACCCACACGGCCGCACTAAAATCACCCGCACACAGCCTGCCAGCACCCCCTCAACAGCAGCAGGCGGGTTGTCCACAGACTGCCGCGATTCCAATATTTGCACATCTCTCTTCCTCACAGAGCTTAAGAGCTCACTGTGTGCAGTATCCCTGGGCCCTCCCTAGACTTGCCTCGCCTGCCCACTCCAGTGCCTGTGTGCCAGGCAGGCTGCCCTGCCCACCCAGGACTCCTGAATGGGTGAGCTCCGTGCTGATCCAGGGAACCAGGACAGATTAGAGCAGAGTCAGCCGTGAAGCAGAAGGACAGCGGGTCCTGACATCTAACTGACCAGAGCAGCGAGAAGCATCAAGCAGTCTCTTTACAAGCATAGGATGGCCAGGTTATTCAACTGAGTCCCTACTGGCAGCCCTGGATGTAGGAACTGCACATGCACATACCCCTGACTCTATTGGCTTTTCAACACTTGACAACCAGAACATTGAATTCTGACTGTCAAGTTTCAGTTGAGCTGGGCGAAAATGGCTCGGGATTGGGACGTTCCGACAGTTGGAATCCAGAATTTAATACCACCCATAAGCTTAGTACACACTTTAGAATATATTGTGCAATATTGGTACTTTTAAGCAATCTGCATTATCATCACATATGCCCTTATTCTGATTGAGTCGGATGGCTCCGAATGCGGACGGACGGCCGATGGTTGGTGTTTGCGCATATGCAGAGGCGTATCTGCGCATGTGGGAATGCCGCGAACGTCCGAATACGGAGTGAATTCTGTACAGAAAACGATCGGTTGGAACAATCCGAACAGGGGGTGGAGCGGGGGTGTGAAGGGCTGTTTGGGCTCATTACCATATGCGTATGCCCCGCGTTTCATAGGCATTCCCATGAAAACTCTGGGTGTACGTATGGTAATCCGGCCGTGACGCACGTGGGTGGGGGGCGGACATATGACATAGCCGGATGCCAGCTGCCCGCCCATATCCCTGCGTTTGCACTGAGAAATGCCCGAGTGGTCTGGAGCACTCGGTGCTGCCTGACCGCTCGGTCCAGCATTCGATGGTCAGCGACCATCAGAGGATGGGGGAGGTTCCCACAGATGGAGGAGGTGTTCACATGAAAAATCCACTCGCGGTCTGTTCGGTCGGCGTCTGCTGTATAGACAACCACCAACTTTGCATATGTTATAAAAAAACAACAGGTGCTAGAACAAACTAAGATTGACTGTTTTGGGCTTTCTGTTCCGTCAGATTAATTTGGAACAGACTGGAATTTGATAGTACAGATCAAAGGTCAGTCATGTTACAGTGCTGTACTACATTGGTTGAAAATTGTCAATCTAAGATCAGATCTTTACATGTGCCAACAACAACCTTATCTGTCTCAGTTTCCTTATTATAGTACTGTCCGTGCTCTTATTACAATATTCTCACTGGCTTTGACACAAAATGAGCAGTTCACCAAAGGCTGACTGCATACTTTCCAACTATTAACACGGCAAGAGGGACATCCGCATGCAGCCAAAATTTGGGGGGGTGTGAACTAATGGCAAGGGTACATGGCTTACAAATTGCGTCACTCCCTCATGTGAGGCCACGCCCCCATTTTGCCACTGTGGAGGCATGGTCAGCGGCTCTGTAAGCTGCTGGCCAGCCCCCAGCCCCTCTGCTTGCAGGATTCGAATATATGCTTTTTTTTTTGCTTTAGACCACCTTGGTTCATACTTTCCCATCCAAGTGGGCATAGAATTAGATTAATGTGCCCGAAGCATGGCAAGCGTAGTGATCTATGCGAGGGGACACTGTACACTTACATGGTGTCCATGTTGACATATGTCGACATACTGTAGGCACCAAAACTACTTGAAAAACTCATATCGACCCATTACCTGTCAAACAAGTTTCCATCGATCTTGTGTCTATCTTTCCTTAATGTCCATCTAGAGGCTGTCGACTATCTTTAGGCATCTAACTAGACGTGTTCAACCAAGAGTTATCAACCACGTGATTGTCAATCCAAACACCGTTGATCCGCTATACCAGAACCCTAAATGAATAAGTACTAGGTTATTCTGCAGTTATATGAATAATGAACATTATTTTTTTTTACTAATTCTGTACAACTCCCTGAAAATCATTTCTTGCCGCTCAATACTTATCCATAAAAAAATTGAATGAAAGCCTTTCAAATGAGTGAGTGTACAAACAAATTAGGAGGCAGCAGGCTGAGATGATGAGGAGAGCAGGAAAGAGATTTGAATCAAGGAACCCCCTTGGTTCCACTTCAAGAAAAGAAGGAACACTCTACACTACTAACAGCATAAACAGCTAGGTAGATTTGCTTAAACAAAAGCTTATTGCTAGAATAAATTTATTATAGATGGGTATTTTGGTGGAATGTTCTCCATATTTCTCAAGTACCACAGTTTTTTTCAAATTTGAATTCAATTTTTGTTTTGCTTCCTAGCACGGCGCCACCGATTTTGATTGTATCCATCGGGTCGGAAAAATCGCGTCGATCGCATCGCATGCCAACCAAATCGCATGCGATGCGATCGACTCGATTTTTACATTGGAATCAATGTAAAATGGTCCCTGAGACCCGATTTTACATGGATTTCAATGTAAAAAGCCCCAAAACCCCCCATTTTAATACCAAACCCCCCTCATGTTTTAAATGCCCCCCATTGGTAACGCCACCCCACTATTGACGCCAACCCGAAGTGGAGAGTGCAGGTATCCGCGTCCCCTCGCAGGGCACGCTTCGCTCGCCAGGCTTCGGGCTCGGTGGCTCGCTGTGCTCGCCACACTTTATAAAATCAACTCCATGCCGACGTGGATAGAAGGGGTATGAAAAGGTCGGAGGACGCGTACCGCCACCCCTCACGGGCTCACAGCGCTCGCCACGCTTCAGGTTGGCGTCAATAGTGGGGTGGCGTTAACAATGGGGGGGGGGCATTAAACATACTTTTTAACCATATTCAATGTGAAATGGGCCATATTGGCCCATTTCACATTGTCACCTATGTAAAATCAGGTTGATCGCGTTGATTTTCACTTTAAAAATAATTTACCATTGTTCCCTATGGGAAAATCTCGATGATCGCGTCGGTCGCATCGCAGCCCCTTACTAGGGCCCGCGATGGAAGCGATCAACGTGTTTTTGTCTTTCACCGGCAAATTAGCTGGTGATTGACATAAAATCGGGTCCATTGCGTTGATTGTATGCCTTAAGTGCCTTAAACTTAAGGCATACAATCAACGAGATGGGCGCCGTGCTAGGAAACAAGTACCCAATTTTTTTGGTGAATCTAATAGGAAACATCAGTGCTGGTGGCTGTCAATCATGAAATATGTGGACAAGCAGAAGCAAATCATGTCCTTAACCTAAGGATAACATACAGATGGAGCCAATCTCATTGGAGCAGCCCCCGGTCATGTGATGATCGACAGCACCTGCCAGCCTGCGCTGCCCCGCCTCATCTGCCAGAATGGGGCGCATATGTATGAGATGCTCTTACACCCAATTCTTGGCAACAGGCCACGAGAGCGCATGAGACTCTCGGGTGTCCCCATCCATCCCCGTCCGCCGGCCACGCCCCCACAAGAGAGGCTCCATCTGTACAAACACACACTTTACTTAATTAAATATTTATTTTCAAATTTCTCAATAAGAGACTTTTGGCCTAGGGGCAGTGAAAAAAAATTCTGATATTCTAGGGCAGCGGTTCCCAAACTTTTTTTCTCTCCCGTACCCCTTGATTAGGCTTTTCACTGATGAATACCCCTCCTCTCATAAATCTGCCCCCCCCCCCCCGCATCCCTCCATGCAAAAAAAGTTTACGTGGAAGAGTAGCGGAGGAGTAGTGTGCAGTCAGTAATCGGATCCCTTGGTGTCTGGCGCTGGCTGTGTACTATCTCCGGGGGTCCCACTAACACCTGTAGGATTAATGCTGCTGATTCAATAAATTCCTCAGAAATTTGGTTAAGGTCATAAATGGCACAAGACTGTAATGCTGGGTACACACCAGAACTACCATGATCGTGCGACGATCGTGAAACGATTTCCTTTGAAATCGCACGATGGTCTCATAAATGATAGGAGTATATAAAAACACACGATCTGCACATGATAGGTACCCAGTCGAAGGCACATTGACAAATCTTTACTGCAGTAGTTAAAATCTCCAAACTGACAAATGACCGGGTGCACGCATTGGATCAGAATCGTAGTTCAAAAAGGTACTACCTGTATTCTGCTTTTTTTTTACATACAATCGGTTGTACGATGCGCCGAAATCAGGGGAATGGAGGCCAAATCGTCCTTGTGTGTACCCATACTAAGAACACAGCATTGTGAGAACTTTGTCCTTAGTCTAGTACAGCCATTCCCAAACTGTGTGCCGTGGCTCCCTGGGGTACCTCAGGACACTAGCAGGGGTGCCACGGGTTGGTGGTCCTGGACCAATGCAAATTATTTATGGTCAATTATTTATGGACAAAACCAGTGCTGGTGGCTGCCAATCATAAAATATGTGTACAAACAGAAGCACATCCTGTCCTATACCACATAACTGAACCTAATTATCACATATAAACACAATCTACTTCCTTTTATATTTTTTTTCTACATTATTTTGTTTTTTAGGCTAGGGGTTTCGGGAAAAATTCTGATACTCTAGGGAGCTGTGATTCAAAAAAGATTGGGAACCCCTGGTCTAGTAGTCAGAAACTTGTCGGCCTTGTACTCTTTTTCCAAAAGATCTTATGAGGCACTTGAGGGAGGATTTGGCCTTGGCAGAGATTGGGCTGGTTGGAACAAAAACCTGGTAATGGATGAGTGACAGTTTTGGGCAGTTTTACAGCATTTCAAAACAAATGGTCAACTCTCATTTACTCTCATACATTACCAGGTTTTTGTTCCAACCAGCCCAATCTGACAATCGATCTATAGATGTATGGCAGCCTTAACATTTTCAGTTCTCTCTACTGACAGCCAGTTGTAATCCTCTGAGCCAGAAGATTTATGAATTTTATCCAATCGGATGGCAGTGTCAGATACTTCAAGCAAATTCTAAAATCTGACTTCTTCAGTATAATCTGCTTTAGGCATCTCAAAATAGCTTGCTAGTGATCTCTGGCATGGGTAATCATGGGAAATACATCAAAACATAATGTATTATCTTTGTGCCTTGAAGCAACTTTAATTTGGGATTAAGGAGTAATTTATGTTTCAGGTGCTACGGGATATTGGGCCTTATTCTAGTTCACTCTTTCTGACAAAATCCTTCTTAGATGGACAAAACCATATGCACTGCAGGGGGGCAGATGTAAAATGTGCAGAGATAATTAGATTTGGGTGAGTTATTTTGTTTCTGTGCAGGGAAAATACTGACTGCTTTATATTTACACTGCAATATAGATCTCACTTTGAATAAAACCCCACCCAAATCTAATTCTCTCTGCACAAGTTACATCTGCCCCACCTGCAGTGCACATGGTTTTGTGCATCTAAGAAGGATTTTGTCAGAAAGAGTGAACTAGAATAAGGCCCAGAGTCACATACCAGAAAGAGGACCCTCTAAATCCTAACTTCCCCATGATCAGATCATGAGGTAGATTTACTAAAGCTTCTAAAAAGGGAAAATGGCGGTCTTGCCTTTAGCAACCAATGAAATTCCATAACTTTCTAGGAGACAATATTAAAATGTTACTATTGCACAACACTATCACATTCCTTTCGTAGAAACTTTTGCAGATCCCATTGGTGCTTTCCTAACGCAATGTTTAATTTACCTTCTTTTTTCAAACTACTTTGCATCACACATTAGAGGTATATTTATTATAGGAGAAAATTATATATAAGAGATCAATTTACTTAAGCTTCCAAAAATGAAAAGATGTGATGTTGCCCATAGCAACCAATCAGATTCGGTCTATGATTTCTCTATTGCATCCTAGACAATGACAGACAGAATCTGATTGATTGCTATGCTATAGGCAACTTTCCATCTTTTCATTTTTAGATGCTTTAGTACATTTACTATCTATTACAAGGTGCTAAATCAGGCAAGGCCAAACTATGGCCCTCCAGCTGTCGTGAAGCTACAAGTCCCATCATGCTTTGCCATAGTTTTGCTATTAGGGGATGCTAAAGCTATGGCAAGGCATGCTGGGATGTGTAGTTCCACAACAGCTGGAGGGCCACTGTTTGGCCGTGCATGTGCTAAATAGATAAAAAAATAGAATCTAATTGGTTGCTATATAAGAACAACATCCCATCTTCTATAGAACTTCCATCTTTCCTCCAAAATGTGTCTAAAAATGTATTTCCTCCCTTAGAAGCGATAATTGTAAAACAAGGTAAAACTAGTAATGCGCACTTCAATAGCCGTACTAAAATATTATCATTGTAACTGGATATTATATAATATTAATATGGTAGCGCTCTCTTTGCCATTTAATACAACAATTCTAATTTAAAACGCAGTCTTGTTTAGGTCTAAAGATCCAGCCATAGATTTTGCAGGTAACAAATTTTTTATGTATGTATCTTTAAAAGAAAATAATTTATTTATCAGCTTAGACGGGAGGGGTTTCCCATGTCGTGCCTTATCTTTGGATAGAATTTATTTCTGGAAATAATTTCTAAGCTGTAAGAGGATTGAGCCGAGAGTGTCTAGAGATCGTGTTTATGTTGCTTCCAGACACAGAGGCAGCTGCGGCCTGGAGCCTGATATCTGAGCATGTGCCGTCCATATGGTTTCTGCTTGGTCATTGCTGGGACGGTATTACGGGCACTCTGGGTGACAGCTGGCCCATCTCTTTCTCGATTACGTAAATCCAGTTCATAAAGGGATTAACATTCTTCAGCATAACCATGAAAGATCATAGTGTGAAAAGTATTCCATGCCACATTACCGCACATCATAAATATGCAGCAAAGAACATAAACCACCTGGTTGTCTGAAAGATACTATATTATTTATTATGCAACATTATCTCGCTGAAGAGGCCTCCAAATTGTGATGACCACACAGATTCATTTACATTTATTCACTATAATGGATACAGAGAGCTGATGCATTTATCTATACCAGCTCTCTTTGATTTGATGCTTCAGGAAGTGAAACAAAAGTAACTTTCTACCTTATGGGAAGCAATTGGCATATTTCACTCTGGAGACTATGTAAACTATTACTGTGGACCACTAGCATTTTACTGGAGGTCGCCAGGGGCAGATTATGAGAGGAGGGGGAATGTGTGCAGACTGTGGTCCTTATTTTGGTCGCTTTGCCCCCCCCCCGCACGTTCATATGGGGGAGAGATGTTTACCTTCTGCGGATTTCTGTGAATGTGCATACTCTGGGTGCGAACTGCTATCACCGGATATCAGCTGCCCGCCCTCTTCCCGTACAGGGAACACTCAAAGCTAAGACACTTCCAAATCATTTACTGGTCGGCAACCACCGAATGATTTGGCCCCCGCACCCAAGACAAATTGTCCATTCACAGCCATGCGGGGAACTCAACGACTGTGCGAGTGGCGGGTGGCGTTTAATCCACACGCAATGCTGTTAAATTTGCAGCATTGTGTGTGTATCAGAATAGCCTCCACTGTGTGGGCCGCCTCCCATTAGGCAGTACAGTAGACTCTGGCTTTGTGTCAGAGTTTATTGCACATGCACAGGTCTCTGGGTACTTAACTACTGCACTGTGCAAATCTACAGGACCTTTAGCATCTATCCATCAGTCAGTAGGACCTCTAGCATCTGTCTCCTCCAAGGCGGTGGCCATTTTTGGAGGGATATCTTCAGCACATTTCACATGGATGGCCAGACACATTGGAATCTGCAGAGACCATATGCCGCTGCAACTCCGTCTTTCCCAAGCCACTGCATGGGCTGCATTGCCATTGGTATGCCACTTTCTATGCAAATGCTCAAATGTGCATCCACAGTAGCAAATAATCACTTGATTACACACAGTCCTGCCATCAGAAATTTTGGGGCCCATGACTAATTTCCAGTCCGGGCCCCCCTCCCCCTCCTCACTTGACTTACCCTAACCCGGATCCTGCTCTCCATCTCCTCTTCTGCTGAGATGCAGCTCGGAGGTCCCGGAGCGCAGGCTTCTTCAACTCAATTAAAATGCAGAATTAGCTGGTGAGCCAATCAGAGCTTCTGTACCAGCAGCCACTCTAATTGGCTTCTGGAACCTGAGCTCTGATTTGCTCAAAAGCCGGTGCAGCATTTTAATTGGCCGGTGGCATCCTGGGTTTAATAAGCCTGCGCTGCAGGACCTGCTTTGTTCAGCACGGCGTAGGCAGTCGAGGGGGGGGTTTGCGGTGGGCAATATGAGCTTCCAGGGTCCTTCCAGAGGCCAGGGCCTGGAACAGATGTACCCACAGCACCCCCCTATTGGCAGCCCTGATTACACACGTCCGCATTATGTCCACCTCCAGATTAGGCTTTATGTTTCTGCTATTATCATATCAGGGGTAATTTCAGAAATCTTTGTTTGTAGTTTGTGTATTCTCTTGGCTGTTGACAACCCAACTTTATATTGCACACCAGACCTTTCCTTCGTTATCTTCATGACCGTTAACTGATTGATTATGATAATTGCTGAATTCCTTAAACTCTGCCAGGATCCTTTCAGGATTGGGTTGGGCAACTCCTGTTTTTTGTATGTAATGAAACATGGATGTAATTGCTGCAATAACAGTGTCTGGGAACTATGAACTATTCTAACAACCGAAGGGTGTGCCAGGCTGTGATGGTCAGGCCATGCTCTCCTCATGAGCAATCTTCATAAAACAGATCCAGGAACAATACAAGCAATAGCAGCAGCTAGGAAATAGTGCTGTGCAATGAAAGTCACATTGATGACAGAACATTGTCCCTGCTCTATGGTGTTTATTTTGGTGTGCTGCATATTTTCCTACTTACCATCTCTAATAGTTATGTCCAACCTTGGGACACCTCCAGTAGACTTGCAATGTTCAGCTGCGGAGCTAAAGGATTCATTTCCAGACAGTGTAATCACAATCAGATCAGGGGCAGGCAATATAAGTGCAGGCAATATAGGAGTATATAAGCAATAATAACATGATTGCATCTATTGCATAGTTATAGCTAGAGTCCGATGTTAGACATAGGCTGTAGATAACCAGCTCTGCAAGAACAGGGGTCAGGTGATGGTCGCACTTATACCAAACATACTGTACTCCAGCTTCTAGATGTACTATGCACATAATTCTGCCTGGAAATAATGATTAGCAAAGTCTCATTTGGTATTATGACATCAAATATACAGTTGTTTATTTCCAGCATAGTCCTTCAAAACATGACAAAGGCAGTATATTTTTGTGATTTCCTCCAGAAATATGGCACCACAGACATATTTCCAAAGTTAGTGTCAGATCCCGCGCCATCTCTCTATATGCATTCATTCAGTTAATGGCCGCCAGCACTCTGATTGGTGATTCTCCAGCATTCATCAATCAGCATGATGATCAGCATCAGCCCCTGCTCAAAGGCCCCTAGAATTGAGAATCCCTGATCTAGAAAAAAAAAAAAAGAGCTAAAGAAATAAATAAAACACATACAGTACACTTATGTATTTTGGGCACTTTTTACCTGATTCCAAAGAACCAGGCTAAAAAAATAGGGGGGAAGTGCCCAAATCATACTGTATGTGCCTAACCTCAGATTCTGATCCAATGCGCAGTCCAGTGAACATTGAATTGGATCCAGAGATCACAAGGGCTGCACATAGGATTTGTTGGATCTTGCAGCCCTTACATCATATGCAAAAGGCCCCTCCTCCTTCCTGGAAGTACTGCTGCTAGGGTAGATCAGAAGGCTGCCCCGACAGCAGGTGTGGTCAGTGCGGGGCATCTGGGATGCGAAAAGAGGTCCATAGGCTTCTATAAAGAAATGCCAGAAAATGCTGGTGTTACTCATTGTGGTGGAAACGTGGTGGTCCCACGATGATACACCTGAAACTGTGGTAAAAAAAACAAAACAGGGTGAGAACGTCTGCAATTGAATACCCAAGGATGGAAAACGTCCTGTTTTTTTTCAGTCAGATGAAAAACAGGACAAATTAACTAACCCCCATAATGGGTGTTCAAGGGAGATAGTGTGTGTGTAAATATATATAAATATATATATATATATATACACACACACACAATACTCCAAATGGACAAAGGCACTCAGAGGCTTGATGCTGGTGAAGAAACTGGAGGAATTTTTATTCCATAGCCTGTCTACGTTTCGGGGGTCAAGCCCCCGTCGTCAGGACACAAAGGCACAAGTTACTTGTGCCTTTGTGTCCTGCCGACGGGGGCTTGACCCCCGAAACGTAGACAGGCTATGGAATAAAAATTCCTCCAGTTTCTTCACCAGCATGAAGCCTCTGAGTGCCTTTGTCCATTTGGAGTATTGTGTATGGATGTCTGTGTGTCGACACAGGTCATCGACTCATGGCAACAGAGCAAGCCACACGGAAACGCAGCTTTTTCAGTCCTGAGTGACAGGTCCTTCTCTTGGTATATATATATATATATATATATATATATATATATATATATATATATCTTAGAGCACCTTGACAAAGGGGTTACCGCACCCCGAAACGTTGGTTTTTGCCGCACCTCAATAAATCACTGAAAGTTACCTCCGAGTGCCGCCCATTCCTGCCTATCTACACATACCCATCCGGGAGGGCACCTGGGCATGTTGAACCCCTAGGGAGAGTGCCGGGCCGCCAGAAGCGGCACTAGGGAGTTTCTATTCTCCTCTTCGGTTATCCAAGAGCAATTCTCAAACAAATCCCTGCTCCCAATGGCTGCAGGAAGTCTCTCTGGAGTTGCTGCAGCCATTGGGAGCAGGGATTTGTTTGAGAATTGCTCTTGGATAACCGAAGAGGAGAATAGAAACTCCCTGACATCTGAGATCTATTACAAACGCATGTCAGAGTGGTTGGAGACCACTACTAACGGTACACCTGAATTTTGTTGGGGTGTTTATCTCACGAACGGTGAAGGGTATCACTGTGACGTATAAACGTATTGCACTAGGGGGCGCCCATCTCATCTTCTTTTTCAGATATATATATATATATATATATATATATATATAGCTCCTGTGTTACTGTGTAATGGCAGTATTAGGCAATTATACAAAAGTGAAACAAAGCTGTAAATCTTGTATAGTTCTATCAGCCTGTGTGACTACAATATGGCTCAGCAACACTTAAGGTCCATACACACTGGACAATTATGCCCAACGTCCATCGCCACAGCAACCACCACTGTCATCGCTGAGGGGAAAGACGCTCAGTGCATACACACTTAGCGGCTCTCCCCCTCTCCGGCAATGTCAGCGGGGGGTGGACGCTGCGCTATGCAAAGCCGCTCATCTGCTGATAATACAAGCAGATGAATGGCTTTACCGGTGATGATGTGGAAGTGCGCATCATCGCCAAACCATACACACTGGGCGGATGGCACATAACATATATATATATATATATATATATATACAGTGGTCGAAGTGGGGCGGTATACGGGGGTATGGCATACCCCCACTTTAATCTGAAGATAAAAAAAAAAAGTTTTTTTTCCCCCTCAGGATGCTCTCTGATCACTCAGCAGCACATATTGTGCTTTTGTAATACCCCTGTACAACGGGGCAGTCTGGCAGGGGACGTTGATGGACAGGGGGGTGTCCGAAGGTGCGCACTATATTCACTCTTTACTTTTCCATACCCCCACTTCAAAATTTCCATACCCCCACTTCAAAATTTCCACTTCGACCACTGTATATATATATATATATATATATATATATAGACAAATGGTGGCGGCGGCACTCGAATCAATAACACAGACTGCCAGGGGTTAGCCCAACGTTTCAAGCCCTTCCGGGCCCTTTATCAAGGTGCAGAAGACTGTCTTATATATATATATATATAAAATCTAGGATCTTTGTGAATCCACTTATCACTCTGCAGTGTTGAGCACTGCTATGAAAATGAGCAGATGTAAGTGTTAAACCTTGAGGGCCCTGTTACAACTTTACCATGGGCCAAACAGTTCTATGAAGGGTGTTTACATCTCAGGATCCTCAGATGCTGAGCAGCTTTGTCTGAGGAAGCTGCTGAGGCTTTAGTCCAGTAGTCAGGGAACAGGGGTAAATTACCCCAAATGGGGTCAAAATGAAATTCCTGGGGTAATAGATGGTCATGCTGCCGAGACACAGCTGGGCATGCATATGAATCTATATGCATGCATCGCTGTGTCTTCGCAGCACGACCATCCATTGCCCCCCGGAATGTTATTTCATTGCATATAGAATCTATATATAGATTCTCTATGCATGCCTGGCTGTGTGTGTTACAGTACTGTAGTGTACAAGGACACGCATCCCTGCATAATGCCCCGGTGCCCACCTCCAAGTCCGCTCACTTCTTCAGTAGAGTCGACTAGTTGCTGCGCCATCTCGGCAGCATGCAGTCTGTACTGCCACCGCGGTGCCAAGTTTCTACGCCTGGGTATACGCTCTTGTCAAGGTATACCCATCTTGAAATACAGACACTAATAGTTGCTTGGACGTCAAATTTTCAATGTTCAAACAATTTTATAAAGCCGTGTGACATGGCGAAACGCGTCAGCGTTTGAACCCTCACAGTGATCTTGGACCTAATCCTGGTATATCCTCTTTGATTGTTTCGACTGATTTGGACCAGCCCCTTCCACCGCAATAGGAGCATTCTCCACCAGCATATGGACCAGCTCATTACACCTTTCTGGGATGCAAACAGTAGTGGAGGACTGCCTAATCACACATGGTGGACGGTAACTAAAAATGTTCTTACTTACGCAGCAAAAATACAGGGGCCCACTAGGAATGGACAGTACCTATTTCACATACCAGAATCTGTGCAGTGCATTTATCAATCCAGGCTGATTGCATTGTTTTATACTTTTTATATTATTGGTCAATTTTATATATGTTTATTAAAATGTACACACACACACACACACACACATATATATATATATATATATATATATATATATATATATATATATATATATATATATATAAAATCAGTCCAATTGTTTTGATAGGATAGTGGAGGGCTGGAGCTATCCACCAATCAGGGTGCTGATAGCTATTCACTGTATGGAGGCATATAGAGAGAAGGGTGGAACGACAGGAGGGATAAGTTATATATTTTTGAATTGGTATGTGTGAATGTGTATGTAAAGGCCCCAGTGCATTGTTTTGCCCAGGGCCTACCATGATGTTAAGACAGCCCTGATTAGATCCAATAAAAAGCAACAGGGTCTGGTCAGGGAAGATGGACTCTTCTGAGGACAAAGTATGCTTATGGTTTAAAAAAAATATATGTTTTTCATTATATATATATATATATATATATATATATATATATACATACATGTTATACTGTACTTTTCTGTATAAATCAGCTTTCCATTTGTCAACAAATTCTTCTATATAATGTTCTTTGTCCTTACACTTTTCTCTGAAAGACTGAATGCAAGACAATAACTACGCTATACAAATTGTACTAGCAGGGATAAAAAGCCCATATTGTTCCCATAGCAACAGCATTTATGTATAACTGCATACAATCAAAATGACTCATGTTAAATGCACCATGTCACAAGTGAGTTAATTATCTATTCCAGGCTTTTTATACCATATTTCAATAAAACACAGTTAATAAATAAAAGTGAAGACTAATATCTGTTTGATTGCATAATAGTCTTTGCCGACCTTTTGTGCTTTTTTGTACACATTATTACATACAGTATACAGTTACGTAAAATTGCATATTTTTTAAGCAAAAAATGAAACCTGGAATTATAACAGTCACAATTATCATTTAAAATGTTCTGGTTTAATAACCAATTTGACGGCATCTAGATTGACCATGTTATTAGGGTGACCAACTCATCCCTTTAATCCGGGACATATTAATTACACAGGTTCTGTGGCAGTTTAAAACCAGGTGAAATGGAGTATTGAGGTGTGGAAGTTTAAAACCAGGTGAAAGCCAGCCACAGAGCCTGTGTAATTAATATGTGTCCCGGATTAAAGGGATGAGTTGGTCACCCTATATGTTATGGTCGTCCACACTTAGTTGAACCCATCTAGTTACATGCCTAAAGATAGTTGACCTTGCGTCTGTCGATCACATTCCTGACGACCTAACGCTTGAGTCTAAAGGTGCCCATACACGGAGGCGATTTTGGCCGATTTCGACCAATCGGCCCGTTAAATCAGATCAAATCGCCTCTCCCTGACATGCAGTCGGGTCCGATGCGTGGTCCTGTGCGCATCGGACCCGAACAGGTGGTCAGACCGGCTAGCCGTCCGACCACCCGGCGTGGAACCTCCCTCCAGGCGGCGAGGTGGGCGGGAAGCAGGGACGCATGCGATCCATCACAGCGGAACGCATGCATCCCTGCCGCCGGGAAGGCTTTCAGGGTTTCGGGTGTCCGAACACTGCTGCGAGAAGTCGCAGCAGTGTATGGGCAACTTAACTTTTGTTACTTTCAATCTAGAGGCTGTTGACTGTCCTTAGTTGTCTAACTAGACACGTTCGACTAAGCGTGGTTTACCATAACATGGTCGATCTAGACACCTTCGATCCCTTCTGTTTGTCCACCTAGTTTGATTGACAGCTACCACCTAATTTTTTACTTTCACATGGATCATAAATAATTTGATTGGTCCAGGACTACAATCCTGTGGTGAACTTCAGTGGCACCTCTCACCCCAATACATTTATTATATTTGTTTTACCTAAATGCTCATTGCCAGGGGTTTCATGCTCGCGGCCAGGGGTTTAATGCTCATTGCCAAGGGTTACATGATCATGGGCAGGGGTTTCATGGTCATTGCAAGGAGGTGTCATGCTCATTGCCAAGAACAATATCGCTACCTGTAATCTATAACTTATGGGTATCAATATACACTACCCAGTAGGACCTCTAGCATCTACCCATCTGTCAAGTAGGACCTTTAGCATCTGTCTCCTCCAAGGCAGCCACCATTTTTGGAGGGACATTTTCAGCAGATTTCAGATGAATGGCCAGGCCCATTGGAATCTACAGAGACTATGCACCCCCCACAGTGCTGGCTCCCCCAAGCCCCTGCTTGAACTACAGTTCCATTGTTACACCACTGGTGCACCTGCAACTGCCCCACAGCACCCAGTTTGTGAACCACACACCCGCAGTTCCTGAAAGCTGGGGAAAGACAGGTTATTGTGAAAATGGGAATGGGTCATAGGGTCAGCAGAACTTAGGTTGATAGTCATTAGGTTCATCACTATAGCTCGACACTTGAAATAGGTCAACATGGTCATTAGGTTGACACAAGCATTAGGTCAACGTGAAAAAGGTTTATGTGAGTTTTTCAGGTTTTTTTGGGGGCTATGTCGACTTAAGTCAACATGGACACCATATAAGTGTACCACATCCCCTCGCATGGCTCGCTTTGCTTGTCATGCTTTGTGCACAGTGTCATGCTACGCTCGGCACACTATTATATTCTCACTCTATGCACAATTGGAGAGTAAAGTATGAGAAACCACTTTTTTTTTTTTTTAATTAGACTTTTTCTATGTCAAGTGCATTTTTTTTATTCATTCTTTAAAATATACATTCAAAGCAGCCATCTTTTTATTCTTTTAAAATGAAAGCAATAGTCACTTTCTCTACTATAAAATGTGTATAGCATGGAACTGACAATAGGTAGAGTCAAAGGGAGAAAATACTGTAAAAAAGGTAAACAACATACAATGCATGTTATGTCACGCAACAGACTCTGACTCCTTCAGGGGACTGGTGGTTTGGGCGTATTCCTGGATCCTGTATTTCATTAAATACACCATGTGTTGGCTTGATCAGCTGACTAGTTTCTCCCTTTCAGAGATGGGTTATATTCCACCTGACCAGATGCACCAATGACTGATCAGAGTGGCCTATTTAAACCTCTCACTTTCAACCTCTCATGTTCGTACAACCTACCAGGGATTCGGTATGAAATACAGACGGTCAAAATCCCGACAGCTATTGACCAATGGTCAAAATCCCGACAAGGTCAAAATCCCAACATGGTCAAAATACCGACAAGGTCAAAATACCAACATTTAAAATCCCGACAAGGTCAAAATACAGACAGGTCGCGAGGTCGACATGGGTTTTTTCACAGTTTTTTTACCTGAATGTCGACACAGTCGCTCGCTATGCTTCAGGCACACTATTTTATTCTCCCACCATGCCCTAGTGCAGTGGCAGCCAACCCTAGCCTACGAGAGCTACCAACAGTTCATATTTTCCAGACAACCTAGCTGCTGCACAGCTGCACTCATTAATCACTGACACGTTTTAAAAGATCCACAGATGGAGCTAATTAGCTCACTTGTGATTCTGTGAGGAGACCTGCAATACATGCACTGTTGGTAGCTCTCGAGGACTAGGGTTGGCTACCCCAGCCCTAGTGGATGGTAGGGCATGAAATACCACCTGTCGGCACATGTCGGGTCAAAAAACACAGAAAAACCCATGTCGACCTCGCGACCTGTCGACCGAAAGCCATGTTGACTTTTTCACCTGTGTACATTCTGTATGTCTGTATTTTGACCTTGTCTGGATTTTACATGTTAGTATTTTGACCTTGTCAGGATTTTAAATGTTGGTATTTTGACCTTGTCGGGATTTTAAACGTTGGTATTTTGACCTTGTCGGGATTTTAAATGTCGGTATTTTGACCTTGTCGGGATTTTGACCGTCGGTCAATGGTTGTCGGAATTTTGACTGCATCCCCCTACCAGTTACTGGCTCTAGTATCAGCAGTGCCAGTGAGACAGCGTCAGATTTCCCAGAGGAGTCTCTAACAAATGTGATAAATGCCTCCACAATGCCAGGGAAGTAATTTGCAGTGACTGCAGTTATCATTACAGCTGTCCTTGCTAGTCACACTTAGTACACAACAATGATATTTTCATGAAAAAAATATATCCAAAGCAAAATGGCAGCAGTGCCGCAATTATTAATATACTGGCCCCTTCACATTTCGTAAATATGTGGGTGTGTGCAAAGGAAAAAGTTCCCCCCAGTACCCCAGAGGCAAGATGATGTTTGGTTTCCACCTTCCCCCCTTCAAAAGTGTGTGTGTGTGAATGCTGTGTAGCAACGGCCTTTGGGTCAGGGTCAGACTCATTAGATCTAGCCATATGCAACATGCAGAATAAGCTCTCACCAGTGGGTCCCATCTTGGAGTCCAAGAGCAGCAGGTGCACCTTCACTTGCTGCAGTGCATGCTGAGCGTTACCAGACTGGAGCCATTCTGTTCCCTATTGCAGGTGTGCACAGGGCTACTAGGACAGAGTAGACATACCTCCCAACCTCCGGGGTCGGCAGTGTCCCACGGTGGGGGGGGGGGGGCAGTTGGGAATCCCCCCAGTCTGACAGAATAGACACTGTGTGCAGGCATTCATATGCACAGCATCTATTCACAGGCGCAGTGGACGAAAACAGGGCGTGGTCCTCAATTGCATATGCTGCGCCCTAATTGGCATACACCCTTTTCGGGTGCTTGCGAGGCTTCGCCGCGCGAGTGTCCCGCTTCACGACAAGAAAGAGTTGGGAGGTATGGAGTAGATCAACTATGCAGCAACAGCAGTGGATGTGCAGAACAGCTCCATTGGAAGAACAGCAGTCACACTTGAATACCACAGAGCCACACAGGTGGTTTTGTACATCCTGGTGCCTCATTAACGCTTGGAGCTCAGAGGTAGGTGACTCCATTGCCTCTGGGAGTTACGCTCCTGGGCGTGAGATATATATTTATACACACACACACATAAACGTTTTTCGCTTTAAAAAAATGAAAACAAAGCAAAACAGATTTTCATCTTATGAAGTCTCTGTGTTTGGTAGAGTGAAATGCAACCATGCAGCTTTCTCGCTTCACTTTGGGGACCCATAATTTAGCAAAATAAAAAAAGATCACAAATTCTAATCCATGGTGGTAAAGAGCTAAATAAACACAGGAAATAGTGTGTAATGTTATATATCGGAATCAGTGTGACGTAACATAAAAACGCACAGACAATACAATACAGTATTTGTGTACTTAACGACACAGAGCTCACAGCCTATTATAAGACAGAAAATATGTGTGTGTCACTGTACAGGCTGTCAGCAGCAGTGCCACCAGCAGTGTAAGTGCCTGCCTTTAGAGCACACCCTCCTCACATGAGCTTGTCTGGGCTGATCCATTCAGACTTGCTTCAACCCATTAAGAAACTCTTTACTTCTCTGCTCCACATTAGGATCACTCTCCAACCTACAGCTGCTCTGTTTCCTTCAGCTGTTCTGCAGTTTCACTATAGCTGGCTCAACCCTGAATGTTTTCTGTGTAACTTTGCAGGATGGAAGAAGCGGAGTTGCTGAAAGAAAGGCTCCTGGCTATAACTGTAAGTTCTCTTGTCTTGCTGTGTGACAGCTCTCAGAATTCTGTATTAGGGGTTGGATGGGAAGCACATGTGCTGTTTGTATCAAGTTCTGATGAGATGAGAGTACAAAATCAAGTTGCTATTGTGATACTTTGATATGTGAACAATTATCAGTGTAAGTGTGAAGTGTTCAGAGATATGGCTATAATAAGCCAGATATGTACAGGAGAGCCACACTACTGCTGCGTGTATGTGACTGTGGTATGTGGCCACTTCAAGGGCACTGGGTCACACTGCTGACCCCGCATTAGGAAAGATTTCCACCCATGCCAAATTACACTGATTACATTTAAAGTCCATTAGGCAGAGGCAGAACTCTGGGAGGCAATGGAGGCATCTGCCGCCGGGCTCCTGCTCCCAAGGGGGCACTTCTCCTCCCCTGCAAGTTTAAATCAGTTAATTGAAAACTGTCAATATCTCTTTTGTAATGGAGTTATGAAATATGTGTTCTCTCTTTCTATCTCATATATATATATATATATATATCACACACATGTCAGAAAATATATATAATGTAAAATTTAAGGTTGTGTGTGTGAGGGGGAGGGGGGCACCAATATTAATCTTGCCTCCGGGCAACTGGGGCAAACTTACGCCACTGCCATTAGGTGCCCAAATCCTTCTTGCTACAGCTTCTTCACAGACGTGTGTGTGTGTGTGTGTGTGTGTGTAGAATAATATATAAATATGAGCGTTATTAATGGCTTATCAGTATATACCATGCACAATAGTGTGTCACTATTCTATTACAGTGTCAGTTCTTGGTTCTGTCTGCTAAGGGCTTTGAGTTGATCAGATTAGAAGTCTGATTATAAAATGACCTGACCCTTTCTGGTAATCCCAATAAACGAATGCCCTTTACACATGGTTCAATGGGGTCTACTTCATACTTGCCTACACAGTCTATTTTTCTATTTGATTTCGATGGCGTGTATTGGGTTCGAATCGAAATCTAATGTGTTCGATGTCCATTTGATTTTTGCATACTGTATTAGGTAAATCAAATAGAAAAGTAGACCAGGGCTGCCTACCTGACCCTCTTCTTCAGGGAGAACATGCTCTGTTCCTGGACTTCCCTGGTAATGTATGATTGCCAGCACCTGTGGGAGCTAGTTAATTGATAAGAAAGGTGTGTCACCACAGGTGATGGCAATCATACATTACCAGGGAAGTCCAGGAACAGAGCATGTTCTCCCTGAAGGAGGGGGTCAGGTAGGCAACCCTGGTCTACTTTTCTATTCGATTCACCTTATATATGCAAAATCAAATGGAAATCGATCACATTAGATCTCGTTTCGACCCTGATACACTCCACCAAAATCAAATAGAAAAATAGACTTTGCATGCAAGACTATGTAAAACAGATCTGTACTATATAGTCCAAATTGAATGCATTTGCCTTGCTATGTGAGTCGATTCTGATTGAATAGCAAGGCAATCACACTGTGTGTACACCCTTCTGTGGAGGAGTAGAGAACTCCCGATCTAGAGCAGTGGTTTCCAAACTCCGTTCTGAAGGAGCACTACCAGGTTTTAAGTAAATCAATGCTTGGCCACAGGTGACTTTATTAGTACTTCAGTCTATATGATTTAACCATCTGTGCTGAGCCATGGATATCTTTAAAACCTTGAGTGTTATGCCCTTCTGCTCCACAGGAGGTTCCTGTCCTCCCTGAGCTCGCCTTATGACACCTGCATTACGGTTTGACAGATCTACAACCCCAGTACACACTGGTCAATATCTTGGCCATTTGATTAAGAAGCCGATCTGTTGATGGACGATCGACCAGCGTGTACCAGCGATCTGTCTGTTAAAAACACAAGCAATGGCTGATATATTGGTGCATTGCGCTGTGTGTATGGGCCGACTTCTGACTGCCTGTACATCTGCACCAGAGCTCAATCTACCACCCATTTGTGATGTCAGTCCTGACGGATCAGGCATTGTGTATGGAGAACGCGCTGCCTGATCCGGCCAGAGATATATATGCAGATCAACTGATCTGCAGATATATCTACTAGTGTGTACCCAGCTTTATTGCTCCTTGAGGACCAAATTTGGGGTTCCACTGATCTAGAGAAGTGGTTTTCAACTTCAGTCCTACTTTAATACCCCAAACCGGTCATGTTTTGTGGGTTTCATTATTCATGCACTAGTGAGGTTATCTACTGTATATTGCTGGGTCAGTAATTGTCCCATCTGTTGCCTCAATCCTCATGCCCTTTAGGGGAAACTTGAAGGTTGAAAACCCCTGATGGAGAGAATACATTGCTGATGTGACTTTGGTTATAGCTTATACCAGCGGTAGTCAACCCCAATCCTCAAGAGCTACCAACAGTTAATATTGTCCAGGTCTCCTCACAGCATCACAAGTGAAGTAATTATCTCTAACTGTGGATCTTTTGTAATTTGTCAGTGAGCAAAGAGCGCACCTGTGCACCTGCTAGGTGGTCTGGAAAACATGAACTGTTACTAGCTCTCGAGGACTGGAGTTGGCTACCGCTGGCTTATACAAATGCTCATTAACACGTCATGAATGTTTATGTTTCCGTAGATAATGAGCTTTATAAGGGTGGAGTGAGGAAGATTAAGGAGTTTTGGCAAACTAATCCTTCCATGTGCACACTTGTAAATCATTACTCTAATGATATGCAATGGTATAAAAACATGGAGCTTTTCTGGTTTTCTGTATGTTGTGTTTTTACCCGTACACATGAACAATGTATTGTATCCATATTGCAATGGTGGTAACAAGCCTGTAAGAATCCATTCATCATATTCTATATTACACTACTAGTAAGGTAAGCATTGCCCGGAAAGTAAAGTACATTTAAAAGCCCTGACACGCAGCTATTTATTCAAGTCTCTGCTTGCTCTAATGAAACTGTGTGAGCCTTAGATCATCTAATCCCCCTCCAGTTGTTCTATACAATGTACTGTATACATGAGAATCCAGCACAGATTGAAAATTTTACTGCTAGAATAATGTGTTGTTTAAATTTGATCCATGTGTTAAAGGGAAAATCCACCCTATTTGTAACATCCTTTCACGCAATTTCTATTTGTGGCTCAACCCAGGGTTGCCGACCCTCCCGGAATTTCCGGGAGTCTTCCGAAAATCGGGTCCCCCGGAAGGGTGTGAAACCCTCCCGGATTCAGGGGGGACCCCCGCTGACCCCCAGATCGCGGCATTAAAATGGCGCAATCCTCGGGTCTCAGAGGAGGGGGCGGAGCTAAAATGACACAATCCCTGAATTCGCTGGTTTACCAGCATGGGGCGGGGCTTAGTGATGTCATGCTTAAGCCCCGCCCCCTGAGCGGCTCCTGAAACTGTCCTCTCCAGGCTTCTCCCGGAGAGGAGAATAAGAAAGTCGGCAACCCTGGCTCAACCCCTCCCTTGTCTAATCAACATGTGCTCCCCTATAAGTCAGGCTTGCTTGGAATAGGTGTTTAGTTGGCTCTCAATAATCTGTCTTCAGTGGTGGAATTGTGGGTTGTAGGCCAAAGTGCAAAAATATAATTTGGTTCCCCCTCCTCCATCACAACCAGTATGCAACATGGCAGTAAGTGACAGGAAGAGGCATGGGAAGGCAGAGTGTAATGGAGAAACAGTGGGTAATAGGGGCAGCAGTGGGCCCCTTAGACCTCATGGGTCCCAGTGCCTTAAATAAAGAGGCTTTTCCTTGAATATTAGGATCGGGAGTTGCTCATAGCAACCCTCTGAGATCAGAAACATTTCTGTCAATATTCATCCCACATCTCTAGTCATTGACTTTAAACAATGTGTAATTGTATTTGATGTCAGATTACATATTCCAAATTAAGGACACCCAGCTCACTTGAACACAGAACAAAGCTTTACTTACATTATGCAATTTTCAACATAAAAGCAATAGCACCACCCATTAGGAAAGAGCTCCTCATTCTAGATCCCAACAAGGTACAGCTGAGACTGCAATCTTAAGGTGAGTACACATGGGGGCGATTATTGCAAATATCGCTGGAAATATGGTCGCTGAGTGACCATATTGCCAGAGATGGGAGTGTGCACCGGCGATCAATCGCCGGGTGCGCTCTCCCGTTTTTAGCCCCTGAACGGTCGCTGGTCGTCGGAGGATGCTCCTCCGACCAGCGACTTCCACTGCCTCTTCTCCCGGCAGTGTGACATTTTCATCTGCGACCATCTCTGGTCGCAGATGAAAACGGGGCAAAATGATTGCTGAGCAATATATTGCTTGCAATATATTGCCAGCGATCATCTTGCCCCGTGTGTATGCACCTTAACATTGGTTAGAATAAACCATCCACTTATCATCCGTATATGAATGAACGGACGCCTCAGGCTCATACATGGTGTTCATTCTTGTTTAGTTCAGATTAGATAAACAATTATGTTTGCATGATGCCTTTGTTTTTATGACTTGCCAGTAACACAGGCAGTTATTCAAATTACAGAGCCTTATCTATTTGGTTATTAAAATGAATTAATACAAATAATATATACTAGTTAACATTTTGTGATTAGCTAAAAATAAAAAAGGTATGCAAACCTTGCACCAAAATGCTAGTTAACGGCTAATATATGATAAAAGCTTGTGGAATATATAACAGATAAGGCCCCCATACACTGGTCTGACTTCTGAGGCACAAGTTGGACCAGTTTTCCCTTGAACTCTCCCGGTAGCTCCCTGCCATTTTTAAATTGCATTCAAAAGGACACCCGGGTAGCTGCCGGGGGACTTCAAGGCAAGTGGGATGCAATACATTGCACCCGCGATGTGCACCCGACGGCTGCACATACGATTTATCATATGTGCAGCATGTCCGACCTCTTCGAACCGATGTGCACGGGATATAGGATCGGATCACATGGGATGTCAAACACATTCGATTTGTCCAATTTTCACCACATTTCTTGGCCCAATCTGTCTGCCTTTAGACAAGGCATCTTACAGTTGGCTCTAGAAAAAGGTCAACAAAAAACGACACACGAAAAGGATGACATGAGTTTTTCATAATTTTGGGTCTTAATGTCAAAGACATGGACCCCCAGATCGATCAGCATCCAGCGCTGTGTGCTGAGCGAGCTGTTCGCGCCTGTGTTCTCAGGTAAGAAAACACTGGCAATTACTTAATTTATGGTCCCTGCTCATTCTTATTCTACCAGCGATAGCCACGCAACTCTCTCGCTATGGCCCCTACACACAGCGATGTAGGATCATTTTCTAAGTGATCTAGACGGAGCAGAGACATACAATTCACAAAGCATCCAACATATTATGTATCTGCGTTATTCACATATAAGGCATGTATGAATCCTGGTGCTTGTTTTGTTTGCTTGTATTGTGCCACAAAAGCAATTTAATTTCAGTAATGTAAATGCTATTTCCAGGCTGAGTGTGACCTTTTAGCCTTAATATTGCTTCATTTAGACGAGCTTGGGTGGGAAACCTTTTTTGTGCCAAGGGCCGTTTGTATGGGGAAAAAATCCTTTGGGGGCCATATGTAAAGATTTCTCTTACAAATTGTCTTGCAGTAGCTGTCCCACCCTCCGGCGGCTGCCGCTGATTAGGAATGACAGTCTCCGGCTGCTGTTGATCAAGAGGAATCTCGCAAGAACTACCGGCCTCTTGCACGAATTCCCCTGTACTTGACTCCCGGCAAAGCCGCCAGGCGGGTGATCATGCAACTCAGACAGGTTACGGGGGCCTCATAGGGCCCCCAGGCCTGAGGTTCCCCACTCCTAATTTAGAGGATACACTTGGGGTGAGAGAATCAGAAAGTGAGAGATTTGGTAAGAATCTCCACATTTTTTTAAAGCGGCAATCATTTACATTGCAAAATGAAACTGATTTTACAGTGTAAATGATTGCCGCTTGAAAAAACCTGGAGATTTCTTACCAAATCTCTCACTTTCTGATTCTCTCACCCTATTACATTTCACACCTGTAGTTGAAGTCTGTGGCAATAGGACATCATCAGCATATTTGATGATGTATTAGCAGAGCCATGATCTCCTGACCTGGGGATACTGCCTGTGTGTTACACTTATAGAATAGAAGCAGGGATTATAGCACTTGGTAGGAAAGGAGTTCATTGTAATAGGTACTGAATAATTTAATTCCACAATAATCCCTGCCTACACACTGCCTGTTATTGATTACTTTGATGTCAAACATTTCCTTTATTTGGCAACCGTGATACTTCTACTGAAATCACTGGGTCAGAAGTAGCAAGCCCGTAATTTTAGCATTATTGTGGAACCATCTACTACAAACTTGCTGACAGTGACAGACTGGTACTCCAATTTTGCCCTGGCATTTGTGCACGTAGGCCGCGGTGGCACACTGTTGATCGTAGTGTGCTATACCCTGTCTCTGCAAGTACAGCGGTGGGGGGGGGGGGTGGGTTTACAAATGGATATCCCAGACAGGGCAGCCATCGGGTGAAGGTGGGTGGGGGTCTGTGGGGACTCCAGTCCTGGGCCCAGACTGAACTCTAGTATGAAGGGCGCATTGGGGGAATGCCTTAGTAGGGGAACATGCTTAAGGGGGTGTGGGCAGTAATCACAGGAGGTGAGACCAGTTCCCACCAAGGCAAGGACAGTTATAAGACTCCATGTAACTGTACCTTCAATGGAGTAACAATTGCATAATTCAAGTGCACAGTCTGGAACCTGATATAAGAATAAGGGTTGGGGGGGGACCAACACCCCGGACCCCTATTGTCCAGTCCGGCCCTTCTGGTACTTCATCTCAGTCCATTTCGTCTCTCTTTAAGGCTTACTACATCGACCCCTGTGTCTGTAATAAGGTATGCCATTATAACAGTCATGGACAACTGCCATGTAAATCGGAGATTATTGTTGCCTGTCCTTTGCCGGAAAGACTAATACAGAAGTAATGAATGAGCAGCTTCAACTACAGACTGTTCTACAGCTATATACAGTAGGTATCTGTTTCTCTAACACCGTAGTTTCATTATTTAGTAGCTCTTTTATTCTGGGTCAGAAGCTGTGCACTTGAGCATGGTGTTTGTCACCTTGTACTGACTGTAAACATGAATGCTATAAAGATTCCTGTGATGCAGGAAGCAGTGTCCAGTTATCGTGTTGCAGATGGGATAATGTTCCATCAACTGGCATGATGGCAGAATTACAGTGGCTGGAAAGAAAGGGTAGAGAAAGCTGGTGGTTGTGGTCTGTGAGCCTCTAGCCATGCCCCTGGCTGCGGGATTCCCTGCGCACAGCGTTTATTCCCTGCTGCTTAGCAGCTGACAGGGGGGACTCCCAACAGCCCCCCCACACCGCGGGACACTGCCGCCCGCGGGTGGGACAGCGGGACAGGCCCTGATAATCGGGACTGTCCCGCTAAAATCGGGACTGTTGGGAGGTATGCAACATACAGTACCAGCCAGCCATGTATTAAGTAGTGTGTGCAGTAGCAAATGTCATATTAGGCACACCAGGCATTCCCATCCACTGTCCTCAAGGCACACCAACAGTGCAGGTTTTAGTGATATCCAGGCTTCAGCACAGATGGTTTAATCAGAATCACTCAGATACTAATTAAGTCACCTGTGCTCAAGCTTGGATATCTAGAAAACCTGCACTGTTGGTGTGCCTTGAGGACCGTGGTTGGGAATGCCTGATCTAGGGGCTGCACTTGGGTGCCTGGTTTGGTACTTTTAGTCCAAAATGTACCAGTAACAAAATATTGATGGGACCAAATGGATTAAAGTGCAACAGGAGGACTATTGTCACCACTCACTGTATTGGTAGCTGGAGCAAATGCTTCCCAAATGGTTGCATGGATCTTTATTTTGTCAGACTTTGCTTAAGGGGCCTACACATGGTGATGTAGTGCTATGGTGTAGTGTGCTGAGCGATCTAGTTAAGGTCAGATCGCTCAGCTGCACCAGCGCTCTGTGTTAATTGATAAGAAAGGCGTTTCACCACAGGTGATGGCAATCACACATTACCAGGGAAGCCCAGGAACAGAGCATTTTCTCCCTGAAGGAGAGGGTCAGGTAGGCAAGTATGGTGTTTATATCATGGCAATGATCCCATAGTATATTAAACAATTAAATACACATTTTGTGTGTGTGTGTCCTTTAAGCCCATGGTGTGCAATGTCATAACTATGAAAAAAAATACCAAGGAGTAGTAACTGGGTTCCTGAATAAGTGGAAGTTCTAATAGCAGCTGCTATGTTGTGGGGATAGTCAAGCCCCACAGAAGGGAACAACAAGAAATATGGTAAATCGCTGCGCTCTAAATGAATAAGTGAATAAATATTTATAGTGGGATTGTCTTTACAAAACACTGTTTTAATAATCTAAAATTGGCACGTGCATTTAACAACATCAAAAACATAATATATACCAATAGACACATGTGACTATAGCAAGCTGACTTGTTCCTATTATTCACTGGTTACGACCAGAAGATTCATGGAGCAAAATCAATCACAGAATAATTACCAACAACCTTGACCAATGGAGGAGAAGGACAGAGTCCTGGCAGAGGGGGAAATTTACTAAGATGTGTATTCTACTTCACATGTGATGTTGCTATGGACAACCAATCAGATCCTGTCTACTATCTTCTAGACCTGGGGTAGCCAACCCTAGCCCTCGAGAGCCACCAACAGTGCATGTTTTGCAGGTCTCCTCACAGAATCACAAGTGAGCTAATTAGCTCCATCTGTGGATCTTTTAAAATGTGTCAGTGATTAATGGTTGCAGCTGTGCAGCAGCTAGGTTGTCTGGAAAATGTGAACTGTTGGTAGCTCTCGAGGGCTAGGGTTGGCTACCACTGTTCTAGACTGAGGGTGCTAAATAAATAAGAAGTAAATTCTGAATACACAGCTTAGTAAATTTCCACCAGAGTCTGAACAGGGTTTTCTCATGATTACACATTTGATCCAGATGAATGTGAAGTTTGTGGTGATGGAACTGTCCAAATAGATAGCACATGGGTCCAATTGGTGATCATTCAGTGTGGTTGAATGCATTTTTATTCACTTATTCATTCAGAGTGCAGCTATTCGCCCTTTTTCTTAATGTCATAACCTTTGTTGTGTGTATAAGAATAGATGAGTCACTAATTGCACCACCTGTGCTCGCATGTAGCTGGGAAAGTCTGCCTGAGATGTTATTGTAAGGCTGAAGAATGTATGCCTCTGGAATATGCAGCTGAAACTGACATGTACACAAACTGCTGTTACCATGGAAGTGTCAGATGAGTCTATTCTAGAAATGTACACCCATGTATCAAAATCTCCACTTACATCAGTCGTCTATGTGGGTGAGACACTGGGAAATTGGCCTGTTGGCTTTGGGACTCTCCGAAGCAGCTGTGTTACCAGCATAAACTTGTATTACCAGTTGCTGGTTCCTAGATACCTACTCTGTAGTCAGAAGTTGTCTGCATCTATGTTTAACCCTTCATGTGGCCCACATGACTTCAGCTTGCAGGGACCATATTAAACATGCTGCAGGTTGTGTTGGTTTGTGTGTGTGTGTTTAGAACAGAGGGGTAGATGTATGAAGCAGGGATAAAGGAGGAGAAGTGATACGCTGCCTGGTACTTTATCACCGGCCAATCAACTCCTGACTGTTAAATTATAGGCTGGGTTCAAAAAGAGACAGTTAGGCCGGTTTCACACATTCCGGCTCCTGCCGGACGGTGAAATCCAGCACGGCCAGGGAGCTGTGCCGCACACATTAGTTGTGAATGGACACTATTGTGTCCATTCACACGGGATGGCCACGGCTTGGCCGCACCGTTGCAGCCGGATCCCGCCACTGGAAGGGACGGCTGCCAGGCTGTGGCCATCCCCTCCGTGATAAACTACTGTGTGCTGCACGGCTTCCTGGCCGTACGGGTTTTCGCCGCCCGATAGGAGCCGGAGTGTGTGAAATAGCCCTTAGGAGCTGATTGGCTGGTGATAAAGTACCAGGCAGCTTATAACTTCTCCTCCCTTATAACTGCTTCAAACATCTACCCAGCGTATCTAGTTATCTGTGTAATTGCTCATAGTTTCCATCACTCACATTGTGTGTAGATAGAACAACAACATTCTGTTGTAGATTAGACAAAGGTACAAGAATCCTTTTACATTTTAGGAAAGCGTTTTTATCTCACACATATATTTACATGTTTATTTAAACTTAATTCATTTTAAATAGCAACCTAGCTATGCCTGTACATGTTCCTATGGAGAATGGAACAATATATTGCATTTATACAGATAGGAGAGTCTCTGTGAGCCAAACATTGTAACAATTGCAGCAAAGATGCCAACATTGTCTCATAGGTTTCAGAGACACTGCTGTAGGGAACAGGTGCTTCTGCAACAAGTCTGCTATTCTCCTAATATTAGTATAGATTGTTATTATTGTTATTATTATAGCTATGATTCCTCAGCACTGTGTAACAAATATGTATTAGTAGTAGAGCCAATTCCCGAACAGTTTTTGCAGTCTATGAAAATTTCAGTAATGCTGCTTTCACACCGCAAAACCTGCTTAGACCAGGTATTTAAAAAGTTTTTTTTTTAAACGGGTCAGAGCAAGTTTAACCCCTTTCACACCGCATCTAAATACCTGGTCTAAAGCAGGTTTGTGGTGTGAAAGCAATTTTGAAAAAGCCATCCAGAGGAGTCTGTACCCGACACCCGGCTACAATATAGCGCCCAATGACCCCCTCCCCTCTCCTTACAGTATAGTGGCCAGTGCACCCCGCAGAATAGTGCCCAGTGTCCCCCCCTTCACCCTGCAGTATAGCGCCCAGTGTCCCCCTTCACCCCGCAGTGTAGTGCCCAGTGTCCCCACTACACCCCGCAGTGTAGCGCCCAGTGCCCCCCCTTCACCCCGCAGTGTAGTGCCCAGTGTCTGACTGGTTGTCTGACTATTCCCGGACTGCAGGAAGAGGCCAGCTGTGCCCTGCGTACAGGCTGCTCTGCCATGTGCCCGATGCTGCTGGGAGGCTGAGCTGAGGTAGCCAGTTACCGTTTTGAAACGGTTAAAGAAGGCAATATACCGGGTAAAAAGTGCAGTCTGAATGGGGCATAACTGTGAAGCTTCCACTAATCTGCCACTCAGACAGGCTGATTAAGGCTGACGCTGACATCACAGACCAACTGTTACAATGCAGGTGTGGCAGGCATGGTATCAGGCACACCCAGAAAACGACAGGGGACCTCCCTCGATTGCCAGATTCCTGTCAGTCAGTCATACTTGCCTACCTGACCCTCTCCATGTGGGAGAAAATGCTCTGTTCCTGGTCTTCCCTGGTAATGTGTGATTGCCATCACCTGTGGGGAAGCTGGATAATTGATAAGAAAGTTGTTTCACCACAGGTGATGGCAATCATACATTACCAGGGAAGTCCAGGAACAGAGCATTTTCTACCTCATGGAGAGGGTCAGGTAGGTAAGTATGGTCAAAGTACGTTTACAATCCATACGCCATAGGTTCCCAAACGCGGTCCTCAAGGCACCCCAACGGTCCAGGTATTAAGTATATCCATGCTTGGCCACAGGTGACTTAATTAGTAACGCAGTCAGTCTGATTTAACCATCTGTGCTGAGCCATGGATATACCTAAAACCTGGACCGTTGGGGTGCCTTGAGGACCGCGTTTGGGAACCTATGGCGTATGGATTGTAAACGTACTTTGACCATACTTACCTACCTGACCCTCTCCATGAGGGAGAAAATGCTCTGTTCCTGGACTTCCCTGTTTCCATTTTCTGTAGCTATTCACCCTAGTGCATTCACAGTGCGTACGGACCAAAGGGAGGCCATTGGTGCAATTGCCATAGATGGTTGCCATTGATGGCAATACTGCAACCAGCCATCGATACTATTAAACTATGTGATGGATGACCATTGATAGTTTACCTATCGATGGTCATCCATTTTCCCATTGATATAGGGAAACCATCTGGTTCTCCCCCATCGATGGCAAAAGTATTCACCATCGGCCATCAATGATTTAGAATCATCGATGGCCATCCCATGATCGCTCTATTTGTGAACCATTGATCAACTCTGAATCAGTCCCAATGATCCCTATTCCTAGCAAAAGGAAATGTGCGGCTGAACAAGATGGACCTCAGACTTATCTGAAGAACCCAAGAATATTTAAGGTGCCCATACAGTGGTGCAATATACAGGCGATGTGGTCACTTTTTATGCGATTGCGGCGATCATTTGCATAAAAAGCATCCAAATCGCATGCATTTGACAGCAGGTCCGTTGCGATGCGCAGTTCTGTGTGCATCGCATTGAAACCTGCAAGTTGCACCGCCAGCAGGAGAGATATATTGGATTGTAGCCAAGCCACGCAGGCTTGGCTGTGATCACAGACTATATGTCATATGCAAAAGGACCGCATATGGTATATTGCATGTGATCCTGCCTGGTCCAAGGCGGCTCAAGGGGGGATTGTCAGAGACTTCACTGCTCAGAGAAGTCACCCCAGTGTATGGCCAGCTTTAGTCTTATTTGTGTAAAACAATTATCTGCCACACAAACACAGATCCTGTTTACCAGAAAAGGGCCTGATTCAGACCTGTTCGCTGGGCTGTGAATATTTGGAGCCCAGTGATCAGGTTAATGCCACATCTCACAGAAGCTAATTCCCACCCCTGTGCATGGTTGCAAATTCATTTGCAGCCATGCACACAGGCAGAAATCCAATCACCGTCTAATGGATTTCCCCCCATTGGAGTGCAAAGTAAGCCAGGACTTACTCAGTGCTGCAATGGCCTTGGAAAGAAGGAGGCCGCTGCGGAACGCCTGCATTTTCTGCGCCCCCCCCCCCCCCCCCCCCCCGATGATCACCATGACTGAATTGGGCCCAAAGTGCTATTTATGCTCCTCTGCCACAGGCAGTGCGAATGGTGTCCGGGACGTAATGTAAGCTTACTGTACATTGTACTACTTAAATAATTACAGGCAATAGCAATGCAATAATAACAAGATATTAACAGATTCATTATAATCATGGTGCATAATTGCTAGTCTTCTAATAAGAAGCCCATACTAATTCTCTATAGTTTATTACCTAGAAATCTGCTGACTGTCTTTTTTAAAATTACAGTACAACTAATATATCATTGGCCAGAATTATAGACTCTCAATGTTGTTGTTGTTGAGTAGTGTTGAATTCTACCTATACACTGTACTCATAATAAGATAGAATTATGTTAGCCTGATGTACTAACATTACTCAGAGTCTGTAGCATATTTTCTTTCCTTGACGCGCAACAAATCGTCTTCGTAAAAGTCTCCAACCATTATGTTTTAGTTCTGCCCATAAACTAAATGCTTTAACAGTGACCCAACAAAAGAGAGCTATGGTGCTTCATAAATTCCTCTGACATTCCAATGGTCTTCTTACTGGATAGTCTACAGCCGTTCCCAGTTACCAGAACACCCAGCAGGTGCACAGGTGCAGTGTTTCACACCTGTCACATTGTAATGATCAACAGGTGACATGTAAAATACAGTATGATGTGTTTAGGGCCCTGACAGTGGAGTTTGAGAACAAATGGTCTGTAATTTGAGTGAAATTAATGATATAATAAAATTCCCATGCTAACAGGAGTTTATCTGTAGATGGGCGACCTGTGGTTATTAATATATTATAATTATTGCCTTAATGTACTGGGAGAAATAGTATTATGATTTGATTTGATTTGAAACCTTCTTCAACTAGCCTTCTCTGGAGAGCAATGGCTCACCAAGGCTTATCATCTATTGTTCTCAGCTGCAATACAATACATAGAACAATACAGTAGGGGATTAGCAGAAGTCCGACAGCTCTGGCTCACTTAATCCTATTAAAGGGCTAGATGAGGATAGCTCAGTGGCGTAGCTAAGTTTTGGGCGCCACCACAAAATGGCCGCCCCATACAGCAGACAGTTTCAGAGAACAGTGTGCTATATAGGGGTGGGCATTTTGTGGTGGTCCTCAGCAGAAGAACAGAGCCGCCGGGACCAGCGAGATAGGTAAGTCTGCGAGGGATTGGGGGGGGGGGGGTGTAACTATAGCACCGCAGCCCCCGGCGCCCTCACATGCAGGAGCGCCCCCCCCCCGTGGTGGCGGGGGCTGCGGTGCTATAGTTACGCCGCTGGGATAGCTCTATCTGTATACATGGCTGCCATGAAAAAAAAAAAGTGGGGTCAGAGGCTGACAAAGGCATCTATATAAACTAATCGGCTGCTGGGACTCTTTGTCCTTCCCCAGGACAAACGTTCCTGCAGTCCCCCTTTTTATTTGGTATTACACATATTGCCAGTCCCCCTGGCAATATGTGGTACGGAAATCTGCTCCCATAGACTTCACTGTTCAATTTTGGACATAAAAATCAAATAGTTAATAATTTACCAAAGAACTATATGATGTCAATATTTATCATTTTATGATATATATTTTAAAGAAAATGTTCCATGGTCCAATGTACAGTAAGGTGAAAGGATTCTCTAAGCATGATTTGGAAGCCTGGTAGAAGCAAAGATGGTAAGAGACATTCAAGGACCTATATATATTGTATTTCGGAATGACATCATGTGGACTATTCATGTTCCAATGCTCCACACCATTCTTAAACAAACACGTGAGGCTGGGTCCTAAGGGAACTACTTTCTTTTTTCTACCGTCGCTGACATTACTGTTACGTTGTTCCAATCTGACAGGCTGGCAACTAGTATGTTTATGAAGGAGCCCAGACCATACACTCTCTAATGGTTAGGCATTCCTCTGTGGTGGCTAGCCACACCCCCTCTGGAGGCTGGCTTCACTCCTACTGTATGCAGGGTCCCCCACCACTGCATTCCCCTGGTGGGCCCTTCCTTCTTAAGGTGTGTACACACTTGTACAATTTAGACTATATTACAATTTAGACTATATATACAATTTAGACTATATAGTGCAGGTCTGCACTATATAGTATATGCAGCCAAGACTTTCTGGCTGCGATATGGGAGCGCAAGGGTTAAAACCTGTTCGATCCAGATGAGATTTTGACTATATAGTCAAAATCTCATGCACATTGTACAAGTGTTTACACACCATTAGTCTGACACTGGCCACACTGAAGCTTGAGGTAGCTCGTATCTTCTCAGATAACCACAATTATTGTTTATTTATATGGCGCCAAAAAGGTTCCGCGGTGCCTGACAATACACACAAACGTGACTACATTTTCTCTGTGGTAGATATACAATGTTGAATTTATGAGGACACATCCCTTTTCCATTGAAATCCAGGGTCCAACCCAGGTTTTGGGACACCGTTTGAACCCTGGGCAAACCCAGTCAGACTCAATTCAAACCGCACTGAAGACCCTGGTTATGGCTGGTTTGTGTCATTTACACTGCACACGTTTGTCAGCTCTAGGAGATGACATCATCGGCAAGTGCTAGTGATATTACTCCCTATGCATTCGGTGGGACCCAGGACACCCATTTACACTGCCTATTACCTGAGTCCAACCCTGCTGACTATAGGATTAGATTAATGGGCCATTGGACTGAAGTTATTTTTTGGGACTCCTATACACTGAGTTGCAGCACAGGTTAAATTAACTTGGAAAAAACCCAGGTTATTGCGGCATTGAAAAAGGTGGTATTGGTATTACTATTACAGCTGCTCAGTAGGGAAACATATAAACCTTCACTGAAACAGATGAGCAGACATTGCCAAGAGGAATATGGGTCATAGGGTCGACAGTAATTAGGTTGACAGTTAATAGTTCGACCACTATTAGTTGACAGGCAAAAGGTCGACACACGAAAAGGTCAACAGGCATTAAGTCGACATGGTCAAAGGTTGACACAATCAATGTTGACATGGAAAAGGTTGACATGAAAAATATTGACACAACTTTTTTATGCTTTTTGGTGACTATGTCAACCTAAGTCGACATGGACAACCGTATAAGTGCACCGCTTCGCTCACCATGTTTCGAGCACAGTGCCACAGTTCAAAAAGAAAAAAGAAAAGGAAAAACTCATGTCGACCTTTTGTGCACATTGACCTAATGCACGTTGACCTTTTGCCCGTCGACCAATAGTGGTCGACCTATTGACTGGCATTCTGTCACACTGTAGGTACCAAAAATTCCAACACAAACATTCCTTGAGACCTGAGCTCCTTTGTGATTTCATAATCTAGTATCTGTATTCTATTATTATTTTAAATTGTGGGAAATAGGATTTATTTACAATCTCTAATTGCTCAAAGTGTAATCATGTGATTAAAAGCCATGTTTTATATATGAAACTAGTATTTTAATTTGTTTTTCAGGATAAAAGGAAGTTACAAGAAGAAATTGCTCAAAGACGCCTTAAAATTGAAGAAGAAAAATTAAGCCTGCATCATTTAAAGGTAAATAAATTATGCTAGAAAACGTCTGTCCAATTTATTGTGTTTCTCTATTATTTCTCCTAAATAGTGACAGTAACATTAATTTGATGAGTTTTTTAAATTAATTTAGAAAGTGAAAAAATACACATTCCTGGGTATTGTGTTTTTATTGTGTCTTTATTTGTAGCTGAAATGTTATATACAGATCAGTTTTAGGGGGTAATTAGGTCTGGTTGTATTCTGAAATGTACTTATTGGTAAGTTGTACATGGGCCTGACCCGTACTGTCCCTTACTGTGCATGGGCCTGACCTATATTATCCCATACTGTGCATGGGCCTGACCTATATTATCCCGTACTGTGCATGGGCCTGACCTGTATTATCCAGTACTGTGCATGTGCCTGACCCGTACTGTCCCGTACTGTGCATGGGCCTGACCTATATTATCCTGTACTGTGCATGGGCCTGACCTATATTATCCCATACTGTGCATGGGTCTGACCTATATTATCCCGTACTGTGCATGGGCCTTACCTGTATTATCCCGTACTGTGCAAGGGTCTGACCTGTACTGTCCCTTACTGTGCATGGGCCTGATGTGTGGGCCTGATCAGTTCCCCATGTCTATCGTATTAATGCTACTCATGTGTGAAACAGAAACTTAGAGGGGCCTACAGAAAATTTAGAATGTTGTTTCCCAGATTTACATAGTAACATAGTAATTAAGGCTGAAAAAAGACATTAGTCCATCAAATTCAACATATCTAACTTGTAACTACTGACTGTAGTAAGCCCTAGCTATTGGATCCCTTAGTGGCCAAAATGCATCCAGTTTTGATTTAAATTCATTAACAGTAGTTGCTGTAATCACACCCCCACCGGTAATGAGTTCCAGAATTTTACTGCTCTAATGGTGAAGAATCCTCTTAATTCAGTTTGGAATTTCTTTTCCTTGAGCCTCAAGTATAGGTCTGTTAGTAAACAAGTCATCTCCCAGTTCCATATGATTCCCAATCCTGTATTTGAACATACTAATCATATCACCTCTCAACCCCCGTTTCTCCAGTGAAAACATATTCAGCCTGGTTAACCTATCTTTGTATTCTAGTGATTTGAGACCTTTTACTAGTTTAGTCGCCCTTCTCTGTACCTGTTCCATTTAGATTATGTCCTTTTTAAGGTGCATGCCCAGAACTGAACACAATATTCCAAGTGTGGTTTCACCAATGCCTTGTAAAGAGGCACTATCACATTGGCATCCCTTGAATCCTTTTAATGTGTGCCAGTGTCCAGTCCACCGGTTCCAGTATGTATAGCTGCCTATTATAGCCCCCACACTCCTCTACGTGTTTCTCATCCTTATACAATAATCAGCGGCTTCCTCAGGAGGAACCCTCCTGAGGAAGCCGCTGATTATTGCATAAGGTGGACAAACGCGTAGAGGAGTGTGGGGGCTATAATAGGCAGCTATACATACTGGAACCGGTGGATACTCTTGGATAAGACTGCATACCATTGGACTGCATTAGCTGTCGGAGTGCTCCACCGGGGTCTGGAGGCCGTGACCCTTACCCACTGCGGAGATTGCCATAAGTATACTTATATCGTACATCATGTGCACATAGGTGGGACATACCCTGTTGGAAATACTCCACTAATATACTAACCTTCTGAAAACACACTAATGGAAACTAAATTGCATGCATGCATGCACTAACTTTTAACTCAGAATATTTGAGGGGATTCATCAAATTGAGTGTATATTGAACCGGTTGATTGCTGCTGATTTTTATTGATTTAATTTTTTTATATGTATAAAATGTTAGCATAATAAATAAGTACGTTATTCTGGACAAGCGCTGTTCCTATCCTTTTTTTTTCTTTTTCTGTTTAGAGTGCTAAGGGGTATGGTAATCCCCCTTATTAGCAGTGCAGAATATTACAATCTGCCCTTGGAAATTGCTTTGCAACACGTAGATTTCCCTAATTATTCCTTTTAATATTTTCCCCAGAATGGATGTAAGGCTGATCGGTCTATAATTTCCGGGGTTAGTTTCGCTACCTTTTTTCCATATTGGTACTACGTTAGCTATGCGCCAGTCCCTTGGTACCGTCCCTGAGTTTATTGATTCCTCGGTTACCTTCCTTAACCGTTTCCCGTTCATATAACTGTAGAATTTTATGGGATTAGATTTGCTATCTGCGGCTATTTTACATGCAGTCTCTAATTTAGCCATCTTGATTGTATTTTTACATTTCTTTTTACATTCTTCATTTACCTGCTAAGCAATTGGGTCTGTTCCATTGCCCAACCTGAATTGTGTGACATTTGCAGTGAAAAGTTTGTGCAGTGGATGTTATAATAGGAGGTACTATATTGTGGCACAATATGAACTGGGGCACTGTATTGTGGCATAATTTGAATTTTGTAGAGCATGCTAATGTGCCACAATATGAACATGGGGCACTGTAATGAGGCATAATATGGACCAATGGTACTGTATTTTCATGTGAATTGTGTATACTGTTTGGGATAATATGTATTGGCAGCCCTACAATGTGGCATAAAGTAAACTAAAGTAAAGTAAAACTAACCTAGGACACCATTATGGGGAATATCATTAATAACTGGTGCGGAGAGGTGCCTCTCAAGGAGGTGCAGAGAGTACTGCCTACCCATTTACATGGGTTTCACTGTTTTCAAGCTTCACACCATATAGCTAGGCAGTATTATCACTATTGTGATGTTATGATGTCATATTTCTGACATATAGAATTCTGGGAAATGTCACCATTAGCTGGAATAAACACTTGGCTGTAACTTACACATACTATCCACATTTTCCTGAGTGATTATACATCTAGATGTGGAACCTTTGCAGAATATTATATTACAGCACATACTTCTGACGACCTATTTGATTTACTCCTTTCAGCAGAACAAAGGCATGCGTGCCATGTGCCCAACTGTGTAAATAAATACACCGCAAGAACAGACATTCTTTCAAAATAAATGTGTTTGCTCTGAAACATGTGCATTTGGCAAACACAATGTGATGAAATGTCAATCTATCCAACAATTCTCCATAACAGACCTGAGTGTAAACCCAGCTCTAGCACTGCAAGCATTGCAAGAGTAATAAATGGATAGTTTCATTTCTTAAGTGAATTCTGATTTGCTGTTACAAAGAGGCAGACTAGATTGGCCAAGTGCAAGGGCGTAACTACCATAGGTGCAAGGGGTGCAACCGCTATGGGGCCCAGAGCTGAAGGGGGCCCATCTTTACTGTCTAATATGTTCTACATACATTTATCACCATCAGTTGCTAAATAGGGGGACCTTACAAACTTTTGCTATGGGGCCTATGAATATCTAGTTACGCCCTGGCCCAAGTGGTTCTTATCTGCCATCAAATTCTATGTTTCTATAATTAGTGTTCCTAATATTTAGTGTTTCTGATGGATTTTTTCCTTACTGACTAGTGGCGTATACAGCGGGTGTGTTATGAGTAGTCAACACTAGATTATAGACTTGTTCTGAATGTCAGCAGTCTTGATGACGACATTAACGTTAGATTGACAACCAATATTTCAGCATATATTTAGGTCAACAGTGTTATAATCCATATGATATATCCAGTAGAATCCAGAATGTAGACATTTAACATGTTGTCACCAGAATGTCAACCAATTGTTTTTATTGACAATGGATGCATGTTGACATAAGTGTATGTCGACATTCAGAAGCTATTAACCTTCTGAATGTCAATTAGAGGACTGGCTATTGATCACAGTTGATTCCTCTTTGTCTTTATCAATTGTCTATTGCAAACATATAATGGGGTGGGCGTTGTCAACAATGCTCTTTTTCCCAGGCTGTGCTAACCCACATCGACCTTCAGTCATGTCGACCGTTATGCATGTTGACCTTCAGTGGTTGACCTAATGCTTATCGACCTAGTGACCGTATCCCGTTTAGTAGTAGTAGAGGTTTGTGGTTGCCTGTTTTCCTCCTGTTTAATACTGACCTAACTCTAATAATACTTAAACACTTATACAACAACAAACACTTGAATAAGAAAAGAGCACTGCTGCAGCCTATGCATTGATTCTAAAATAGTGGTCCAATGATAGGAAGCCTGGGAGCTGGGGAAACATGGTGCCAGAGCGCTATAGGTGGGAGGGGCAGCAGGCGGCCCCCAGGCCAACGGCATTAGGAAAGGGGGTGGGCAGATATACCCATCCACCCTTTTTATACCTAGGCAAAAGATTAGCCAGTGAAATGTGAGAGGGCAGGCTGGGTGCAGGGGGAAGGAAGCAGGCTGTTTTACAATAAGCTGCGCTAGAAGCATGCTTTCCCTCCCACTCATTCGGCAAGAATGTGATTTGTTTAAAAAAGAACAAGAGGAGAGAAGGGCATCGTTTCAAGTAAAATTAGGTATGGTTAAGGTTGAGTCCAGTGAAGATGGTGCTTGGGTTATGTTTTGATATTAATGTGTGATCCGTCTCATTAGAAAATTGTAACATGTTTGTCACCATGCAGTGGGAAATAAGTGGTGCGCAAGGCATGGTGAATGAGCCGAGTCAGAAGAGGTCCGCAGGTCCACCCTTGGGGAATAGCCACACCAGCATTTGATGGTTGGGCCCAGAGCGAGTGTGATATGCCCCAGGGGGCTGGCTCCCTAAGGGGCATCATTGCGGTGCTAGGTCATGCTCCCATGAGCAGAACAAGGTAGTAACACATTTCACCTTGCCCACCATTTCTGTCTGTGCCCTGCAACCTTGTAAGGTGGTATATTTTATTATACTGTGGCCAATGGAGTAGAGCCAAAATGAATTCCTGGGCACAAGTCTTATTTATTGAGATAAAGGAAGCTGAGTAGCGGGGATGCTGATAGGTCAACCTCTGCCCCATAATGTGTGTTCAATGATTGGACCCACCCCAAATCCCTTCTTCCCGTTGCCAGGATAGCGGGGACATTCTGGCGAGCGCTGGAAATGGAAGAGAGGGGCTCCATCTGTAGGTGCAATTTGATCTATACAATGGTGCTGTACAATTTGAACTTCAGTGCTATGCAATGCTATACAATATTGCTATGCAATGCTATTTCAATTGTATGCCATTTGAACTGCATACAATTATGCTGCTTTCACACCGCAAAACCTGCTTAGACCCGGTATTTAAAACGTTTTAAATACCGGGTCAAAGCAGGTTTATGCCCCTTTCAGACTGCACTTACTGAGCAGGTTTTGCAGTGTGAAAGCAAACCCCTGCATGTTGAGCATTGAGGTGAGCTCTGTGCATATCTAATGAGCATTACCCACTAGTGCAGTGAATATTTAATGAGTGGGTCCTGCTCATTCCATATGCAGGGTGTGGGGACCCGCTCATTAAATATTCACTGCATAAGTGGGTCCCAAGATATGCAAAGAGCGAGACCAGCTTGTGCTCACTATTGGCTCGGTCCAAAATACCGTTTCAGACACGTTCAGACTGCAAAAAAAAAGGGGTATGAAACGGTTGGACTCTGCTTTTTTACTATTTCCAAATACCTTTTTTGGGGGGAAACGGTAAATTCACTGTGGACCTTTCAGACGGCACATACTGTAGTACCGTTTTGAAACGGTTAAAAACTGGCAAAATATTGGTTAATATGTGCGGTCTGATAGGGGCATTAAGGTGCCCATACACGGTGCGCTGAACTCCGTGCTTTTAGTACTAGATTGCATTGTATCTAGTAAAAATGCATACAATGTGCTACAGCACTGTGCTTTTTGTACTAGATATGATGCAATCTAGTACTAAAAGCACGGGCTGCACAGACTTTCGCATCGCACCCGAAAAACGCATTGTGCAGCGGCACCTTAAGGGCGAGATGTATCAAATGGAAAATGCGGTAAAACCCCGGTTTTACCGCATTTTCCAATGTATCAAAAATGATACCGCCACCTTTGGGTGGCGATACCCTATAGAAGCCTATGGGCTTCTTTTCGCCACCCGCCGACGCCAACGCAAACCCGCCGCCTCGCCGACCCCCCCCCCCCCCCTCTGGCTTACCTTCCTGAAGGGTCCTCCTGGACCCCGGAAGCCCTGCCTCCCCCTAGTGAAGCAGCCGGACATCCTTCCGGCTGCAGGGGGAAGGAGGAAGCGCCGGGGACAGCATGCATAGCTGTCCCCGGCGTGAGGGGAGAGCGTGGCGGCAGGGAGGTGATGGAGACCCCCCGCACACCACAGTCCAGGTATCGCGGGGGGCCTCCGTCACTGCACCGCGATGCCAGCCGCATATGTTAGTACATATGCGGCAGCATCGCGGCGGGGGTGCGGCGAAGGGCGGCGATGTATTTTAATACATCCCGACCTAACTCTGGTGCTGGATATCACATATTTTTCTTCCAAACAGACAGACCAACAATGTAAAAGGCCCAGTAAAAAAAATACTACTACGTTGTGGTATGCAGCTAGAACCACTCCTATCCAGTGGAGACCAATCTCCAGCCCATGCGACATTGAGAAACCAATATATAGACAAGACTAATAGACCAATTTAACAAATTAATTTTACTGAATTAAGGGCCCAAAGGAGACCTGCTCACTAGGCAGCATACACTCACTGTCTAGCGAGCGGTAAGCACCGCCCGACAAATACCCCACCACCACCAACGCCGCCCGCATCCCTTCGGTAACATTTGAGGGGATAGGTCCGAGAACATATCCCCTCACATGTGACGAAGGGGACTGAAATCATTTGATGGTAGCTGACATAGAATAATTCCTCTCCTCTTCGGAAATAAACGTCAGTGAAAATTGAATTTTATTTCCTCTGCAGATCGCTGAAAAGGGGGTGGTCAGCTGATGTCATGTGACATCAGCTGCCCATCCCCAGCAGGTACACCCCCCAGCTGTCCGCCTCAACCCCTACCCATGCGAACGCCTGGGGGTGTTCACAAAGAGGGATCTGCACGTGCGCAGATCTGCGCATGTGCAGATCCCCCACCATCGGATCGGGGCTCCATTTGATCAAACTTGAATCACCCCTTAAATGACAAAAGAAAGTACAAATAGCATACAATGACATAGCAGATTGCATTGAGGTACCAATCCCACTCCCACAAATGATGAAACACTTTGAACACTTTGAGGACATGCTGATAGCAGTCCTATATACAAGAAATGTGCTATAGTCATCACAAGCATGACTTGGATCCTCAAGTAGGGTACATAGTAGATGATATTCTGAATGATTTGCCCTATTCCTACACAACGAAATGATAAATCGTTGAAATCATCCAGTGTTTATCACCGCTGCCACTAGCAAGCGAAGTTGCTTGGGTCCAACGTACCACGGATATTACATTTGGTTCTGATATCACTCGAGCTGTGCAGATCATACTGTATAAATCTAATTCCAGCAGTTCTGCAGATAACATCTGCTGACTTCTAAATTTGCTTACAGTACATACTAGGTTAACTTTTTAGTTATTGTAGATTGATAGGAATGAAAGTAGCCTTTGCAATCTTATTTGGAGAGGTCAGCTAAAACCGCAATTGTCAGTCCTCTTTATTGGAAACCTATTGCAAAATATATTTGCCTATGATGCATCATTTAAAAAAAACGACACTGGCAAGAACACTGGCTAATGCAAGAAGTTTAGTGAGTAAAATCGGGGAGCTTGAAACGGTGATCAGTAGGGATGACTACGACATCATTGGTATTACAGAAACATGGTGTAATGAGTCGCATGACTGGGCATTAAACATGGAGGGATATACACTCTACAGGAAAGACAGGGAAAATAGAAGGGGCGGGGGTGTGTGCCTATATGTAAATAATAACTTAACATCATGTGAGAAAACTATGAGCACAGACCTGGAAGACGACAACTCAGAGACAGTGTGGGCAGAGATAACCGACAATAATAAGAAACCAAAAAACAAATTTATAATAGGGGTATGCTATAGACCACCAATTATAAATGAAAGGGAAGAGTCTCTTCTTTTAAACCAAATCAAACAAGCATCAAATCAGGGTCAGGTATTAATTATGGGGGATTTTAATTTACCCGACATTGATTGGGAAAACGAAACGGGTAAATCAGCAAGAAGCAATGGGTTCTTAAGCTTACTTAAAGACCAGTTTATTACACAAACGGTAGAAACTCCAACTCGTGATGAGGCGCTCTTGGACTTAGTATTAACAATTAACACAGACTTAGTTTCAAACACAAAAGTAATTGAACAATTAGGGAATAGTGATCACAATATGGTTTCACTGGAAATCAACTTCAGTAAATTACATCAAAAAGGATCTGCAAAAATACTAAACTTCAGAAAAGCGAACTTTGAATTATTCAGGGAAGCCCTTACAGGAATTGGGTGGGAAACGGTTATGGAGGGAAAAAATGCAGAGGAAATGTGGGATACTCTAAAAAAGGTGCTTGATTCACTAACTATTGAATACATTCCTAAAGTAATTAAAGGTAAATTCAACAAAAAAAAGCCACCATGGTTGGACAAAGAAGTAAGGTCAGCTATCAACAATAAAACCAGAGCCTTTAAATTCTATAAAAATAACTTGAATGAGGAGGCGTTCGCAAAATACAAAGAATCAAACAAAACTTGTAAAGGGGTAATCAAAGCAGCTAAAATATTATATGAAGAGTGCATAGCCACTGAAAGCAAAACCAACCCAAAGAAGTTTTTTAAATACATAAATAGTAAACGTTTAATTAAGGAAAACATAGGCCCACTAACTGATACTAGTGGAAAAAGTGTTACTGAGGACAAGGGAAAAGCAAAACTGTTAAATGAGTTCTTCTCATCAGTATTTACTAAGGGAGAGCAGACTGTGGAACGAACATTTACCACAAATGGGACAAATAAGCCAGATCTCATTGTGGATTTCACGCCGAAGGAAATAATACTGAGGCTAAGCAAACTCAAAACAAATAAGTCACCAGGGCCAGATGGGATTCATCCGAGGGTATTAATGGAATTAAGGGATGAACTAGCTACCCCCCTACATTATATTTTTAGCAAGTCACTATCGTCAGGTATAGTACCAAAAGATTGGAGAATAGCAGAGGTAGTGCCAATATTCAAAAAAGGAAAAAAGGAAGATCCCGCTAATTACAGACCCGTTAGTTTAACATCAATTGTGGGTAAACTATTTGAAGGATTTTTAAGGGATGGTATCCAGGAATATTTAGATAATCACCGTCTACTCAGTACTAACCAACATGGGTTCGTGAAAAATCGTTCATGCCAAACTAATCTACTAGGGTTCTATGAAGAGGTTAGCAAAAACCTCGATAATGGAAATGCTGTAGATGTGATTTTCCTAGATTTCGCTAAAGCATTTGATACTGTCCCACACAAGAGATTGATTAATAAAATGGAGAACCTAGGATTGGGTGAAAATATCTGCAGATGGGTAGGGAATTGGCTATGTAATAGAGAACAAAGAGTGGTTGTGAATGGTGCCGTATCAGATATGATACCGGTACTAAGTGGAGTGCCCCAGGGCTCGGTTTTGGGGCCCATTTTGTTTAACACTTTTATTAACGATATTGGGATAGGGTTACTCAGCAATGTATCCATCTTTGCGGACGATACAAAACTTAGCAAAGTCATCAAATCACCAGAAGATGTCACCATGCTTCAAAATGATCTTGCAATTCTAGATGAGTGGGCTAAAAAATGGAAGATGAGGTTCAATGTAGATAAATGTAAGGTTATGCACCTTGGGAGACACAACCAGTGTGCAAGTTACAACCTTAGCGGAGAGGAACTGGGTAATTCCATACTTGAAAAGGATCTAGGAGTCCAAATAGACAGCAATCTAGGATGTAGTGCCCATTGTAATGTAGCTACAAAAAAGGCCAACAAAATTCTGGCATGTATTAAGAGGGGAATGGAAACTAGGGACTCAAGGGTAATTATGCCACTATATAAAGCATTGGTGAGACCTCACCTAGAGTATGGAGTACAGTTCTGGGCCCCACACTATAAAAAGGACATCATAGAATTAGAAAAAGTCCAAAGGCGAGCAACAAAGCTTATTAGGGGAATGGAGAATTTAAGCTACGGGGACAGATTAAGCAATCTGGGACTATTTACATTAGAAAAGAGACGTTTAAGGGGGGACATGCTCAACATGTACAAGTATATCAAGGGCCAATATAAGGAACTGTCACACACCCTATTTTCTACTAGAAAGGAATCTAGGACGCGAGGGCATGAGTATAGATTAGAAGAAAAAAGATTTCATTCAGCTAGTAGAAAGAATTTCTTTACGGTCAGAACAGTCAAACTCTGGAACTCTCTTCCCAGAGAGGTGGTAATGGCTGGCTCATTAAATGCGTTCAAGGCAAAGTTGGACAAACATTTACTGGAGAAAAAAATCCATGGGTACAAATAAGAAATATAATTTGTCTGTAAAATACCAGAACCTACCAAATCAGCAATGGATATCTATACCAGGTTGAACTAGATGGACGCAAGTCTTTTTTCAGCCTTACCTACTATGTAACTATGTAGATGTGTTGGGATTGATAAAAGGCTTCATAACAGACAAATGCTGCAGAATATTAAAACTTCTTACAACAACACATTATTGGGAAATAACAGGTGCTGGCATAATGGTAAAGTGTCTATTATTAAAGAAATTGTGTTTAATTAAATGCAACATTATATTATGATCCCATGTGGCAAATAGCATTGGTAATGTCAGCAGCAAATTAGCATGATCAAAGCGGTTCTGGCCAACAGTCTAATAGCGAAGCAATTGGAGGAAAGCAGTGGAAAGAAATTTCAATGTAAGCTTTTTAGGTGACCATCTGCAACTACAGCTGGAGACATGTGTGGGCATGTAGGAAAATGCTGGGTGCCCAGTTAAAAGCTGGGCAACCCCATGCGAACGCTGGTGGGCACCTGGCTTCCGGGGCACGTGGCTGATGTCACCAGATGTCAGCTGCCCACCCTGTACTCGGAGCAGGTAGCCGCTTATCTAAATCAGAAGAGACTGACTTAGATTTGCGAGCACTACAGAAATTATTTGACAGCTGCGACCATCAAATGATTTTGGGCCCGCATGCAAGCCTGCAAATAGATTTTCATGCAAAACATCCATTCGCAGTGTTAATGGAACATTCTGCAAAATACCACTGCTTTGTAAGATGACCAGAATGACCTCCTTTGTCCCAGATTGGACAACCTGTAAATGCCAGTGCACACAGCAGAAGACATTGATCAGTCCTGGGCAAGCCCAGATGCCTCTTTCTAGTGTTCATTCTAGCACCCGATATCTTTGAAAATCCACGCAGTTCCTCTTTCCTGCCTGGGGTGTCGTTGTCTGCTGTGGTGTTTCTAGCACAGGTCTGGTTTGCATATCATTGCTGATATACAGACCACACTATGCTAGAAGCACTACAGCAGTCAGTGACACCCCAGGCAGGGAAGAGGAACTGCATGGGTTTTCAAAGATAGTGGTTGCTAGAATGAACACTACAGTACCTCTATCTGTATCTTCCTATTCCACTGATTATGGTGATGGAGGCTATGGTTATATACAGTATTTGTGACGGAAAGGATTCCCCAAAGACTGTCCACTATTTGTAATGAAACTGTCAAAAGTAACTATTACCCAAGTGATGCAAAGTGCCAGTGCCAATCTGTACTGAAAATACATTTTGGCCATTGGTGTGCTGGGCACATTAATCCCCATGTGATTCTCTGTTCTGCCCTGACACACATTATCATTGAAGGATGCATGTACCATGACCATGTGGTAGACCAAATAAATGTATATTAGTTAACTTGAAATGACACAATTGGCATTTAGTAATCTTACAGATTATTGTCCTGATAAATGTAATATCCTGTAGACAATGAACACTACTTAGTGATAGTGATATTGATCACTATCACTACTATCACTACTAAGTGATCTTGCAGGGTACTAGAACCAGGAGACCAGTTAGCAAGACTCAAGTGTCTCCGTTCATTTTCACTTTGAATTTTTCATAAGACTTTCTTTGATCACATAGAAGCTTTCCCAATACAGATCAGAAGGTATCACGGATGAATGATGCTCAAAGTTTCTACTGATGGTGGTCCGATAACAGAAAATATACTACATTTAGGACAAAACAAAAAAAAAATATCATTGGTGTTTCAATCAGTTCCATGTTGACTTTTTTTTATCTCTCGACCTACGCACTGTCAACCTTTCATCAGTCAATCATATGGTGTTCTAATGACATAATGATCTATTAATAGATTGGGCCTATTAATCTATACACAAACAGAAATGTCACTGTTGCTATTATCCCAAGTTCTAGTGGGCCCTAGCACAATTCTGGCTCTTTTTTTACTATTATTATTTTAACCTTCTAGAAAAAAGCCCTGCGAGAAAAATGGCTGTTAGACGGTCTAAGTACAATGAGCCCCGAGGAACAAGACGAGATGTTGAGACAAAACCAACAAGACCAGAAACAGATCAAACTCCTGGAACATAACATTGGCAGGTTCGTGTTTTTATAAATAATTCATTAATTGTGAAATCAACATTGACGTTAAATTTATGGTTTTGCTTTTTTTTATGATGTTGGCAGCTTTATATTTGGAGTGAGATCATTATAGGGTTACCATCACTGGTAGCCTTGCCACCATAACTGTTACATAAGTAAGCTTTACCACCATAAATAATTGGAATTCAGGCACATTTTTAAAGCTGTAATGGCAATGTTATACCCCTTTCACACTGCACTTTTAAAACGGTATATTGCCATTTTTTTTCCATTTTAAAACGTTTACGGCTGCAATGTGAAGGTGCCAGAGTTGATTTACCGGTTAAAGTTAACTGGTATTTCAACACGGTTAAAAAGCAGAGTCCTACATGTTTCAAAGCCGTTTTTTAGGCAGTGTGAATGGCTCTATTTCTATGGCTTGAAACGTGTCCCTTGGGGGTTAAACAGTTTGAATGTGTGAATGGTATTAAATGCTTTTTAAAACGGTTTTCACCTGCAATGTGAAAGGTCTTAAGGTTCAGACCCGTTTTAAAGTCCCATTTAAGAATACAGGGTCAATATCCGTTTCTGCAATGTGAAAGCAGTATTAATGACACTGTTATTAATAAATAATATTTGTTTCTTGAAGGAAAAAAAATTTCCCCACTGTTGCTATTTATCTATCGCTATTTACATTTAGATGTCCCTGTGTAGCTTACCAACCCTTTGATAGTTTTCTTTCTTCTCCTTACAACAACAAAAACATACTGTAGTTTCTTTGATTTGATGTTGATACAGGTCCCTTATCCAAAATGTTCGGGACTAGAAGAATTTTGGATAACAGATTATTCCGTATTTCAGAATATTTTTATATTTCAATGATCTTGCATATATATTGTACAAATACATGAAAAACACACAAATATATTTTATTTGTGCATAAAACAAGGTTTCAACACATGAAACAAAGCTTGTGTACTAGCTCAAGCTAATTATTATTACCTCTGCGGCTCCCCCAGCAGAGGTTCCTTTTTATCAGCGACCATCTCTGGTCGCTGATGCAAAGGAGACACTGGCCAATATATTGCTCAGCAATATATTGCTAGCAATATATTGCTGAGCAATATATCTCCCCCCGTGTGTACAGGGCTTAAGCTTTGTGGAAAATGATTAGTAAAGAACTTGTATCTTCTAAAAACAGATCTAGAGCGTTAAGTGTCGGAAGACAAACACTAGTATCTTTACTTATGTTCTACAGCCTTTTAACAAATTGCCCATACATACATACATACATACATACCTGCAAAAGGGGGAGTTTTGGATCCGCACAGACTGATGCATGGGTTTAATATATGAAACACATAAGATTAACCAATATATTGGACTACTATTGTTAAATTAGAGTAGTCATGAATTGGTGGTGCGCCCAACACATTCAGTATTTGTAACTGAGTAGAAGGGGGTGTTTGCAAGGAGCAAACCAAAAGACAAATGTGCCTTTTTGGGCGCACTCTTTATTGTAAAAATTTATTGATATGATTAATACATTAAAACATAACTTTTAATTGGCTTCTTACACTAAAATACTATGAGCATTCTACCGTTTCCGATCAATCGCTCGGTGAATATTCAATTTTTATTTAACCGTCAAAAGACGATAATCACATATAACATGGAAACAAGACATAAACCGACAGACAATGAACAGCATACTGTATCACTGGCTTATCACAAAGTGCAACCCAATATCTGGTCACACTCAGAATTTTAATGGTATCAGCAAAATATCAATTATCTACTGTTTTATCAAAAGATATATATGCGATGCCTCAGCAGAATATCAGCTGACAGCTCAGCCGCTTCAGCTCTGACCCTCTCTCATGCTAATCGATGGAAAGTACCAGGTGAGTTGTTGCCCCTTATAATGAGATGAAAAAGAGACAAAAGGTGGGGAAAGGGAAATCCTTATCAAAAAATTGAGAAGAGTCACCCCAGTGAATAGTACTCCTACAACCGGTGGCTCCTGTACATCTGTTGTTCAATCACCCGTCTGAGTTACCAAACAGTCAGGTCGCCAGGAGTCTCCTCTCTGGTTAGTGAACTGGCCCCATCCAGGCACTGCTGGATTATGGCCTCAATGGGGTATACATAGGTAACCTGTTGGACTGAGTGTTGATAGAGAGTACCAGGTTGGTTGTTACATGGGAGTTAAGGTACAGTTCACTTCTGCTGTCCAATTCAGCCACATGAGTCACCTTGGTGCTTTGCAGTATTGCAAGGAGACACTGCGGACTGAATGGATGAGAGAGTGTTTTGAAAAAGGTGATTCCCAGTGATAGATTGTCAGTTAACCACTGAGTGGGACTTCTGCTTTCAGAGATCTGCAAGCATCGAATCACTGATGAGAGAGCCCCAAATAAATGGATACCTAACCGACATGCGATAGAGTCTTATAATTAGATAGCAAGTAGGATTGTAATGAAAAGAGAAAATGGAAAGATAAGATTTTATAGAGAACTCTAGATCATCTCTACGTACTGCATATTGAGTTGAATTGGGTGACTGAAAGCAGGCAATGTTCTAAATGTCCCAGTGTGTATCAAAGTCACAACCATTTCTTCATAGTCCTCTACAAAAAATGAATTATCACCCGAGGAGGTGCAACAGATTTAATTATCAATCAATCTACAGGGTAGTCAATTGCCTGGGTATTATGTCACTCCTGCAGTTTACTCAGTGGCTTTTATCTAAAATGGATACAGTATAAACTAGATACATGTATTGAAACAATGGTAACATTAGCATTGAATATTGTTACACTTGTACACTGGTTAGTTGACACTCTATATACTTTTGTAGGCTAGCTGTTAAATAAGAGGTCAATTCAGGCTCACTGATGCAGCCACTAACAATAATGCATACATGTGTCTAGCATTTATAGATTCAACTGTAACCACACAAATTTAAACATAAAAGGAGAATAATGTGAGTTGCTATCAATAATATATAAACAACTCAACAAGCCAAGAAATAAGTGACTATTAGCCCAGTGTATGAGTAAAATTCCTGACCTTGTCGTCTCTCTTATTTGGGGGTAATACTGCTGGCAAGATCCCAGGAGCTGCAAATAAAACCTGTATAAACCTGCAAAAATCAGTCTCATATACAATGATAATTTATATCTATAAAGGTTCGCTCTCCAGGTATAACCATTCAAATCTGTGTATTTAAAGGTGCATATTGCCGCATATATTTGCTGTGAAAATTAATCAATAGTTGTAACACCTATAGATTTAATCAGTTGAATGGACTGACTCTGGAGGGCAACAAATGAGACCAAAATTACATACATACAGCCCACACCAGCATTTTACCAAATCTTTAGCCAAACTGACTCAGGAGGACATAGAGAGAGTTACCAAGTTTTCATACATCCCGCACGTTAGTTATATAAATGCGTATAGCAGGTTAAACTGCTTACAGGAGAGTGTGGGGTATGCTAAACGGTATGTAATACCTCCGTTTAGCCGTGTATACATTAGGTGTATACACCTGTGATGTTAGCCGCTCGCAAGCTCAGCAGAGCTGCGGCGGAGGTTACCTCCTGTTTGGCGCTGGTGTTCCCCAGCCGGGGACAGCGTCTCCTGAGTGCGGCTGCTGGCGGTAATTCGTCTGATCCTCCTGACGGTGTATGGAGTGCAGGAGAGGGTCAGAGTGTGAGCGGCTGGCGGTGGCGGGGACGCGTTTCGCCTGTGGCTTCCTCAGGGCGGACTGAGGAAGCCACAGGCGAAACGCGTCCCCGCCACCGCCAGCCGCTCACACTCTGACCCTCTCCTGCACTCCATACACCGTCAGGAGGATCAGACGAATTACCGCCAGCAGCCGCACTCAGGAGACGCTGTCCCCGGCTGGGGAACACCAGCGCCAAACAGGAGGTAACCTCCGCCGCAGCTCTGCTGAGCTTGCGAGCGGCTAACATCACAGGTGTATACACCTAATGTATACACGGCTAAACGGAGGTATTACATACCGTTTAGCATACCCCACACTCTCCTGTAAGCAGTTTAACCTGCTATACGCATTTATATAACTAACGTGCGGGATGTATGAAAACTTGGTAACTCTCTCTATGTCCTCCTGAGTCAGTTTGGCTAAAGATTTGGTAAAATGCTGGTGTGGGCTGTATGTATGTAATTTTGGTCTCATTTGTTGCCCTCCAGAGTCAGTCCATTCAACTGATTAAATCTATAGGTGTTACAACTATTGATTAATTTTCACAGCAAATATATGCGGCAATATGCACCTTTAAATACACAGATTTGAATGGTTATACCTGGAGAGCGAACCTTTATAGATATAAATTATCATTGTATATGAGACTGATTTTTGCAGGTTTATACAGGTTTTATTTGCAGCTCCTGGGATCTTGCCAGCAGTATTACCCCCAAATAAGAGAGACGACAAGGTCAGGAATTTTACTCATACACTGGGCTAATAGTCACTTATTTCTTGGCTTGTTGAGTTGTTTATATATTATTGATAGCAACTCACATTATTCTCCTTTTATGTTTAAATTTGTGTGGTTACAGTTGAATCTATAAATGCTAGACACATGTATGCATTATTGTTAGTGGCTGCATCAGTGAGCCTGAATTGACCTCTTATTTAACAGCTAGCCTACAAAAGTATATAGAGTGTCAACTAACCAGTGTACAAGTGTAACAATATTCAATGCTAATGTTACCATTGTTTCAATACATGTATCTAGTTTATACTGTATCCATTTTAGATAAAAGCCACTGAGTAAACTGCAGGAGTGACATAATACCCAGGCAATTGACTACCCTGTAGATTGATTGATAATTAAATCTGTTGCACCTCCTCGGGTGATAATTCATTTTTTGTAGAGGACTATGAAGAAATGGTTGTGACTTTGATACACACTGGGACATTTAGAACATTGCCTGCTTTCAGTCACCCAATTCAACTCAATATGCAGTACGTAGAGATGATCTAGAGTTCTCTATAAAATCTTATCTTTCCATTTTCTCTTTTCATTACAATCCTACTTGCTATCTAATTATAAGACTCTATCGCATGTCGGTTAGGTATCCATTTATTTGGGGCTCTCTCATCAGTGATTCGATGCTTGCAGATCTCTGAAAGCAGAAGTCCCACTCAGTGGTTAACTGACAATCTATCACTGGGAATCACCTTTTTCAAAACACTCTCTCATCCATTCAGTCCGCAGTGTCTCCTTGCAATACTGCAAAGCACCAAGGTGACTCATGTGGCTGAATTGGACAGCAGAAGTGAACTGTACCTTAACTCCCATGTAACAACCAACCTGGTACTCTCTATCAACACTCAGTCCAACAGGTTACCTATGTATACCCCATTGAGGCCATAATCCAGCAGTGCCTGGATGGGGCCAGTTCACTAACCAGAGAGGAGACTCCTGGCGACCTGACTGTTTGGTAACTCAGACGGGTGATTGAACAACAGATGTACAGGAGCCACCGGTTGTAGGAGTACTATTCACTGGGGTGACTCTTCTCAATTTTTTGATAAGGATTTCCCTTTCCCCACCTTTTGTCTCTTTTTCATCTCATTATAAGGGGCAACAACTCACCTGGTACTTTCCATCGATTAGCATGAGAGAGGGTCAGAGCTGAAGCGGCTGAGCTGTCAGCTGATATTCTGCTGAGGCATCGCATATATATCTTTTGATAAAACAGTAGATAATTGATATTTTGCTGATACCATTAAAATTCTGAGTGTGACCAGATATTGGGTTGCACTTTGTGATAAGCCAGTGATACAGTATGCTGTTCATTGTCTGTCGGTTTATGTCTTGTTTCCATGTTATATGTGATTATCGTCTTTTGACGGTTAAATAAAAATTGAATATTCACCGAGCGATTGATCGGAAACGGTAGAATGCTCATAGTATTTTAGTGTAAGAAGCCAATTAAAAGTTATGTTTTAATGTATTAATCATATCAATAAATTTTTACAATAAAGAGTGCGCCCAAAAAGGCACATTTGTCTTTTGGTTTGCTCCTTGCAAACACCCCCTTCTACTCAGATACATACATACCTCCCAACTGTCCCATTTACTGTGGGAACGTCCCAGTTTTTCGAGGACACTCCCGCGTCCCTCCCGGGAATCCCTCCACACAGTTGGGAGTCCCCTCTGTCACTGGCTGAGCAGTGCTATGCCCCCAGCCAGAGGGTGTGGAGGCATGGCTAGAGGCTCACAGAGCCTGTTGGCCATGCCCCCCTCAATGTCAAAATGGGGTGTGGCCTCGTGGAATGCTGCTAATAGACCATGCCCCCTTTTTGTTAGGCCACACCCCCTAATTTCGAGCACGCACCTGCGATGCACATATGTCCCTCCTGCCAGGGTCTCAATGTTGGGAGGTATGTAAATATAACTATGGGCATAGAGTCAATCCAAGTTAGGTTGACGTGCAATGGGTCGACCACTGAAGGTTGAAAGGCCTTATGTCAACATCTAAATAAGGTTGACATGAATATTGTCAGAAGGATTGGAGCGTTGACACAAGCATTAGTTGGACAATGGCAAGGTGGACAGTCAGAAGGTTGAAATTAGTTTTTTTCATGGGTTTTTACTGTATTTTGTTACAAAAGGACAGTAAATAAAATGAATGACAACTACAGTATGTAAAGAATATTTGTTGCCTGTGCAGTCCTTATAAAGTTTTACTAATCTTAGGCAGGGCCGGCGCCACCACTAGGCAAATCTAGGCATTTGCCTAGGGCGCCGGCCACTGGAGGGCGGTATTTCGCCCCCCTTGCCGCCCGGGTACCTGTCCTGCTGCTTATATGTGCGTAAAAGCTGGCAGCGGGGGGTCCCTGCAGTCAATAAGAAATAACGAGCGCTATCCGCCGGGCTATGCGGAAGCGCTTCTGTTTTGTAAACACTGGCCGCACGCTGATTGGCTGAGATTCAGCCAATCAGCGTGCGCCGTGTGGACAGGTACCCGGGCGGCAGACACTGGGGCGCCCCCACCCTGACTTGCCTGGGGCACTCTGGTGCCTTGCACCGGCCCTGATCTTAGGCAGAACAACCAATGATGCAGCAGGCGCAGTGCACAAGGGCCCCTGAGGATTAGGGAGCCCTCTTCCTGCTAGCCACTGTTTTTCTCTGTAACTCTCTGCCTCTCCCTGTCACCCACTAGGTGCTCCTCACCTCTATGGCAGCCGCTAGGTGGCACCTGACAGAGCAATTCAAACTGTTGTTCTATTCGGTTGTGCAACTGTTATGATGTTCCACCATTTCAGTGGGCTGGGAACTACTCCTATAATAACAATACCAACATCAGATCTAGCCGATAGCAACTATATTTTATGTTCAGTGACTTAGATGTGGTATTGGGAGAAAAATCACATTATTCATATAGTTTAGCAATTTTGAAGACACAGGCACCTGCATTGATGGTTTTTTTTAATGAGAATTCCGCTTTATTATTACCAGTTATTTATATAGCGCACACATGTTCTGCAGCGCTATACAGAGAATATTTGAACATTCACATCAGTCCCTGCCCTAGTGAACTTACAATCTATATTACCTACCACATGTACATGCAGACACAGACATTCCAGGGCTTATAGTATTTTTGGCTTGTGGGAAGAAATCGGAGTACCTGGAGGAAACCCTCGCAATCATGGGGAGAATATACATAACTCTGGTTAGGGCCACGGTGGGAATCTAACACATGACCTCAGTGCTGTGAGTCAGTAATGCTAACCATTACACCATGCGTGCTGGCCACAATTTTATCACCAAACTTTCAAATACAGTGGTATTTTTTAGCTGTTAAGATAGTAGCAATAGCTTAGCACAGAATTAGCAGTACGTATGGCCCCCCATACACTAGTCAGATTTGGCCTGTTTTCTTCAAATTCAGATGGATCTGGCAGATCGATCTGAAAAAAAAAAAGTCCAAATATGAGTTCCCTATGTGTGGCTGATCCATCTGACAAAAAAAAAAAAAGAAAGAATCTAAAGGTGCCCACACACTAGAACTATTTTTTTGCCTATTGGCTGATTTCTGACCGATCGGTCGGTTGCACGCTCCCGCGGATCTTTTTCTAAATCTTCTGATCTTATTAGGTGCTGCACCAAAGATCCATTTGATCTGAAGCTGTCAGGAGACCATCATAGATCTGATCAGATGTATCTGAAGTGAATAGAGTGAAAATTTTAGCCCAGGGTCAGATCAGATTCCTGGGAGAGTTAAAGGGAAAACCTGACAGATTTACAGCTTCAGATATGTCTGCGTAGTGGATGGGGGGGCTTTAGAGTAGTAAGCAGATTTCTTAGCACGTTCCACTCCTGTAATTAGAATGATCCTTTATTCCAGTTAAGGTCATGTTCACCTGAACTAATAACGAGCTCCACTTTCTAAAATTAGACTCTTTATACTGCTACTGTAGGTCACAGAGAGGTGGAAAGGCTGATGAACATCATTATACGCTCATTACCATTGTGTGTTCATGATTATAGCTGACTTTTTTACAAAAAAAAAAAAAAAGAATATCTAAGTTTTAAATGTACAATTGTTTTCCATTATCCATATATATTTTATGTTCCATCTAATTTTGAATTACATTTTTGAGAAAAGTAGTTGTGTGTTCTGAACAGACAAAACATGGATTTGAACTGAGGTTACAGTTTGTTGGATGTGTCTGTGGGCCTGATGCACTAAGATTCAAACGTGATAAAATGGAGAGTGATATACAGCCAGCCAATCAGCTCCTACCTGCCATGTCACAGTCTGTGTTTGAAAAATGTCACACAAGAGCTGATTGGTTGGTTGTTTATCACTTTATTATATCACTTTTGAAGCTTAGTGCATCTGGCCCTGTGTCTTTTAGGAAATACCGATGCATAGCAATCTGCAGGTACAATATTTGCATACATTTTAAAGCCTGACTATGCAATGTGTGTAACTAACTAGTGATATTGGTGGCAGGGATCCAGCACAGCACCAGCATCGGCAAAGGGCATACACACTTGCCGATGCTGATGGGGGGGGGGGCCCTGCTGCAGCATGGCCCTAGTTAACGAGGTCCTCCCTCGTCTGTACTGAACAGACGAGAGAGGGGGTTGTTAATGATATGTGGGAGCACACATAGTTAACAATGTTGAGAGTACATACAGTACTAGAAGAGAAACAAAAGTTATACGACTGCAGGGACCCTAAAGGAACTACTGGAGTTATTGGGAGCAGGTAAGTCACCACTGGGTCATTCGGGACAATAGGTCAACATTTTATCAACATCTACATGATAAATATCAACATTTTGATGTTGATATTATCCTATAACTCCCTAAGTCCATCCGACTACATTCACATAAAACGTCATCTTTTCCTTGAAGATGGCCCGTTCTGAGCACCAGGATAGTCCTGCAATTGTCTGTCCTGTCCTGTCAATATGAATGTATACTTAGTACTGGTAAAAGAGAAAGAAAGGTCAGTTACAAATACATAATTATTTTAAGGCAAGTGTAAATAATGCCTATTTGAAGACGCTGTGGGATCTCTCCAATATTTAGCACATGACATATTGATTTCTGCAGAGCACTAAAGAGCAGTGACCTTTTCATCTTCTATCTCATTTGTTAAGTCTCTATCTCATGTCAGTGTTCAGTATGTGCACTGATTAACTCCTGGAGGACGGTGGCCTACAGATACAGAAGATAGAGAAAACTAGGGAGCACACGTAGGTATACTGCAGGGCCAAGGTCAAGTACAGAAAAGGAACAAGGGGTGAGTGTAGGGTTTATAAAGGAGGTTGGGTTGGTTCTAATCTTATCTGTACAGTAATTATATACATATTTTGTATATGTAATTATTTGAGACTTGGCTCTGGCTCCATACAGTACGTATAGAGCAAAAACATGTTTACATATGCAAATGAAAAGTATATAGTGTATAATCGGTGATCAATAACTGTACTGCAATACATGCACTCTGGGGACTCTGCCACTGAGCCATTACGTTGAGTCATGATAATATTCACTTCTTGGCTATTTTCTCAGGGAGAGCAGACTGGTTGGCTCAGGCATGGAACAATGCAGGATGTGGGGTAATAGGAAAAGAGGGCGGGGTGGAGGTGGAAACGCACAAAGGAGGCAGGATGGAGGCGTGGTGACCGTCACGGTATCTAGGCACTGTAACCAGGCATTGCAAAGAAGGCATTGAAAAGCATAGGGTATGGCTACGATGTTGTTGTTCAGCCAGAATCTAATCATCAACCACACAAACCACCAACTTTACTTGCTAAGCGGGTGGGTGGGCAGGGGAGTATCACTCAGTGGCGTAACTTCAAAATTTGCACACACCACTCCCACGCCAGAAAATTTAAGCAACGCTCCCCCTCCCCCCCCCCCCAGTAAAAATACCCCATCCATCAAACTCTGCCTTGCCTTGCCTCTTGCTGCCACAAAATGGCGGCAGCCTACTCTAGCATCTGCTATAAGGGGGCGGACATTTTGTGATGGCCATTTTTCAATAGCAGCAGGAGCCAGGAGGAGAGCTGGGGCCACAGGCCCAGTGCAGATGCTAAAAATCAGTCCCCCGTGCGAACATGCAGGGGACCGATTTAAATTAGAATAACCTCCATAGTGTATGTGTGTGTGTGTGTGTGTGTACTGTATGTGTGTACTGTATGTGTGTGTGTTAAAGCCAGGTTACCTAGCAGCTGATGGCACTATTGGGTATGTCTAAGCCCCGTACACAGGGGGAAATATATTGCTCAGTGTCTCCTTTTCATCAGCGACCAGAGATGGTCGCTGATGAAAGGGAACCTCTGCCGGCAGTGCCGCAGAGGTAATCAGCTGGTCGCAGGAGCAAGCTCCTGCAACCAGCGATAAGAATGGGGCTGAAAACGGGACAATATGGTCGCCAGCGACCATATTCCCAGCGATTTCAGCCCCTATCGCCCCCGTGTGTACACAGCTTTACACTAGTGTGAGGTTGAGATTATGAAGTAATAGAATACAGACCCATTGTGGGTAATGGGCCTTATTCTAGTTCACTATTTCTGACAAAATCCTTATTAGATGGACAAAACCATGTGCACTGCAGGTGGGGTAAATGTTACTTGTGCAGAGAGAATTAGATTTGGGTGGGGTTTTACTTCAAAGTGAGATCTGTATTGCAGTGTAAAAATAAAGCAGCCAGTATTTACCCTGCACAGAAACAAAATAACTCACCCAAATCTTATTCTCTCCGCACATTTTACATTTGCCCCCCTGCAGTGCACATGGTTTTGTCCATCTAAGAAGGATTTTGTCAGAGAGGGCCTTATTCTGGTTGAGTCGGATGGTTCCGACTGCGGACGGCCGGCTGATGGTTGGTGTTTGCGCATGTGCAGAGGCGTATCTGCGCATGTGTGAACACCGTGCACGTCCGAATACGGCGTGAATTCTGTACAGAAAATGATCGGTTGTAGCAATCCGAACAGGGGGTGGAGCGGGGGTCGTCTGAAGGGCTATTTGGGCTCATTACCATATGTGTACGCCCCGCGTTTCATGGGCGTTCCCATGAAAACGCTGGGCGTACGTATGATAATGCGTCCGTGACGCATGTGTGGGGGGGCGGACATATGGCATATACGGATGCCAGCTGCCCGCCCATATCCCTGCTTTTGCACGGAGAAATGCCCGAGTGGTCTGGAGCATTCGGTGCTGCCTGACCACACGGTCCAGCATTCGATGGTTGGCGACCATCGAAAGATGGGGGAGGTTCCCACTGATGGAGGAGGTGTGCACATGAAAAATCCACTCGCGGACCATTCGGTCGGCATCTTACCGCATTCGGACGGTGTAAGCGATCCGTACGGAAGGCGGGGCTAAGAACACTCGGTTCCTGTCCGAAAACACGCATCCGACCGAACCAACCAGAATAAGGCCCAAAGAGTGAACTAGAATAAGACCCAATGTGCTTCCATCTGTGATGTTCTCCTAGGCTGCCCTCATGTCAAACTTCACTTACAGCACTTGTAATAGTGATCAGCCGAACACCAATTAGTTCATGGATTCACCTGGTTGTATTAATGGGTTTGTTTTATCGACCCTTGATTACAGCTGAATTGCAGTTTTAGTGTTGTATTGTATATTAATTTGTATAATTACTATGTCTCGTCAACTATATGATAAAAAATAAAACGGAGTATAAATTGGTCATTATAAAATAACTATATTTATAAACCTTGCAAGTGTTTGGAACATAAGGCAGCTCCCGAAGATAGGACCTTTGTTGGGAATGCCTGCAGTGTCTATGGACTGTGTTGCCCATACATGGACATTCTTCTATTCAATCTTATGGTTTTACTAACTATAGACTTGCTAATGATTAACATAGTTATGTGAAATGGTGATGCTGCCACAGTAAGGCAAATACTTCAAAGTGCTACTTGCTGGCCACAAATAGAAACACATTCCAATTGTATCAATGAAAATCTTGATTCTCTCGTCAATACCCAAGTCCCCCATGGTGCTTCCAGACCTCTCCTATACCCTCCATATACCCCTGTATCTGTGAATAGTCACTACGCTCAGTGTTGCAGGATGTCTGAGCTCTTGCTGCCGTTTGAAGATAACAACATTTTTATTTGGAACACAAAATATCAATTACAGTGTTAGCTAGACGTTGCCACCTGTTACCATGGCAGCGTAAATGTCAGCTGATTTACACTCAACTTTTCTAATCAAATTGTAAATGCCCTTTGTTTATGTTGACATTTACATACAGTGTTAAGTACTGTGAATATGATTGCACCAGGGCTGTTACCAATCTAATACAACGGACGGGTACAAAACCATTTATTGTAAGCAGTGCTGTACGTGTTGGTAGCTTCCCAAAATCTTTAGATTGTGATTTATCAACGGGCCCCTGTGTATTATTTTTTCGTCATCTGTAAACGCAAGATTCTGTCTGTCGGCGTTTGTGATCTCCCAGAGTGTGAATGACTCTGGAACTGACAAATTGTTATCAGCCTCTGGGCTGCACGGATGGTGTAACGGTCAGCATTACTGCCTCCCAGCTCTGAGGTAATGGCTTTGATTCCCACCATGGCCCTAACTGTGCGGAGTGTGTATATGTGTCTCATGCTTGCGTGGGTGTCCTCCGGGTACTCCAGTTTCCGGCCACATTAATATACTGGTAGGTTAATTGGCTCCCAACACATTGGGGCAGATGTATTAAGCCTTAACAAGAGATAAATGCAAGTGTGATAAGGAGAGATAAATGTCCAGCCAATCGCCTGCTAACTGCCATGATACAGGCTGTGTTTGACAAAAGTTCATAAGGAGCTGATTGGCTGGACATTTATCTCTCCTTATCACCCTGGCATTTATCTCTTGTTAAGGCTTAATACATCTGCCCCATTAACCCTAGAATGTCGGTGTGCTCATGTGGTAGGGAATATAGATTGTAAGCTCCATTGGGGCAGAGACAGATGTAAATGTTCAAATATTCTCTGTAAAGCGCTGCAGAATATGTGTTTGCTATATAAATAATAATAAATAGTATCTTGTACCTGTAAAGAAAAACTCTGGAGGTCCCGCTGTTTGTGCACTTGGCTCCTCCCCAGCAGGCCCTGGGCCAGGGCAAACCACTAATAATGTGTTGAAGAGTGAACCAAAATATTTTATATTGGTTTTGGTAAAAACAAAACAAAATAATGAAATAGACCCAAAACCAAAACATGGCGATCCCCGCACATCTCTGTTTTAGGCAGGCAGATCAAGTTTAATAAAATAAGAATTCGTACTTCTCCCTGGTGCAGCACACATAACAGATGTATGCTTTAAAAGAGGTTAGGTTGGTTGCATAACCACAGCTTAGATGAAACCCTATGAGGGTTTTATGTGGTCTCCAGCAGGGGACAGCACAGGACTGGCGAACTTCATCACTCTGTGAACTTTTGTAATGTTGTGACAGAACCCAGACCCCTGCCCTCTGTGAGCCAACCTGATCAGTAAATGTGGAACTGGGAGACAGAGAGGAATAGACACACAAGATTATTTACATACACGAGAGAGTGTGAATGCAAATATTTTGTGACATCGCTGGCTTTTGCGGAAGTCATACCCTCCAACATGACCCATTCCATTAGGTAAAAAATGCTCTGCTCCTGGATTTTCCTGTTACTGCATGATTGCAGTCACCTGTATTGAACTAGTTAATTGATGAGAAAGGAGTTTCAACACAGCTGAATGCAATTATACAGTAAGAGGTAAGTCCAGGAGCAGAGCATTTTACCTAATGGAGTGGGTCATGTTGGAGGGTATGGAAAGTGGTTTTGCTGCCTCTGATGGTAAATCCGGAATTTATTGTTGTACTTGTTGTTGTACTTAAGTAAGATTTCTGTGTTGGAGTACACAATTAGGACAACATTAGGGTGCATGGCTCCTTGTTTTTTTTTTCCACAATAGAATGATTGTGATTTTTTCCAATGAATATTTGGTACCTTTTTAGTTGTATTTTTAAGTAATTTAGAAGATACACTTAGAATATTGTTATATACTGTAAGCTTTCAAACATTTTCAAGTGAAATAACATTTTTGGTAGAATTATGAGGACACGGTACGGTTTCAGTTTTGGTATGCAGCACAAACATTTGGAACTCAACCATTATGTTTCTGGAAGATAGCGAGATCAAATTGGGAATGTTCCAGCACCAGTGTCCAAACAAGGATTCAATAATGGGCCTGGCAGATGGAGGTCCCACTATGGGCCATGGCCATGCACTACAGCCAGCCACTCGTCGTAACAAATAAAAGACGATGTGGCTGAAGGAGAAAATATGGGGCCCCTCTGATTTCTTACACAGTTTGGCAGCGGGCGGCATGCATCCTTCACCTGGTGGTCATGGCCTTTAAGCTCTTTAGCATGGCTATTAAACATAGCAGCACGGATGGTGTAATGGTTAGCATTACTGCACCTGGGGTTTCATAAGCAGCAGGGAGCCCCGATGACCAGCACAGTTTTCCCTGGACCCTGAGTACTGTAGGTAGACATGAATTGTTTTAATTTAATTTGATTTGCTTACACTGTAATCAGCATTTGTGTGCATCGGACACCCATAGCTAATTACAGTGGCCCTGTTTTTGCACTGCTCTGTCTGCCTAGGGGCAGAGAAAGCTTACATTTTTGTTTTACTAAATTCAGGCAGATCACATTTCCCTTTATAATTAGGGGAAATGCGATCTGGTTATTTAAAAAAAATGCAAATGAAAGGATTTGGAGCAGTTTTTCAGGAAAACTGATCCAAAAGCCCTTTAATACATTCAAGTGATACTAAAACAATTTGAAAGCAACCTTTTCACACTATTTTAGTACAAATAATGTTTTAATAATGTAATCGACCCCTTAGACATATAGCATCCCTGAATTTTAGAGGATTTCCCATGGACACCTTGGTGTTTAAATGGAATGTCACACCTTTTAAAAACAACCAGTGTATTATGGGAATATAGAGATGACCACAGCTGTTGTTTGATATTACAGATGGTTCATTACTAGAACAGAACAATACTGAGAACGGTGTAAGCCTCAGGCAAATAGAATTGTTGTTTATGTCATTAGAACATACAGTAATTATGGTGGCTCTTTTGTAATGTGCTGTTTGTTGTGTGAACAAACATATATTCATGAAAATACAAGGTTTGTCTGGTCTTGTTTAGTAGAGTATAATTCCTGTTTCTTTCTTCATCAAAGGCAATATTGGAACTCCTTTGTTTCCTCCTGATACATGTAACTGAGTCATGTTTTGTGAGTTTATTCCTTGTCATGGATGTATTATATGTGATAGGGAATCCTGCACGTCAGCACTACCGTTCCCCCGACCAGATGTGCTGATCTTCAGACAGCGATGATTGGAGATTTGGGATACTTAGCATGTTAAAAAGTCCTGATTCCGCCATCCCTGCCGGGAAAACGGAATTGGGATTTATATGCATGTTAAATATTCATGCATATTGGATTGGACACGATTCATCCAATTCACTTTAGTAGTCTCCAAAACAATTTGGTTGAGTGTGCAAGTATGCCGTAAAGCTTGTGAATATAGGCGTCTATATACTTACCAGCGCTTAGATAGATAGGTTGTCGGGTCAGCCTGGTGTGTACCAACCCAGCTTTAGGAGCTGATTCAAACATAGCCTCTAACATGGCAGTTAGGCGGGCACTTCTCTCTTCAATTTGTCTCCCTACTATTCTTAGGGCATAAACCCCCCCCCCCCCCAAAAAAAAAGGCTAAAGGGCAAATTTACTATGCCATGAAGTGAGATAAAGTACCAGCCAATCAGCTTCAAGCTGTCATGTTATAGGTTGTGTTTGAAAAATGTCAGCTAAGAGCTGGTTGGCTGATACTTTATCTGGCTCCACGTTATTAATTTCCAAAGCCTAGTACATTTCACCTTAAATGATAAACTCGCACAACATGGAGTTTAACAGGAAAATGGTTCTGACTATTGCTGCTGGATGTAAATGTATACAAGGAGTCACTTAGACAGGAGACGATAAATGCTCGGAGAGTGGTACATTTAATCGATTTTTCAGTACTCTGTGAGTGCTAAGTTAACTGCCGATCTCTTTGGGCGAAGCTCCAAAAATTGGAAGGAATAAAAAATTCTGAATTAAATTAATTTGCTGAGCAAAGAATACTCTGCCATTCATGAATTGGAATTTGTTTGAATTTCAGACTTGAGCGAGAAATTGATGATCTTGAAAAACAGGAAACCCAGCTCTCTGCCAAAGAGGTGCGTGTCCTACAGAGACTGAAGTCTGTAGAGAGAACTACGGAAGACATCATCAAGGTATGTAAAATATGGCAATATGTACAGTAATAAGGAAATTGTGTTGATGCAGCATACAGTACAGTACTTTTAGGTATAAGCATTAAATAATAACTACATTTACAGCAAACAATATTAGTGAATGAACTATCATATTCCAGTACAACCTCGAATACACTGGCTGACCCGTATCGAGGATGAAATTGATTGTTGACGATATTAAGTATGCCCATTGCACCTTTTTAAAAAAAAAAAACATATTACTCAGAAGGGCACATGTACATGATCTGTTTAAAAAAAATTGTGTAGTGTATATGAGGCTTAAATCTTCTATGCAAATACATTAGTAATAGTTAGATTTCAAAGTTGTTTTCTCAGATTTTTGTTGTTAGATTGATCCCTGATTGATTTTACATAGGGGAGATAATTCTGGTTGGTACTAATCATTGCCAATTTGCAACGCTGAGCGATGGTAATGGACTGCGCTTATTTGCATGTGCAGGTCATCTGTGTGAACAAACGCGGCAACTTGCATAGTCGCCGGCACGGTCGCATGGAGCTGTGTGGGCGGGGGGTTTGGGGCGACGGACGTGGGTCATGCCCATGGGGGAACGGCCAATGTTACTGCTCAACTTACTGCTCAGTGGATGAAACCATTTCCTGCGTCCAAATACTTTTAATCCTATCAAAGAACATCAAAGGGACTTTGGGAGTGTGGGTAGGTCTGTGTGGTGTCATGACTCATGATTTCACGCGGTAGTCACAAAATGCTCCTCTGGGAATATTTTGGATGGCCAGGATATCTTTAGGGGGCCCCTTGCATGTATACCCGGCATCCAGACTGCCGGGTATACATCCAAACCTAGCAACCAAGGTATTGTGTATTGTATCTGTACAAACATGAGGAAAAATATTATTTGTTGTACAAACATGAGGAAAAATATTATTTGTTGTAAATATTATTTGTTGTATTATTTATATATGAAGAATAGATAACACAAAAAAAATTCCTGATAAGTGCGATTATTGTATGCGTTTTGAAATGGCATTCAATTGAAATTGCATAGCAAAATCGCATAGTATGGCATAGAACTGAAGTTCAAATTGTACAGCACCATTGTGTAGTTCAAATCACACCTACAACACATCGCACCGTGTATGGGCACCTATACAGTTAAAATACTGTAACATGTTATAGCTGTGCTTTTAGAAAAGAAGTTGGTTCTAAATAAAATAGTACATCACCATACCCTAATCTCCTCATGTTTGTGCTTGCAGGAAGCCGCAGTTAGATATGAAGTTCGAGAAGGTACAGTATTTGATCCTTATTACTCAAGATGGGCTATTTAATATGTATAAGATACAGATGTAACCGAAAGAGATTCTCCAAACTGCAGAGTACTGTAAATGTGATCAGATGCAAGAATGAGAATAGTGCTACTGCCGCTGGTCATATACAACACCATTCTCATCTCTTACACAAATGAAGACATATACATGGATTAGTGTGATATATATTATAGAACACCATCATTGTCAATGTATCCATTAATAAATCGTACAGAAAAGTATTTGTTGGTTGCAGCAATACAATGTGCATTTTGTTAATTCCATACATTACGCTGCACCAAATCCTAATGCCTGATCCAGCTGTCACATCCTCGGCTTATGTGTAGTTTCTTTTACAGAACCAGTACGAGACATTTATGCTGGCATACCTGATTTACCACCGTCCTATAAACCAGCATTTATTAGGAGAATGGAGAGCGCTTTATCTGAGAATGGGGAGGAGCCAAGAAAAGGTAAAATGCACCTTAGAGAGCTGATAATATTCATCCAGTGTTACGGGCAAGAATAAGGATTTTGACTATATATTCAAAACCGAATCGAAATCAAATAGACATTGAATGGTTTTCAGCCTCATTCGATACCGATTCTATCTCAATGCGTGCTCCTGTTTAGTGTAAATCAAACTTTACAAAAGATAGTACAGATCTGTACTATATAATCCATATCAAATACGTTTTGCTTGCCATTCAATTAGATCCCAATTGAATCAGAATCGAATCGCAAGCAAAATTGCACCGTGTGTACACAGCATGTATACGGCATGCGTACAGAGCCATGTAACTATATAAATAACAGTGTCAGGATAAAGCCAGGACCAGTTAGAGCACTGCTGAAGGTGAACTTCCCCAAATAGTTGAAGGTCATGATGTGCTACTATGTAATGGGACACTAGTTGGGATATGGGGATATTTTATAATTTAATATTAGCTGGAATTTCTCATTAAAGTGAGAAGACATACTAACAGGATGACGATCGCTTATGTATGGTTCAGAGCTCTATATTATATTGTATTGTGCATGCACATAGTGCTAGAAAGGTATTCTATTTTATTAATTTCTGAACAGTTCTGTATATAGTTCAAACATAATACATAGTGCTTTACAGGGAATAGTGAAGCTCACACTCTTTATTCTCAACCACGTGTAAAGACTCTACATACACTATAAATAAAGTATAGTTAAATAGAAGCCACCTCATACCCACGATAACCTTGCTAACCACTTTATTAAATATCCCCCCCCCCCCAGAGACAAGTTGCATAACTGCTGTAGTTAGTTATTCTGTCTTACATACAGACATGAGCACCACATGCTTCCCCTCATGCTGGCCACACTTCATACCTACTTTCTTCCCACCATCCAACTAGTTGGTTGGTTGGACTGAAAATCTGGTACTGTATGGGGGCAAATGCCAATAAGCAATTTGCTCACAAACTCAGGAGAATGGACAAAAACATTCAGTGAAATTGTTTATATCAAATAGGTCCAGTTACAGTACATTGTTTGAGTGACAGTTGTTGTCCATTTTATGATTTTGGAAACAAATTACTTCATTACAAATTACTTAATCACAAATTACATTTGCTCCTATCCAGTACCAGGTTTTTATTCTATTATTATACTAGTTGGATGGTTGGAGGAAAGTTGGTCTGATGTGTGGCCAGCATTACACCTACACCTACAGAGGGCTAGATGTAAAAAGCCTTAGCTTACATAGCCTACCATCAGAGGTGGTAGAGGCTAAGACAGTAGAACAATTTAAACATGCTTGGGATAGGCATATGAATATCCTTACAAATAAATAAGAATTAAAAAGGGTTGAGATTACCTGAAGGGTAAAAAAAAGGGGCAGACTAGATGGGCCAAATGGTTCTTATCTGCCGTCAAATTCTATGTTTCAAATTCTATGTAAGCCTTGAAAAGCGATAAAATTGAGAGTAATAAACCACCAACCAATCAGCTCCTACCTGTCGTTTTTTAAACACAGCCTGTGACATGGCAGGTAGGAGCTGATTGGTTGGTGGTTTATCACTCTTCATTTTCTCACTTTTCAAGCTTAGTACATCTGTCCCAGAGTGAGGTACTTTACTAATCAATGACATGGTAAATGGCAGGAATGTACTGGCAAAGAACAGGATCATTTTTAAATATAGTTTAGAACACATTATCTATGATGCTCCATATTCAGAGTTTCATATTTAGAAAGAAGCTGATCTTTCAGAAGTTTCTCAACCTGTACATTGTTTAATACAATGGTTCTCAAACTCTAGGTCCCAACCTTCTCATCATGGGGTTTGCAACTCCATGCTGCTGACCATCAGGCTGATTACTTTTGTAATCTCAGTCAGTGATTCAAGGAGTCTGAATAATCTGTTGAATTGTCTGTTATTTTAGACTCCTCACATAATTTTGTGCCTCCACAGTGCTGCCATGTATGTGCTGTCTGCTGCCTACACATGTGATGTGATGACCTTCTGCAGTAACTTGCCGGGGTCCTGTAATTAATTTTATTGTATGATGGGGTCCCATAAAAATAGTTTGGTTTAATACAGCCAATCATTAAGCATTTCCTCAAAAGTTGAGGTTTATTATTTTGCACACAGTGTATTATAATATCAGTCTTTTAGGATACCAGCATGTTATATCCATAATTCATACATCCTGATCTGCCCAAAACACTTACATTAAATTATTTGTCTTAAACAAATGTAACAATGCATTTATGTACAAGTGACCATTTGCCTCTGTTTGTATAGCGTTATTTGCCATGGAAATCAAAGTTGAGAAAGATAGCAAGACTGGGAAAAACACAGTGCTATCATCAATTCCATTGCCCTCAAATGAGTTTAAAGACACAGGAGTGAAAGTATATGATGATGGAAGGAAGTCCGTGTACGCTGTAAACTCTGAAGGAAAAGTGGCAAAAAATGGAGTAGATAGCCTTGCTCCTGTGGAAGTGGAAGATCTTCTGAGGAAAGCCACTGAAAAAAACACATTGTCCCCTGCAGAGTATCATGAACCTGTATATTCATATGAATTCAACAGTTCTGCCAATCACAAAGGTCAGGTCTCACCGAGATTAAATGGCCAACACTCTCCTGTCATCACGGATTATCGAAATGGTCAAAGTCCTGTAGTACCAGAAGATATACCACCAGTCAATGAGTCCAGACCAAAGGAGCCAGTATTTTCTCAGCCAAAAGTCATCACACAAAATAAGCAAGCAATCAACGTGGAACCTCATCTGATGGAAGATCACAGCGCTGTGTTTATGAACACCAATACATACCCTCCAACTGCTGTAGAAGACGATATGCACTACAACATTGTCCATGCCACACCTTGTTACGTAGATGACTCGGAACCAGTTACTATGATTTTCATGGGCTACAAGAATGCAGATGAAAATGACAGCAAACCACTAACCGACTATGAAGGAGTCATTCGCGCTGAATTGGTTGTCATTGACGATGATGATGATTATGTCAAGGAAGAGGATAAACCAGTGAAAGGACTGATTTACCCACCAGAAATTCAATCACAGCACATTTCTAATGCCTCTATACCAAATAGTGTACAGAAACTACCAAAACACAACATAGCACTGCAGGGTGCTCACACGTATAAGAACTCAATATCTTTACAAGAACAAGAAGCAAGCCTTGGACCTAATAATTATCCCCCTGTATACAAACCGATCATAGATGATGGCACTGAGGACCCATCGCTAACAGGTAAGAATGGTGTGACAAAGGGCCAGTGTTGTCCCTTAATTACTGTATATGGTGGTGCTGCCACTTTCCATTGTCCCTGGGTCAGGAAATGACTAAATTCCCCATTCCCCTACATTTATACTACTTTATGGGAGCAATTCAGTTCTAAGTGGTGGTCCACAAAGGCTCCAAAATGCTTGGACGAAGGAAATACATGGCAGTAACTGCCCTATTTTTCCCTTACACTACATAAAGATAAAACACATGGGTTTGAGTTGAGAGCAAAGCAAAACAAAGCCAATCATTTTTACAGCATGATGCACTGCACGTAGGGCAGATGTAAAATGTGCGGAGAGATTTGGGTGGGGTGTGTCCAAATTCAAATCTTAATTGCAGCGTAAAGATAAAGCTGTCCAGCATTTGTGGGCTGCATGCAAATGAAGCAAGTATTTATCCTACTTGCAACATCATATCTCTCAACTGTCCCACTTTTCAGGGACTGTCCAACCATTTTTATCCCACCCCCCAGGACCTGCAACTGAGCCAAGGAGTCATCCACATTTTTCAGGTGTAAGCTTTCGTTGCATGTCTGATTTTCCTATTTATGAAACCAAAATCTTAAGAGTTATGCAACTTGTTCCAAATACAAAGAGACTTGCTGCTTTTGCTTTGCTCCCAAACCAGAATCATTTCTGAACATTGTGATGTCACATGACTTAGGATTTAATTCCCCTGCCAATGGTTATATATAAAATGCAATGCTATTTTTGCCAGGTGCGCAAGCTGCATTTCTGGGGTTGGTTCAGCTTGAAGCAAAGCAAAAAAGAAAAAACAATTATTAGCTATATTGCAATGCAGGTGGGGCAGAATAAAAATGTGTAAAGAGATTTGTTACGTTATCCAGCATTTATGGACTACCTGCAAAATTAGTATGTATTTACCTTGCATGCAAATAAAACATGTATTTGCATAACAAAGAGGATAATACACCATGGTGTAGCTACCATGGGTGCAGGGAGTGTGGCTGATGTGGGGCCCAGTGCTGAGAGGGGTCCACTTTTCCTATCAAAGTAACATGTATTTAAAAAATTCAATGGGGGTACATAGGGGACCTTACAAACTTTTGGGCCTACAATATATCTAATAACCCTCCTGGATCTGCCCATACAATTAACTGAGGGACATTATAATGTTACATAATATGGGATGAAACACTTTAATGTGACATAAGATGAGATGTACTACGTTTTAGAGAATGATAAAGTGGAGAGAGATAAAGTAGCAGTCAATCAGCTTTTAGCTGCCTTATTACAGGCTGCGTTTGAGAAATGACAGAAGCTGATTAGTTGGTAATGTATCTTTCTCCACTTTACTTTGTGGAGGGTAATAACAGCTACTTACTGTATCGGATCTCTCTCTGCATCCCCCACAGCTACAGTAACATGTCCTTCTGCGTATAAACCCAAAAGTCCAGGGATTGGCATTCATCGCAAAGGGCAGCTCTTCTCAGAAGAGCTGCCCTTTTCTATACCAATCGCATATATTAGTACAAATGCGGCTGGTATTGGTGGGATATACTGCACAAGGTTGGAACATTCTGCCCTTTATAACATAATGTGAATTGGGGATACAGTGTTGCATATTGTGTACTTGCATCGTAACACTGTACTGAGCCTTGGACAGTAATCAACTGGAGAGAGCGAAAGTACAAACCATTCAACGTTTTTCAAATACAACTTGTTTTAGATCTCATAGGACCATAGGCAAGATACCAGTTTGGGGCCCTCCTGCTTCTAACATTCTCGAGCTGTAGGTCCATGAGATCCTGTTTGTAGGCTTACTACCAGTGTCACATTTACAGTAACCTAACTGCCCACTTACTGTACAATGGATGAAACCATATTTTGAGTCCAAACATTTTTTATCCTATCAAAGGGACTGTGGGCAGGTATATGTGATGTCATGATCAGGGCCAGATTAAGCCTTCGGGAGGGGGGGGGGGGCATTATAGACAGGGGGTCCCCCTCCCACTTGTCATTACTGGCCGCAAACTGCACAAGAGAATATTACACTGTCAAAACACAGAGTAAAGGCAGTATAAACTTGGTCAATGGATAACTGCATGGGGGTATTAATATGAAAATATACCGCATTATACTGTACCTTACTCTGTAGGAACCCTGGGAGGCTCAGTGCTGCCTCTGATTAAAAACCCTCCCATGATGAGGCCGCTGCTGCTGGTTAAAGCCTCTCAGCCTCTGACCTCTTATGCAAAGTCTCATGGGACTTAGTCAACTTCCAGTAATGCACTGCACACTTGTGCAGTCAGTGTGCCTTGGCTCCCGATGCTCAGCACCGTTAATCATTATCACATTGACGGATAGGTGAAGCTGCAGCACTACCCCACTCCCATGCACAAAAAAAATAATACATGCCAACCAACCACAGGGGGCCCCTAGATAGAGGGGGTCCAGGGGTACTGGCCCCCTGAGGGCCCCCCTTAATCCAGCCCTGGTCATGATATCATGTGGAATGTTCTGGACAGCCAGAATATCTTTATGGGGCCTTTTGAGACCTGCTGGGCCCTAGGCACCAATCTGACATACTGTAATATTAACCATAGCACAGCTAAACTAGGGCACTATTATGTGGAATAACATTAACAACATCCGGGGCGAGGTGTCTCTCTAGAAACATTTTAAACTCTTCAGATGCTTAAATACAGTAAGACAAATGTTATAGGGTGTGAATATCAGAAAGTGAGAGATTTTGTGAGGTTTCCCATTTTATTTTTAAAGCGGCAATAATTGATATGGCAAGATTAACCTGAGGTTTTTTTTTCCCCAGTGTAAATGATTGCCGATTTAAAAAAGGGAAATACTTCACTTCCTGATTTTCACGCACTACAGTTGTCCCAGAATGTTTAATAGTACTAAAACAGTTTTTTTTTGGTACTCTTTACCTAGCACGGCGCCCACGATTTTGATCGTGGGCATCGCAGGTAAAAAAATCGCGGCCATTGAATGCACTAAAAATCGGGTGCGACGCGATGCCCGCGATTTCCCATAGGGAACAATGTTAAATTTCTCAATTGACCCGATTTTACTGTTCAATGCCTCAATTGACACGATTTTTCCATAGGAAACAATGTTAAATGGCCCACAGAGGCCAAATACCCACCCTGAAGTGTGAAATGGCCCCCACAAGATCAACGTGAAACCGAAGAGTGGCGAGCGGCGGCGGTACGCGTCCTACGACCTTTTCATACCCCCACTATCCACGTCGGTGTGGAGTTGAGAATAGAATAGTGTGGCGAGCGTAGCGAGCCACCGAGCCCGAAGCGTGGCGAGCGGACGCGGATACCTTCACAGGTAAACGCGTCCCTTCGCGGGCTTTACAGGTATCCGCTGCGCTCGCCACGCTTCGGGCTCGGTGGCTCGCTGCGCTCGCCACACTATTCTATTCTCAACTCCACGCCGACGTGGATAGTGGGGGTATGAAAAGGTCATAGGACGCGTACCGCCGCCGCTCGCCATGCTTCGGGTTCACGTTGATCTTGTGGGGGCCATTTCACACTTCAGGGTGGGTATTTGGCCTCTGTGGGCCATTTAACATTGTTTCCTATGGAAAAATCGTGTCAATTGAGGCATTGAACAGTAAAATCGGGTCAATTGAGAAATTTAACATTGTTCCCTATGGGAAATCGCGGCCATCGCGTCGCACCCGATTTTTTAGTGCATTCAATGCCCGCGATGACCACGATGGGCGCCGTGCTAGGTAAAGAGTACCTTTTTTTTTTCTCAAGGGGCCAAATGCACTAAGCTTCAAAAGTGATAAAATGGAGAGTAATACACAGCCAGCCAATCAGCTGCTGCCTGCCATGTCACAGACTGTGTTTGAAAAATGTCAGGAAGGAGATGATTGGCTGGCTGTTTATCACTCTCCATTTTATCACTGTTGAAGCTTAGTGCATGTGGCCCAAGAAGTCTAATCGATGTCCGCTTTCTATTTCAAAACTAATCAAAAAATTAAGTTGGTGCCGGTAAATTTTCTGTTATTTTTTTGGGGGACAAAATAAATCGAAACAAAATTCTTTATACTGTTCTCTTGTCTATTCACAGCATTAAGGATTAGAATGGCCAAGTTGGGGAAAAAAGTGATATAAGACTCATAACCATTTGGAAACTGTCAGCCATAGAGGAAGAACTCCGGATGATCTGTGTATACTTCTTTTACGTGGAGGTTTTTTTTGTTCAGCTCAAGGCATCTCATGGTACTCCAGCTGGGACTATTTTTTGGACTATACAGTAGCTGGAGGGTCACTAATGCCTGTCTCCTGCCCTATTGCTATGTGGCTAAAGCTATGCAAGTTAAAGTATTTTGTTATTGGAAGCATATTATCATTTAGCTTTGGAATGTGATGCAATATGTACTGTACTTAGCAACCGCCATATTTGGCATTGACAGTTGTTGTTGCATTTATTCTGTTGTCATGATACCGAAGCAGTTTCAGGCAAGATCTGTCTTGACTTCCCAAGCATTTACGAGCTTGATTTTTTTTTATTTTTTATTATTATTACATTATGAAATATCTGCGTCATAATGACACCAACCAAATGCAGTTAGTTATGTAATTGGTGAATTGTTCTTTTTCAAGGTCTGCTCACTGTGCAGGGAGCAGGTGAGTGCTGCCCTACTTTCCTGATTGGTGCGTCTGTGATGAAAGAATGTTTCCTCAGTAGAGCAATTTTTACTGCAGCTGTGTATAAATACTGACAAAGGTATTTGTCATTCCACGGATATAATCATTCTTTATAAACTTCTGCATCTTTTACTAAAACATACTTTTAATAAAGTTTTCTATAATATATTCCCAGAGTCTCCTTCCTATCTCTTAGGTTCAGGACCAGATTGGTGGGACACCACATAGGCCCAATCGTAAGGAAAAGGAGTATAGCGTTGTCTCATTTTGCATGTCATTATTTTGTATATGTTATATTTAACTCTTCACAATGATATTTATATTAGGCAGAGTTAAAATTTACTTAATTTATGTTGCTATATAGGCTTGGACCATGACCGTTATAGTCCTATAGCAAGATCATAGCAAAGCAAAGCACTGAGGCTTCAACACACCCATATATAGGAACCAATTAAAAATAACTTGCTGTTGTGATTCCATGCCCTCTTTGACATGCTTTCATATGGTAATTGGCTGTCAGACCTCTTATTGGTGGATAGTTCTCTACCCAATCAGAAGACTGGGAGACAGGCTGAGAATGCTACCCAGCTGCTCTGATTGTAACAACACTCACAACTGCTATAAGGATCCTAGATGTGTGGGGCCCTGAGCAGCTGCCCAATGTGCCGTTTACTCTATGTGGCCCTGAACAAATGGGTGAGCAGAGAAAAAGGGGGAACTACAGTCGGTTAGCAGAAGATATAAATGTGGGTCTACTAATAGAACATCTGCACACAATCTATTTTAATTGCTTTGTAAGTTTATTTTTATTTCTTTTTAGAATTATTTATGGGTTTTAAGAAACACACCAGGTACGGACTTCAAAAAAAGACAAATCTAGACATAATTTTATACCTACTGTACCTATAAATCTTCAATGGAACTAATTCATGTTTGTAAGTAAATAATAGTGGGATTGTGTAGGCAACGGAGATGCTCATGTTAGCAAGTGATACTGCCGCCCAGAAATGGAAAGATACGCCAAATGGAGCAATTGCAAACTATTATGCAATTGCATACGCAGCATAAGCACAAAAACAAACATGGAGGTTGAGCAGACTTGACACTGCAGTCGTGATGCAGGTGCGGATGGCAGATAAATGCCCGGACACGGCTGCTTTTTTCCAACATCACCTGATTACGGTAATTTCCTATCAATCTCTTCTCCATGAACACCTAATTGCAAGAGAGATCACAGCTGCACCTTGACGCATATGCATTGTGTGAAGGTGATGATGCTGCTGCCTGATGAAGGGCTAGAATAAAGGCCCGAAAGCTTGCAAAAACTCAAAGCTCTGAGTATTACTTTCTACAAGTCCGTGGGTGCTCGCTTATGGAGGTCATATGTATCTATCTAACTATATATTTCTCTAGCATCCAAAATAGAGCAGATAAGGAATGCTATATCAGATTATGGGACCGGGTGTTTCCCTGGGACAGCAGGCGGGTCAATGTCTGCTCTGGGCGGGTGGCTGACATCATGTTATGTTAGTGCCCACCCCCTTTTTTTGGCGATCTGCAGTGGAAATATAAGTTTCTTTAGACTGACTTTTATTACCGAAGGGGAGAGAAATCATTCAGCAACAATCAAATTAATTCTTTCCCCTTTGGCTGCATGCGAGGGGATGACCTGTTCGCTAGGCTGCGAGTACACGCAGCCTAATAAACAGGTCTGAATCAGGCCCATAGTCTCAAATTGGCATCAACCTATATTGGTATGTGTTGTTTCCCTGTATATAGCCAGCCATCTATACTAGCGCCCACTGCCTGTACACAGTTGTATTGAGCAAACAATGAACATCAATTAACATGTAACCGAGGAAATAGTGAGTCATAAAATGTGGGTGTTGGGAGCGGTAGCATGAAGTTTCACTATATTTTTCCATCCGTTTATTTCCTTATGAGACTTTTGTAAGATTATTTTTGCTAGTGACTGATATTAATGTGTAAAATACAAATGCTTCTAGCAGTGCTGAGTTCCATTCTATCATTCGTTTTTTTGTACAATACCAGAATTACACAGGTCTGGTCCTGACTAGCACAAGTTATGTCAATTGCATTATTATACTCTGGTTATAAACTATTAAATGGTTATTATACTATATAAGAAATTTGTGCCTTATTTTGTCTTAAGAATGTATTTTTCTGGCCTACTTTTATTTATTTGTGATGTCCATATAATTCTCCAGTAATGCAAAGAAAATAAATGCTTAAAGACAAGTGGTTGTTGTGTATTTATAGTTACTATCACAGTGATTGTACACAAATTCACATATTTACCGTGTTTATCCTACTAGTGTTCTACTACAGGTACTAGTGTTATACTTTCTCACTCTCTACAATCAGTTATACCCTAGTGTTCTACTACTAGTGTTACACTTTCTCACTCTGTACAATCAGTTATAAAGTATAACACTAGTAGTAGAACACTAGGGTATAACTGATTGTACAGAGTGAGAAAGTAGGTACTTATGTAATATCTGGGCTCCCGTTTTTCTTATGAGACTACGTCCGCTCGCCACACTATATGAAATCAACTCCATGCGTAGTTGGATAGTAGGGGTATGAAAAAATGGGGTGCATTTAACATGGGAGCCCAGATAATACATAAGTACCAGAAAGTATAACACTAGTCGTAAAACACTAGGTTCTCACTCTGTACAATGTTATACCCTAGTGCAGGGGTAGCCAACTCCAATCCTCGGGAGCTATCAACAGTTAACGTTTTCCAGGTCTCCTCACAGAATTATAAGTGAGGTAATTAGCTCCACCTGTGGATCATTTATAATGTGTCAGTCAGTATTGAGTGCACCTGTGCCCCAGCTAGGTGATCTAGAAAACATGAACTGTAGGTAGCTCTCGAGTTAGCTACCACTGCCCTAGTGTATACATACATACTGTGTGTGTTTTTTTTCTAGCAGTGGCTTCTACCTGTTTGTAATGCTGCCCATACACGGTGTGATGCATACCATGCATTTTGGACTAGATTGCATTGCATCTAGTTCAAATTGTATGGGATATGCTAAAGCAGCGTGAACTAGATATGATCTGATCTTGTCCATAAGGTACTTGCTGCATACGCTTTTTGTCACGTATTGCAAGGTAAAATACCACCGTGTGTGGGCACCTTAAAAGGGGGCTGCTGCTACCCTCATGCCCAGAGAGGAGAGGTGAGGAGACAGCCAGGTCCTGGCGGATCCTGTGTAATGACGGTAAATGCACAAAACACCGGCTTTTAAGGATTGCATTAGGTTCAACCCATAGAAGCTGTCTGGTGCTTCACGAAAGGCAAGGAGTGGCTCTCCACCCGCTTCCCCTGGGACTGCCTGTTGTGTCTGTGACTGACAGGGAGAACTTCCAGTAGAAAGTCAGTGCCAGTCACAGTGAACCCAGTGCATCTGGCTGAGGTGCATTGCCTGATTAACCAATAGGCCGATTACGCTGCATTAGAGATGGCCAACACGGCTCTTTAATGTGAGCAGCTCGGCTGTGAGCCATGAGTCAATATCAGAAATTGTGTAGTGTAAGAGACCACTTTATGGATTTGTAAAACACAGCGACACAAGATATAAATATCTACATTGTGAAAATTTAGTGCTGTTTTCCGAACTGGAATGACGATCCAAAGCATGTAGTGTATACGGAACACCCCATCTACCCTGTCCTGTGACAATAGAAGTGAAATGTAAAGAAAAGCACTGCACCCCTGTGACGGCTCTCCCCAATACAGCAACTGATCAGCAGCAACAGCAATGGATTAGCTCACAGGCTATGATCGCTGAGAGTGATGATTACTCAGCGCTTAGGCATAGCAGGCAGAAGATGCTGTGTGTGTAATGGGAGGTCACTGACACTGTCTGCTTATTGTGTTATCTGATACAGGATAGAAGATGAAGGCTATCCCACCACATACACATGTCAGGGTACAGAGAGCCCCTGAACAGGCTGGGGCCTGTGGCTCCCATTCCCCAGCCCAGCAGGCAGGAACAGAACTATAACCAGAGTCACTGGAAAATAACCGCGATTTATCACCCACAACACACAAAAAACAAGGGCAATACTTGCTAATATCGCCCGTGTCTACAGGGCTTTAGGCTGTGGTATAAAAGGATTTGGTATGGAATCCTGGCGGTCAAAATCCCGACAAGGGGGAGATGCGTGGACACCCACGGAGGGAGAAATTGTTAGGATTTCGGCGGTCGGGATTTAGAACGCCGGGATTCCGACCGCATCCCGTATAAAATAGCCACTGCAAAGTTCAAACACAGCTTCCACTATGTGTTTGAGCTGCATGTGTTCTAACACTGATATACAGTACTATGAAGTTGATAATGAGGACTGCATGTGATTGTACACACCCATTTATGCAAAGCTTTTGAAAGGGATTTTGCAGAGAGCAGCATACTCCGTTTTATTACACAGACTACCTATACAGACTGCTTCAGATTCATTTGGGGGAGACCTCAACAAATGTTCCAAAGAATTATATATATAACAAATACAAATTATATTTCAGACTGTAAATGTGACTAATATTAACATAATTAACCACATTTCTGGAGGATGATGAAGCTTCTAAATTAGGAGTATTTTCCAGCTGCTGTGGAACTGCACATCCATTCCCACATGCCTTGCCACAGTTTTCGCATGTACTAATAGGAAAACTATGGCAGAGCATGTTGGGATGTGTCTGCCTTGCCTAGCGCTGTTCTGCTGCTGTATACATTACCACATGCAACAGCAGCCAGAATGTGACCGGCGTCACGGCTTAAAGTGGTCATGCACAGATGGGGAACTCCTTTCTCTATGTCACCTAATTACCCCCCCCCCCCCCTTCCCTCCCCCAATTAGGCAGAGACAGGGCCAGTGGTAGGGTTATTGGTATCCCCTGCAAACTAGAATGGTTTACTGTGAGAATTACTGTGCAGGGCCAATGTGGAGGTTAAAATGTTCCACCTCACCATTAGAGGTGGTGGAGCTCCGTTCCCCCTCACTATAACCCCTGACAGGCATGATAAAGCTTTTTGTTGTTGGTGAGGTACGCCATCATAACTCAGGTTTGCCTACCCTCCCGGAATGGCTGGGAGGCTCCTGAAAATCAGGTCCTCCTCCCAGCCCCCCGGAAAGGTGGGCAATCCTCAGTACTCTGGGGGACCCCCGATCGCGGGGTTTAAATACCGCCATATGCGGGTCTCCGAGGAGGGGACAGGGCTAAAATGTCATAATCCCGTCATTTTAGCCCTGCCGCCTCCATGGAGATCTGCAGATCGGGTTAGTTTACATCAGGGGGGTGGGGGCGGGGGGCTAAATTATATCACGGGGGCGATGTTAGCAATATTTCTAAGCAGTCTGTTTAGAGAGCTTAAAAATTAATCACGGATTGCTCTCACCAGTGTTCTAAATACAGAAACACAGATCACCCATACACAAATTGCTACCAGGACCAGATAAACCATGGGGCTGATGAAGCTGCAGATTCAGGCCTCCATATAAAAATAGTTCCATCATCATGACAGAATGATCATAAATATTAATAGCCAGTCTTAATTAGATTAATCCCTGAAGGGTGGTGGTATCCCTAGATCATAATATATGGGTTCTACATGCGTACATGGTAGTCTCCCTGCCATCACTGTGTTAGAAGTATATTTAGGGTATAGGATTCCCAATACAGGGATTGTATCAAATGTAATGAGACCAAATTTGTGAACAAATCTTTATTGAAGACATAGCTACAATTTAAATTATTCAAAATAAGACCATTGTGCGTTGACACACTTCTGCCAATGAGTTGTCCACACTTGAAAGGTGCCCTGAAAGTCCTTTTCCAGAATGTCCTTTAAGCAGCGTGTCAAAGCCAATTTGACCTCTGCTACGGTCCCATGGTGGTGTCCGTTGAGGGCTGTCTTCACTCATGAGAACAGGAAAAAGTCAGCCAGGGCCAGATCAGGACTGTAGGGGGGCTGGGGAAGCATTGCAATGCCGTTCTGGGCCATGTAGTCGTTGACTACGAAGCTGGTCATAAAACAGCAGCTTTTTGGATCATGGCTAACGTCTCCATAACTGATTTTCCGAGTCCTACACAGAATTTAATGGCGTAGACGTTGCATTTTTAACCTTTAACCGAGCCTAGGGACCGGGGTCCACCAAAACCATGATTCGAACCGCACGGAGGCTCGTAGGAGACTTCACCCTCCATTGAACCCCCCTGGAGCATGCTGCAACGTAGTCAAGTCAGAAAGAAATACAGTAGGTCTCATTTTATACAAGCCCTGTATTCACTGCCACCACAGTTATATTAGGGATTGGGCCCCTTCTTCAAGAAAATTAAGTAAATACTAAGGATGGTCTCACTTAACAAAATGATTCATACTTTTATAACATTAAATCCAATCTCCGTAGTAATACATAGAAAGGTGGCACAAGAACCAGTAATTGGATACTCGCTCAAATGAGGTCATATAGTCAAGGTTGGTGGGTCCGTATTGTTGGACACAATTTTGCGTAAAAAAGTTGAGATTGCTTTCAACATACACTATTCAAAGTTACTGGCAGTTTTGACTTCAATAACCACCTGTATAAAATAATACATCTTGTCTATAAGATTGTATGTTACTATTCTCATTGCCTGCATAAGGTCTACACCATTGGCTAGACATTGTACATAAAACCCAACTGTTAAACGTTACTATTGGACCAAAGCTTCCCTGTGGACAATCTACAATATTTTCCTTGTGTTAACAATGAATGTAGCACTATATTCCGCTTCCAAATGTAGTAAATTATGTCAATGAAAGAACTACACTGTCTATGTGACATAGGGGCATATGGACAGGGTCAGACTGGCCCACAATGGTATAGGAGACATCATCAGTGGGCCCCCAACTTCTCCTCTAGGGATCAGGTTCCAGATTGTATGAATTCTACATTACACTTACACTAGTATGGTGCATTTTGCACTATTAATTCGGCACAGCAGTATTTACTATACTGTGTATATACATGTTGAGTAACCCAAATCCGGATCTCCAAAAACCGAAAAATTCCAAAAAAGTAGTTTTTTTGTCCCCCCACCCACACCATTTTTTATGCTCACCCGGTCCCCTGGCATCCATTGGATTTGTCTTTTGGAGTTTTGTCTACCGGAGCTCACCCCAGATGACGACATAGAGGCATTCATTTGTACAGTTGAGCGCACGGCCATGCATTTGAGATGGCCTGCGCAGGAATGGTCTGACAGGCTGGCTCACTGTGTTACAGGGGAGGCACATAGGGGTGCCGGACGGCTCCCCGACAGTCGGGATTCCGACAGTCATTACTCCGACGTCGGAATCCTGACTGCTCCCTCGTGGGGGTCCACGACCCCCATAGAGGGAGAATAAAATAGGTGGCAAGCGCAGCTCACCACCATGCCCACAAGGTGCTTCATTGCGCTCCCCCCGCTGTGCAGTCGGGATTCCGACGTCGGAGAAATGACTGTCGGAATTCCGACTGTCGGTGTGTCATACCACATCCGGCACATAGAGCCTATGTGGATATGTCTGTGGCTGAGTCATGTTCCTACCCTGCCTTTAAAAAGATATACTTGATAGCTTTGGCGTAACAGGCCCCAGAAAAGCCCAAGAATTCCAAGATTGGCAGCTGGAGGAAAGTTGGGAAAGTTGTGTAAAGCTAGGTCAGGATTTGTGCCAGTACTAAAGCCCAGAACTCAGGTCCCAGTGGTTAAGCCAAAGGCACTGCCTCCCCACCATATCCTTTGAATGTGGTGAGCCTGGTCATGTGCGGTAGGACCGCCCAAAACAGGGAGAGCCAAAAGATTACAATGTAGGGAAAGCAGCTCAGTCAATGATCAGCATGGCTGCTGCAGGGGTATCCGAAGTGGAATCTACCCTGTTCTGGATGTTGGTACATTTGGAAGGCTGAGAGATCTCGGCACTGGTGGATACTGGTATTGAACTTACAATTGTTGCTGCCTATGTGATTTCTCCAGGAGCTAACTAGGTCTTGCCTCCTGTCTGGGTGTTGTGTATTCATGCAATGTTGAGAAGTGGCCACACGTGTACTTACCCCTGACTATACAAGGCCAGCAATTAAAGGTGGTAGCTCTGGTGAGCTCCAGACCACCTTATCCGTTAACTCTGGGCTGTGAGTTCCCGTGGCTTGCAGGAGCTCTTTACATGGCATGACACCAACAGTCAGCCGCTGAAACAACGCAGGGGCCAGAGAACAGAAACTACCAACGCTTGGCATCCAGGAGAGCTACTGCAGCCACTGAATCACCCCAGAACAGAGTCTGAGGTCCAATGGAACCGTGTGTGAGATATCATTGCAGTACTTGCGAGATCAATGCGATGACAGCAATTTGGTACATGGCTTTGAGTCGCATGTACGACTGATCGGGTAATGTGTTTGCAGAACACACTGCCCAATCAATCAGTATGTATGTATGTATGTATGTATGTATGTATGTATGTATATATATTTAATGAATCAGTTGATCTGCCGAGATGTTTAGGTGTGTACCCAGCCTCAGAGAATATGCTGACAGTAAATTTACTTCCACCTGTAGTAGATTACCAAACCTTCCAAAGGACTGAAAATGATCTTTTTTTTTTTTACGATGAGTGCCTTAAATCCAACATGCAAGTACGTAGTATGTACCTTTAGTGCAGTGTTCTCCAACTACAGTGCTCAAAACCACCAACCAATGCAGGTTTTAAGGAGGTCTGTGCTTGCAAACAAATGACTCAATCAGGGCTTTAAACATAAAAGAACAGCCTTAAAACTTGGAGTGCCACCGCCTCAGACCAGTTTCTGAGTGGCAATTATGTTTAAATATTTAACAAGTCACCTGCTCAGAAAACAAATATCCCTATTAAAAGTACAAAAAAGTCTGTTAAGGACAGTGTATAGTGTTTAATAAAAAATGTGCTGCACGGTCTCTTCTGTAGAAGATGTAGAACACTTCAAGGCACCAAAAACAAATCTGCAATATTTAAAAAGATAAAAAGAGCATAATAATAAAAAAAGTCCTTCTGATTTAAGGTGCATTACATTATTTTGTTTATCCTTTAGCTTTGGCGCCATCAGCAGCATGAACGAGGCAGATCAGAATGTCCTGAGCTTTCAGCTGCGCATATAGAATTGAATTGCATAGTTCAAAAGGCCTTAACAGTATCCATAAAAAGGCACTTCATCTAAGTGTGTGCTTTAAATCTGGTGGATTGCAGCCAAGAATGTTATCAGAAAGGCAAAGTTTCCGCAGATGTATATAGTCAGCACAATCTTCTTGAAGGTGTGGCCCTGAAAAAAGGTAAAAATATCACATTTACTGTAGCAGCACAAAATACAAACCTACTCATATCATATGTAAACGGCAGCTGCTGCCCCCTGTTGGCAATTATCCGAACTACAAGAATTTTTTTAGATCAGTTTCCTCTGCCTTTCTTTCCTTTGTGCTAAATACCCAAAAAGGACAGTGGACATGAAATGTATAGATAGCTTTGGTGTATCAGGGGATAACTAAATAAAAAAACCACAAATATATGTATAAAATATTTAACTGCTGAAGAACAATTACTTAGAACAGCCCCAGTAACATACCCAGGGACTATCACTCAGAAAGTACTTTAACCATTTTATTTTTCAGAATGTGACTTCATTCAAAGTCGCTAAACTTCTAAACCTTTTCCACTGACAAGAAAATCCTGGGTTATTGCACATAAACCTGAGTTTCCTGTCAGTGGCAACAGCTCAACCCAAGTCCAGTGACCTGGGAATCCAACCCTGCTAATGATGTTATTTTCCCAGGAAGAGCCTGCGTAATGCTCAGTGTAAATAGTTAAGCAGGGTTGATCCGACCCTCAGTCCATATACAGCATAGGTAAGGCCAGCACTAGGAGATTATCACATCTTCATACACCAGCGCTGCTCACATTAGCAGTGATGTCACCAACCATCAACGGTGCCAGTCTGAAAGGTGTCTCAGCCAGGCAGCGGTGTAGCTAGGTGCCATGGTGCCCGGAGCAAGGGCATATTTCGCCCCCCCCCCATGAATTGGGGGCATGGCTAACATGTGTTGGCATGTTACATTTAAAATATATAAGACGCTGTAACGGAATCTGCTGCGCTATATAAGACGCTGTAACGGAATCTGCTGCGCTATATAAGACGCTATAACGGAATCTGCTGCGCTATACAAGACGCTGTAACGGAATCTGCTGCGCTATATAAGACGCTGTAACGGAATCTGCTGCGCTATATAAGACACTAACAGAATCTGCCGCACTATATAAGACACTGTAACGAAATCTGCTGCGCTATATAAGACGCTATAACGGAATCTGCTGCGCTATATAAGACGTTGTAACGGAATCTGCTGCTCTATATAAGATGCTGTAATGGAATCTGCTGCGCTATATAAGACACTGTAACAGAATCTTCTGCGCTATATAAGACACTGTAATGGAATCTGCTGCGCTATATAAGACGCTGTAATGGAATCTGCTGCTCTATATAAGACGCTGTAGCGGAATCTGCTGCGCTATATAAGACACTGTAATGGAATCTGCTGCGCTATATAAGACACTGACGGAATCTGCTGTGCTATATAAAAGATGCTGACAGCTGTAAATAAATATATATACAGATAAAGAATAAAGATATATACAGCACACAGAAGGGCCGGGGGGCAGCAGAAGCCAGAGAGATTCACTCTCCACTAGTGTATAATATTCCAATTGTATACATCTGTAGCACACTGACTGTATATATAATTTATGTATACAGTAGTTGGAGCCATGTTGCTGTCCCCTAATGGTCAACCCTTCACCCCTATATAAATGTCAAGGTGCTAGTCTAGGTGGTGGCCGGGTCAGGTGACACTGTACTTACAGTTCTGCCTCCAGAGTCCTGCTTAGCTCATGTTTCCAACACAGGCAGCTGCTGCAGCAGTGTCTTCTGCCCAGCTTCCGTCCCCTCAGGCGGCTGAGGGATGTAGAGCAGTAAGTGCAGCCAGCCGGGTGACGGGGAGGTGCAGGGCAGCGCTGCTTACAATAAGCATTCAGGACGGGACGCCTCAGCTTAGAATAAGTACTCCGCCGGCGGCTGCTTCTAAAGAAAAGCACTCTGCCGGGTGCCGCTAGTCCTTGCTAACGGCTCAAGCTGTCAATCAGCAGCGGGGCCCGGAGCAGAGTGCAGCGCAATAACTAAATGCACAGCCTGTTGCTGACAGGCGCCAGCGCCCACCGCAGACCCCGCTGGCTCTTGCTCCTCCAAGCAGCCGCGAGGTCTGCCTCACGGTGGCTACGGCGCCACTGCTTGAACTGCAGGCAGGTATCATTTGCGGAGGGGGGGCGGGCCGGCGGCGCCAATCCACCAATCGGCGCCCGGAGCATGAGCTCCGGTGGCTCCGCCCTCCCTACGCCTCTGCAGCCAGGTTTTGTAAACCACTCCTTACCCAGTCAGTTTACAAAATCCCCAATGCAACCCAGACTTTTGATCTAAAATGGTGTATTCAGGATATCTGGAGAACGGTGGGAATACCTAAATTCCAGAATTACCAGAACACAAAAAAAAAGTTCATGTTGTGTGTGTTATGACATCATAGGAAGTATATTGCGAATGACATTTGCGGTGAAAGGGATCAGCAGAGTCCTACCTCATATTCAGTCTGTGACGTGTTTAGAATTTCAACTCGATCTTCTGCTCTTTTTTCGGAATCTACATTAAAAAAAAAAAAAAGCGTTAAAGCTAAATCTATATGACAAAAATAACTACTGATAAAATGTAGGTCATCATGTTGGTGCATGTGTACAAATGCCAGCTACCACATGTGGTCGGTAGCAGCTTGGCATCTAAATGTGACGGCCGCTGGAGAACTACCGGAGTTAAAAATGGAAGAGTGATTAGCAATCTATATAGTCATAATAATAAATGCAGTATTTCTAGGACTGAACCAATATTCGGGAGAATACAGCCTACCAATACACTTGGAAAAAACGATGCCGAGGCACTAGATCCCATGACAGTATATACAGTTCGCCAGCACAGACAGTGTTGTCATCTATATTCACAGCCACTGTAGGGTTTCTTTCTTCAGACAAATGGCTGTCAGTATCACAAATTGAACTACGTTTCCCTTTTCTATATAAAACACATTTTCCACCAAAATGCTGCGTCCAACCCGGGTTTTCAAACATGGTTGCAACTCATGTCCCAGCCGGCGCAGATCCCGTTCAAACCGAAGGCTGGACCTGGCATCATGGCAGGTAGATCCCATTCAGACTGCACCTGTGTGCATTCTGCTTGCTCTGCTGGGAATGGGTCGACTTAATTTAGGTCAATAGCAAGGTCAACATACAAATGGCCAATATGAGTTTTTCACTTTTTTTTTTGTCCTGGATGTTGACATAGTCGACATGGACACCCTCAAATTGTACCGCATCTGCTCACCATGCTCTGGGCACGGTACCTGGGTGCGCTTGGCACACTATACCCTAGTGGATGGTAGGGCATGAAATACCACCTGTCGGCACATGTTGGCTCCAAAAAAAATTTGAAAAACTAAATTACGACCCTGACTGTCGACCTTGCCATTGTCGACCTAATGAATGTGTTGCCTTCCAACCATGTTGACCTATTTCTGGACTGAAATAGGGTGACCCTAATGGACGTATCCCATTCTGCTAGTACTTGCAGTTGATATCTAGTGTCCATGACCTGTCCCTCTGCATTCTTTTAAGCGCAACCCAAACCAGAAGACAAGGGTTGCGCAATTCACATTGCACCAATAACCAGGTTGGTGCTGGGCTCCACCATGGTGGTTACCTGGGTTGGATTCCTTCGTAAAGTGTTGCAAGTTAATTTTTATTGACCCTTTTTAAACCAATCCTCAACCCGAGCAACCCGAGTTAAAAGTTTGATGTATAAAAGGTATTTGAAAGCTGAATACTAGCACTGTTGGCTCTGATAGCAAGTCAGTATTACTACATTTGAGGTACATCTTCCTGACCCCACCATATTACATGCCATACTGTGATAGTACACTATAGAATGGCATATACTGTAATTTGTTACAATCCTATCAGAATCCTATCTATATATCAGCCAGGAGGTGGTGGGCAGTGATAAATGTCTATTGATTTATGTCATTAATATTTATGGCCAAATGTAATAGGTGTGAGAATCAGAAAAAAAGATATTTTGGGAGAGTTCATTTTTTTTTTTTAAAGTGGCAATCCATTACATGGCAAAATCAACCTAGTTTTTTAGTATAAATGATTGCCGCTTTAAAAAAGTGGGAAAATGTTCTCTGTTTTCTAAACATTGGGGAATAATAAACAAAGCCTTTTTCAATTGTATGAGGGGACGTAGTAGTGGTAAGGACCATACACTAAAATAGTCTTTACAAATTTCCAACTAGAAGGCTGGTTGGAATGAAAACCTGGTATGTGAGCAATCACTAGCCACCATTTGCTCCCAACACTTGGAAAATGGACGAATATAGTGGTTCAGACACCTTGGTTAAACCAACAGTGGATTGCCATTTGTTCCCAAAGATTACTACATTTTACTTCAAAACTCCTTAGGTGTATGGCCAGCTTCACTAATATTGCAACAAATCCAAGTTTTTGAAAGTCCCCCATTATCTTATATAAATAATTTTATGTTAATGACTACAAATTTACTTTGCTTTACCAGTGTTTGAGGAAGAATTGATCACTGCATGGCATTATTCTGTTGTTAATACAAAAATGCACTCAAAGCCTCTAAAGAAGCATTTTTTTTAAGCAGTGCAGACAATTTAATGGAAGCTCTGTATATCTATCTATTCAATAAAAAAAAAAGAACTTACGCTTCCGAAGAAGACAGAAGCTATGAACTTCCAGCAAGATGTCTACACTGACGTGCCACAATATAAACCCAACCATTGTATAGGTGTCCCAGGGGTCTGGGAGGTCCAGAGCTTGTAAATCCATTCCAAGGAACATGGCGGACACTGTTTGAGAGGGGAAAACAAACGTCACAGAGCAGAAAGAGACTTTATACCATGAGGGTTATCAGAAATAACCAATAATCTCTGGGCCGACTGCCTGCCACTATTTCAGCCACTTACCCGCCACTATCCTGGCAATGGTACCACTTCCCCAATGCGTCCAGTTAAACAGCGGCCTCCTAAATGGTAAGGGGGGAAATATAATTATAGATTTTGTTTTTTACCCCATTTAGACAAAATCAGTCAAAATATATCAGATCACCTAAACCTTATTGTAAAGTAAGAGCTTGTTAATACTTTGAGAGCCAAGTGAATGTCAAAATAGGTGTAAAAATTGGCAAGCACACATTTTAATTCATCATAATGACCTGGAAGGTTAACTTTTTCCACAACATTTTTATTTGAATTTATATAACAAATGAGAGCGATGCTGGCATTTTAGTGGATATTTTGAACATCTCTCACAGATATGTTGCCAGTCAAAGGGTTAATAGATCAATACCAGAGTCACAAGACCGTAAGCTGAGCCACTGAGACTTTGGGGGGCATTTACTAAGATTGAATGGGTATGAATGCACCCATTCAATGTTCATTACGGCCGGGACCCGGCATCCAGCAAATTTACAATCAGCCAAATTTGTCAGAGCGTGAACACACACTAACACAGGGGTGGTATATAGATTACATATACCTGCCAAACATATTTCCAGATTTTATAAGTGGCAATGTCATCACATTTCTAGTTGAACACTAGAAACAACTATCAAATTAATCACCCGATTGCAGCTTTTAAGCATATTTAACATGTTGGTCTGTCTGCTTGCACATTTCTGGTTCTTCTAGAAGTGGTTTAATATGTGATATTGCTACTGGTTGTTATCCACTCAACCACTATATCTCCTGAACATTAGTACATCCTGTATTGGAGAATGAGCACATAAGGCACTCACAGACTAGCAGACTGGCAGTCTGGCAATCAGACCCAATTGATATTGCCAGAGTAAAGCAGAGGCATCATCATCTAGAGCAGGGGTGGGCCACAGAGGGCCTGCAAACAGCTCCTGACTGGCCCGCCACTGCTGTATGTGGGTTTGATGGCAGCTGTGTGGCCGTGCAACATAGTCCTGTATAGCTGATGCTCAGCCTGTGCGTAGCAGGCATATGCACGAAGGACTACGCTGCGTGTACACACAGCCACCATCGGACACATATACAGCAGCGCCGAGTGAATTTTGGCATATTCAGTGTGGCATAATGTGAATTTTGGCTCCTTCCATGTGACTTTTGGCTCATTTGGTTTGAAATAATGTGAATTTTTACTACTTCAGGGTGAAATTTCACTGTGTGGCATAATGTGACTTTTGCCTCAATCTGTGCAGCATAATATGTAAGGGGCAAGTATAAGGGGCCAACTATTGTGTTGCATGATGTTTAAAAGGGGTATATGGTGTGCTACAGTACATTTAAAGACACCCCCCTTTTGAGTGAATACACCCCCTATTTCTGGAGTGCGGCCCTCAAATATCTGCTGGAAGTATTAAGTGGCCCCTCAGCTGAAATAATTGCCCACCAATGATCTAGAGTGACATAAACCAGAGCCCTGGACTTCTTACCTGGAACTGTAAGGTGGGGGTCTGAAAACTGCCAAAATAGGCTGGAGAATGGTCAAAGCCATAACTACACAGCCCAAATATGGGTGAACACCGGCTCGCTGCAAAAAACAAAAACAGAATTTTCACTTAGCTTTAAAGTAAAACAAAGGATACCAGTTATTCTTCTTTTATGTGAATACAATTCTAAAAACAGGAACACAGAATTTGATGGTAGATAGTACCTCTTCGCCCATCAAATCTGCCTATTTTTTGGCAACTATTTTTTGGCAACTTCAACCCTATTTGTTCATAAGGATATTCTTAGGTCTACACCAAGGGTGTTTAAATTGCTCCACTTTCTGAGCCTCAACCATCTCTGATGGGAGGCTGTTCCACTATGTCCACTACCCTTTCTGTGAAGTATTTTTTCTCAAATTTCCCTAAACCGACCTCCCTATAGTTTCAGTGCATGTTCCCCTGTTCTAATACTCCCCCGTGTACCTTGTTGAAATCCTCAATATATTTTAAAGTTTCTATCCTGTCCCCCCTTTCCATTCTCTGCTCCAAACTATACATATTAAGATATTTTAGTCTTTCCTGGTGAGTTTTGTATTGTAGGCCATGCACCATTTTAGTAATCCTTCTTTTGTATGTCCGGTTCTGTATGGCCTCTTGAACCGGACACAGGGCCAGATGCACTAAGCTTGCGCGGTTGGTAAGTCTGTTGACATTTTAGTGAGTACCCAAGCTTAAGAAGTAGTAGTTATAGGCTGATCTAACTTTATTCCATATACATATCATACCAATTTTGTGACAGCAACCATACTAGTAGTACTTACTGTACTCCAGTGGCCTCGGTAATAAAATGGCAGTACAAAAGCAACACCGGTTAGCACCACAGTGGTGACCATGAGGATACGGTGAACCTGGTTAGAGAAGAAAACAGTTTAAACTCCAAAGTTCTCCTTTCCCACCTTTGGTCAGAAATGCTCATAGAATGACATGCATTCAATAACACGTTTTTAAAGAATTCAACCATAAAATATGCTATATTAGGTCCAGCAAAATAATATCGATAATATTTTAGAAATGGTTATTGTGACAAATAGGTTTCCATGGCCATTACAATTTTTAAACTCAGACATTAAATAGATATAGGCAGGTTTGGACTGAGTTACCAACAGTAAGGAGCACAACAAAAGGGATTATATGAAGTCTGTTTGTTCTCGTGCTAGTGTTCATTCTATTTTGAACGGTTTGAGATAAGGGACATTTAAGTCACGTATCAGCTAAGGAATACACAAATACACAAACACCTCTATAGAAGATTAAGAAAACAAAAAAAACTTTGTTCACACCTGGAACCAAATTTCCCCCCCAAACATTCTTGAGTTTGGCCAGACGGGTTTGAAGAATCGGGCGACAAGTACTCCAATGCTTACTGTGGTCATCCATGCCAGGAACATCATCGCACCTAAATAGAGGAGCAGTTAATGTAGTATTTTTCCACACTAGATGCTCAAGGCACCCCAATAGTTTACATTTTAGGTATATTCATGCCTGAGCACAGGTGGCTAAATTACAATGAGTGATGTACTTTGATATCCATGATCTAGTACAAGTGACTTTGGCCTTCATTTCCGATTGACTCAGTCCCCGGCGGGACCGATATTTTAGCACTGCGTATTCACACATTTGCATATGTGCAGGCCTGCTGTGCGGGTCCTTCAGCGCCGTGGCTGGGTGGTGTGGGATGGAGGTGTGCTGCTTAGTGAGCCAGCCAGAATCACCCCCTTCAGTCAGTCACTTGTACTAGAGCATGGATATCAAAGCTTGGTCTGTTATGGTGTCTTGAGGACAGAGGGTGACATTTAATAGGATGCGATTTTTAGTAACATTTAGAAAATCGCACCTTATCGCACTTTTTAAAATCAAATTTTTTGTGCGAATTTGCATATTTAAGTCATTTTTAAATAGCGTGAGGTCCCCCCTCCTGAGCATAACCAGCCCCGGGCTCATTTAGCCGAACCTGGTTCCAAAATATGGGGGACAAAAAGCATCTGGACTCTTGGACCGGTCCTGGTTTCAGAAATACAAGGGACCCCTACGCTGTTTTGAACCAGGCGGGAGGACCCCACGCCGTTTAAAAAATAAAATAAAACACTTTTTACACTTTTTTTTTTTTTTTTTACACAGGACCATGCACAGATCGCAATCTGTGCAGGGTTCTGGCTAATTTGCCTGTCAGAACCTTGTCTACATATGTGGCGAATTTTAGACACAGTGTCCCGATTTCACATCTCATTAAATATGCGAATTGTATACTTTTCAATGGGAAAAAATCTGGATGCGAATGTGCTTTCACTTTCAGAATGTGCAATTTCGCGGCAAAATCGGCGGTATTTGCCGTTTTCGCAACTCATTAAATATGCAAATTCGGGAAAAAGTGTGATTTCGGACATTTTTGTCAAAAAACTAAAATCGCACAAATCACATTTTTGCATCTCATTAAAGGTCACCCAGAGTTTGGGAAACACTGAGGCCCACATTTTTTTATTTCTCTATAATTTTTGTAAAAACTCAATTATTTACAACAAAATTGATTAAAAGTGGAGGAAGAACAGACACTTATTTTGTGTCTTAAAAACATTCTATCATGTGATCATCTCAGACCAAAACAAAGGATAGAACCATGATAAAAACAAAGGAACCTACCATGGAACTTGATGAGTAGAGGAGACCGCGATCCTCCAATGTCTTCAGAAGGCCCAGAGACATTATACATCTTGCTGGTTACGAGAGGCTGGCGACCATGTTTCAAAATAGATCCTTTTAGGAAAAAAGCAAAAAACATTTGTTTACAGCAGAAGCCCAAAAAGAAGGCAGTAGAAAAATAAAAGGAGTAGACAGAAACATACCATCCTTAGCATCGCCATCAGCTAGAAATATATAATAACTGCCATCCAGTGCAAACCTCTCAGCAGAGGATGAAATGTGAATGCTTCTGCGAAAAGAACATTGAAGGATTCCATCTGCCACCCTCCACGCCATGTCCTGCAGACTGTCCTGGAGCAAAAAAAATAATAATTATATTTATATATATATATTCATTCACAGCAGGTGGTGGAACCTATTTCTTCCCAAAGGTCTTCACAGGGCGCTGGGCCACCCATTGCCACCCTCACCCTGCAAAAACAGGACATCATGCTGGGGGGCAGAGCTATAAGGAAATAGATGCTGCATAGTATCTGTTGGCATATCCCTGGGAGACTCCAGGTGGCTCTGCAGCAGAGCCAAGCACCCTGTAAGCCAAACACAGGGTGCTGTGGGGCAGCAACGATGCTACCCCCAAGGCCCTGCGTCTTGCGTGATTGCACAACTAGAAACCTTAGTTATAACAATGATACCCAAATTGTAATCTCAAATTGAAAAAATAAAAAAAAGGCATGCATTCATCTCTAGATAAATGTTTCTTAAATTCTGCTGACTTTTGTTAACGTCCTCTAGCATGACCGGTCATTGTACACTTTTTGAGATCTAATTTTATTTGCTAACAGCAACACCTGCTGACTTATCAGGCCAGAATCTTGTGGTTGCAATTTACAGAAAAAATGTACATAGGCATAAGGCAAGTTGACCACGGTCACATGCAGATTAGTACGTTTCTATGTGTAGTAGTGGTTTTCTGTTCAAATAGTCATCTAAAAACCATTCGTTTTTAAATCCCAGACATTTTGATACAATCATACACCTACATTGTTGCTACTGCTCATTACCCATGAACTGTACACTACTCCAAATAAGAGGATTAGAGTATAATTAAATAATGTTCAAAACCTTGGACCATGGCCAGTCCATACCTTTCCATTAAAGAGTTGTCCCCTCCTCAATTTAACATCCACCCACCATAATTCAATACAACAGTAGCATAACAAATCTGCCATTAGAATTTAAAAATATGGAAACATGTTTGTCCATAGCAGACTCGTCCAAACTCCAAAACGGGAGGAGAGGACTAGTATCTAGTTAGCTAGTTCTTAACTTTACCGTATATTACAACAAAGGTCCTGCACTCAGCGAAATCAATGGGGCCTGATTAAGTGACCCCATTTTTGGGGAAATTAGGACTTTATCACTCAATTATAATCATGGCAATTATTATCGCACTACTTTGCTTCTCTGACTTTTGGTGAAGATCAAGTGTAGTTTCTGTTCTCATCGGTGGGTCTGGTTCAAATCTTTGGTGAGGAGTAGGGAAACACTAGGCTAAGGATCCCTGAGCTGTGAGGCGAAGGCAAGCCTAAGAGGCATCTGAAAACCTTTTTTCCTTCAGTAGGCTTTTTGGCTCTGTGGGGATGGGGTGTAACGGGTCCTTTCTCCTTTTCCAAAGGTCCATGACCTCTGCATGTTTTTTGCACTGCTCAATGGATGTTGAAGCCAGGCTCATTGGGCTTCAAGAAAGCAAAAAGCAAAAAAAAAATAGAATCAACGTTATGATATGGGGAGCGCAACGCCTCCATGATTTTTATTTAAACAATGTGGTAACACACCACATGCACCCCAGATCTAGGAGTGGCGAGTGCAGTGGATCAATGCCTTAAATATATATAAAAGCAGCAGGCCTATAAATAATGGATACCACTAAAATATCTGACTACACTATGTCCAGCAGTAGTTACAACTGAATATTAAAAGTGCATCTGCTGTGAAGGAGAAGGTGTGATTTTCCCTGGCCTTGCCGAGTCATACCGAATGCTTTTAGAAAAGTTTAAGATCCCATTTATTCTGAAAATTCTCTTCTGCATGACGAGAAGACAAAAGTTTTGTTCAACACTTACTCATCAACTATATATGACCAATGCCTAGTGTCCATGCTGCGGTACCAATTGATCTATAACATGAAGATGCAAAACAAAATTACCGGAGATGTCATCTCTGGGTGGGTTCGCCCCCTGTTGTAGCCGGGGTTTATCTCAACACCTTGACCTTCAATCATGCACAAGTAGACATCATCATCGCCCTATGGGATACATCAAAGCATAATATTGTTATACGTAAGCAGTTGGGATGTCCCTGCCCTGTTTGTATTATTTGTTTTTGGACACGCTTAACACAGAATAATGACCACAAATTGAATGAGTGGTTTACCTTATGGAAAGTGTGTGGGAATTCTCATTGCATACAACCATATTTAAATTCCAACTTTCTATTTAAGTAACTACAATACAAAATAAACCTGCACATCCAAAGAAAATTTAAATTAGTTACTGCAGCCATGTGCATAGAATCACTAGAAAGGCACATTCAATAATAAAAAAAGTAACATTATATGTTAAAGAAAAAAAGATATTCCTATATGTCAGCGAATTCACTGACATTGCAAACATTAATATATAAATAACAATACCTCTAATATTGCGCTATAATCTAACTGTGGTCGCTTCCAACATGGAGTCCCCTACTAGTAGGAACTCACCAAAAACTTCAATATACAATAGTGTTTTCTTAGCGCCAAATGTCAAGAGTTAAATTCCTTTCATATACATACAGGTCGAGTATCCCGTATCCGAATATCCGTTATCCGAATTATTCCGAAAACCATACATTCCAGAAAGTGAAGAAAAATTATTTTTTTTTATAAAAACTCACTGGGGACATCTGTAACAGCACTACTGGTGACATGATATGTAACTGGCACTATATATGTGCAAGACAATGATTGCTTGGCATTCAAATTCAATATCTGAGATAGTACACAAATTTTGTTTCATGTTTTGAAACCTTGTTTTTTGAACAAATAAAATATATTTGTGTGTATTTTATGTGGTAATACATTATATATGTGTGTATTTTATGTGTTTATACAGCATAAATGCAAGATACTTCAAAAAACATCATTAAAATATTAAAATATTCCGAAATACGGAATAATCAGTTATCCAAAATTCTCCTGGTCCCGAGCATTTTGGATAAGGGATACTCAACCTGTATAAGAATACATAAGTTCATGTGTAAAAATATTTATTAAAAAGTCCAATAAAATTCAATTCAGGAATTTCTTTACAATGCTCCTTGCGACTGGAGAAATACACAGTGTCTAACAGATGTCTGAAATCAGAAGTGTAGCATACCCTGCTACACTTCTGATTTCAGACAACTGTTAAACACCCACAACTGCTGCCGCTGCTGATTTCCTAGGGCGGGATGTTGTAACATCCGCAGTCCCCCTTCACCGGGCATCACATTATTAATAATGGCATGCGTGCGCATGCGCAGAGTGACCCGCCGGCCGCAGGGCATGCTGGGAGGGATCCCTGCGGTAAGAAGCCCATAGGCTTCTGCAGGGAATCGCCAGCTTTTGCTGGCGATTCCCTCCGCAGCGCTGCCACTGCGGAGGCACAATACAGCATACAGAAATGCGGTAAAAACCCGATAACGGGGTTTTTACCACATTTCTGTGATAGAGAATCGCCCCCCTAGTGCCCTCATCATCCTGACTCCATCTGTGGGGGTGGGGAGGGGGGGGTGTTGAGGTTCGAGGGGAGGGAATTTGGGGGGAGCTTTGATAATCAACCGGGTGGAGCAGCCATGCGGGTGGTGCTGCCAGATGGTGCACCACTGAAGGTAAAACTGGTACACACCTAGGAACCAATGGCATGCATGGAAATTTTCTGGGGTAGCCAATGCCAGCAGCGGTGCTCAGCCTGGAAAGTTTCTGGGCATGCCACTGAAGGAGTTAACAAAAGATCGACTTGCAAAAGGTTGACACTGACTTAAGTTCGACTCAAGCAAAAAGGTTCACATGGAAAAAGTTGACACTTGAAAAGGTTGACATGAGTTTAAAAAGAATTGCGTCAATGTTGACACCTAAGCACGTGGACCCCCAATTAGTGTAGTGCATACTGTAGCATGACCAGTGATTTTACCAATCCCAGAGTATGAAAAAGTCCAAAATACAAAAAAATTTGAGGGGGAAAACTCATGTTGACCTTTTTTATGTGTAATGTATTTGCCATGTCGACTTTTTGTCGATGTTGACTTTGTGCTGATTGACCTAGACCTATTATGCAGATACCATGGGTATACTATAGACTAGGATTTTGTTTGTTACAACCCACAAAATGCATTCCTAACTATGTGTAGGCAATAGGTTTAATTACCATATTTATATATCAGAATGTAAAAATGAAACATTCAACAATGGAAAGTAGCAGCCACTTAATGGGTTTGGTCATATGGAATGCAACCCTCCACCAGTTACTGACACAACAGTGACCTCCCCGCCAATCTCTTGGCATGTGGTGTAGTGCACTTTGACTGTTGCCATCACAGACACTATCCTGGCTATTTCTGGTCTCTGAGGTTAGAGGTCAGCCAGGGGAATAAAGACTACTTGCCAATGAGGAATTTGCTGGGAATGGATGGGCCATAATGCTTCAATAGAAATCTATGAACATTGGGAAATTAACACTTAATTACCACTGGGTGGAGAGAGGCATCACAAGGGGGAGGTGTGTGCGGATTCATGTTCAGCAGGCTACAACACTAGGGGGGATTTGCTACATGAATATATACAATGGTGATTGTAAAATGCTACATGGACCATTGCCAGATACAGCCACAGGGTGGCGCTAGACACATTCTCGGCATCCCCCCTAAAATAATAAATAGCATATTAAATAGATATTATTCACTTAATACAAATAATTTTAAGACCCGTTCATAAGAATATTTGCATTAACATTTTTTAATAGTCTTCTGTATTTACGAACTTATGTGGCAGTTGTACTTAGCCTTGGAGAAATATAAACTCACAACCAATCAGCTCCTGTCATCTGTTAGTACATCCTGGCAGTTCAGGTCTGATTAGCTGGTTCTTTTCCAATCAGAACGTCATATAGGCCAGATACAACATATTGGCCTTAAATCATTCTAGTGTGCACACTGTAATGCTTAGTACATCTACTCCTATGTCATTTAAGCATCTCAAGAAACACCATCTTATTTAGGAGAATATCTAGGTGAATAGGCAAGCTTAATCTGGGTACTAAAAGCCACCGTTGTGGTTTAAATACTAACCATCCATTGGTCATGGGACAAGGCAAACGCCACATAACCTCTTCCTGGGCCACTCATCTCAATCGTCACAGCGTCACCATGCCTTCTAAAGGACAGGAAGAAGCACTGGGCACTCCGCTCTGGATCACAGAAAGAAGGGTTTCTGACACAGAATTTGCTGCTTCCACAATCAGATGCACTGAACTAAAACACAATAAGCATTATTCAGTCATGTTTTTATACAGCTATTTAACTTTTATTGATGAGTAAAACTACAGCCTTACTATAGTGAACATGAAATGCCGGTTTTGCAGAGAATATCTATAATGATAAAGTACTAATGGTAAATTGTAATAATGGTTTGGGTTGGACACCCTGAGGGTAACTCAGTTAGTCACTCAGATTATCTGATGCAGAAGGGGATCACAGAAGCCTGAATTGGGCACTTTTATAGTTAATGCACCACCTGAGACTTTAGCATAATTTCACACAGCCACCTCTGAATCATCTCCTAAACTGGCTTAATAGGGGGATGGTTAAGGTTGTAAATGTCTGGTTGTTTAGCCAGACATTTACTAAGCAACATACAGCTAAAACTAGCGCTTTGCGGTTTTTGATTATTACACACAATTGTAAAGGTTGTGCCAAGTGTTATTTTCTTCCCCCTTGCTTAATGTTAAATATGTAAGAAAACAAAATTATTTTCTGATTAGGCCTAGATGCTTCTTTTTTCTATGAATAATATATTTTCATGACTTGTATTCTATAGGGTGAAATTTAATAGGGTGTGAGAATCAGAAAGTGAGAGATTTGGTAAGAAATCTAATTTTTTTTTAAAGCGGCAATCATTTACACTGCAAAACCATTTCGATTTTGCAATGTAAAGGATTGCCGCTTTAAAAAAAAAAAACAAAAAAAAAAAACTTGGAGATTTCTTACCAATTCTCTCACTTTATAGTTCTCTCTCCCTATTGCATTTCACTCCCTATTTTACAATTACTATGCATTATTTGTGTAACATTTTTCCTTTATACATACAGAAACAGACAGGTTGTGTTAACCAGCCCTGGAAAAGAACCGCACACATGATTAAGGAGGCGTGTTTACAGCTCATGGGGCGTGTCATGAGTCACAAGGGCCTGGCTTTCTGCCATGCCCCAGTCTCTCTGTACATTGGGCAGCTAAGGAGAGCACTGGTAGGTGGAGCTAGTTGGCCAGCACCTGTTTCTGTGAGCCAGCTAAGCCCAATTGCCAGAAGTACCAGATTGGCAGTCTGGCCCTGAATACAAGAGGTTATAACTTGGATCTGGCTTTAATCATTTCTCCATTTTTGTCTGCTTGATGATCTCTGTTGCATGAACAGCATCTCATCTCACACACTGTATGACAAAGCTACCAATGTAGTGGACCCCACATAATCTAAAAATGTTATATTCATAACTTGCTAGATAAAGAGATTTATAACAGAACTGTATATGATCCCCATAACTGTTCAAACTCAAAAGTCACGTGGTTGCATGCACTGACACCATGTGCATGCCTGGTGCTCAGCTGGAACCAGAAAACAGAGCTAAGGAAATTCGATGCCGCACTTCTGCTATTATAGTATAAATTTGTGAGTACAGAGTATGACCAATGTGTTCTGAATAAGGTCTCCCAACTAAGTGTTATCGATCAAGAAACTATCTGCCAACGTCGCTTTGAAAAACGGCAGGCTTCACTTTACGACAAATCGCCAGCAAGAGATTTCCTTTGGTGGGGTGCAGTGGACCCTGAAGAGACATGCCGAAACCAACAGTGTGCGCAATCGCCCGTGACCTGGACAGCCTCATGTTACCACAGAACAAGAAGACAAATATATTACAGTTAATAGTAAATGGTAAAGATTCCAAACAGCCCCACAGAGAGGAGTCACTACTGTCAAGCGCCATCTCAAAGCTATAGGAATATAAACCAGCCCGTAAACTATTGATGAGGCCCATTTACAAAAAGAAGAGGTTACTATGGGCTAAAGCTCACATGGATTGGTCGGCTGAGCAATGGAAGAAGGTTCTTCTCATGGACAAATCAATGTTTGAGCTGTTTGAGTCTAAGAGGCATCACATACCAGGTGAGCCCATGCTCCCAGCATGCATTGAGCCTACAGTGAAGCATGGAGGAGGTTCTATCATGGTTTGGGGCTGTTTCGGGAATGGACCTCTTGGTGAAAAAAGAAGGAATCATGGACTCGAAGCACTATCAAAGCATCTTACACACCATTGCCTCTGGCATGCACCTTACCGGACATGGGTTCACCCTACAGCAACATAATAACCCCTAACAGTCCTCACGTCTTTGCAAAAATGATGTCCAAAGAATGCCAAAATGTGATGAAAAACATGGTTTGGCCAATCCAGAGTCCAGGTTGTAACCCAATTGAAATCTTGTGGGATCACCTTGACAGATGCCTTCAAGAAGATCAAATTATGAGTAAAAATCATCTGTGAGAGGTACTGCAAGAGAAATGGAGGGCAATCGGAGCTGAAATTTTGGTAGCTAGAATGCCCCGAGTGTGCGCTGTGGTGTGCTCTGCTACCGCGGGTTCTTTAATGAAAGCAAAATTTAAGTAAATCATCTTTCCAGTTGTTTAAAAACTGTTTGTTTAAAAACCCTGTCAATAAATTCAAACATGATTACTCCACTTCAAAAAATATGAATTTATCACAAATAGCTTTTCACATGTGTCCCTCCTTAAAAAAAAAATCACAAATATGGTCGGTAGTGTAAGTAACTATTCAGTTGAATTAGAGAGATGCAGTAGGAGAGCCAAATGCATCGGCACTGCTTATAGGCTAGATCAGTGGATCCCAACCCTGGTCCTCAAGTACCCTCAACAGTGCATGTTTTCCAGTTCTCCACACAGAATCACAAGTGACATAATTAGCTCCACCTGTGGATCTTTTAAAATGTGTTTAAATAATGGGTGCACCTGTTGGGTGACCTGGAAAACGTGCACTGTTGCGGGTACTTGAGGACCAGGGTTGGGAACCACTGGGCTAGATGGTGAGGAAGCGTGGCAATCTAGTGTCAAAGCTGTGTAGGCAGCTGCTAATCTTTAGTTGATGCTTGTGAACAAATTGCCAGTTTCAACAATATCATCTCCTTTTTGTAGGTGGGTAATATAATGCTGTTATAATGTGGCTGCAAGGTTAAGCAGTTCTAACCATTGAGCAGTACGTGGCTGGAAAGCAGGATTTTAAAGTAGTTAAAGATAACTAGTAATTCTGATTATTATTTATTTTGGGGCTTTTAAGTCCTTGCATATACTCAACGTCATTAGCGATGCACACTCCCGCATATCGTCAGCGACCCCCCTCTCTGCTGAACAAGCTGATTCTTTGCTGTAGGCAATTTCTCCACTTTGTCCCTTTCCAAGGCTTGATACCTCTCTCCCCCATATCAGGAACATTGTGAAACAATAACATCTGTGTACGGTTTCTCACTGAAAATTCTTGGTTTTAACCACCATTAATAACCATATATGCGCAGGCCATCTGAGCGAGTGGACGCGGTGTCGTGTATAGTTGCCGGCCCTTTTGCACGGATCAGTGTGGGTGGGGGGCATGTGGCCGCAGACTGGAGCTGCACCCATGAAAACACTGGGTGTTCCCATGGTAATTCTCTAGTGATGCAGGTGCCGGAAGTTAACCTCACCGAATGTCAGCTGCCCACCCTCTTCTAGCTGCAAATCTAATGCTGTGTACACACGGGGGAGATATATTGCTCAGTTTCTCCTTTTCAGCAGCGACCAGAGATGGTCGCTGATGAAAAAGAAACTGCCGGGGGGGAGCCCGGCAGTGGTAATCAGCTGGTCGCAGGAGCATGTTCCTGCGACCAGCGATCACCACAGGGGCAAAAACGGGAGCGCGCACCCGGCGATATATCGCCGGTGCACACTCCCATTGCGGGCAATATGGTCGCTCAGCGACCATATTTCCTGCGATTTTGCACAAAATCGCCCCTGTGTGTACGCACCTTAAGACACCAGAGAGTGTCTTAGATTTGTGGACACCTTTAAAATCATTCGATGGTCGGCGACCATCGAATGATTTTGTCCCCGCATGCAAGCTGCGAATGGATGTTTAGGCAAAAAACCCATTTGCATGCGTGTGGATGAAATTTGTATGCCTGCAACGGGCAGTTGTTCGTGAGGGTGGTCTTTAGTTGACTCGAAAAGATGCAAAGTTGCAGCTTTGCAAGTCAACCAGAATGAGGGCCTTTAATAGAACAGAGGTCGAATGCGGAGATCATGCATTGTTACACAATTACTTAGCTAATAAAGGACAAAACCAATCACGCCCAAGCGTGTGAGCAGCGCTTAATGAGGTGACACACACCAAGTTACACTGTAGCAATGTTTTACTTGATAATATTAAAAAACATATAATGAAGTACAATACAAAAATACACAGTAAAAACAATATAGGTACCATAAAAAACGATTCTTCACATCACAAGCTGGGGTGAGTATGGCTGTATTGAGTCCAGTGTAGGACAGGGGAGTATATCATATGATAATATGGAAATGGGAAAGGGAGTGAAAATTGATTACAGGTAAGTGCACATTACCATTTGGTGGACGATCTGTACTGTGACCACGGGTGGTAGTTGGAATCCTCACCCGGGTAGTTGATTTTTGGAGAGTGCTGTCGGTTGGCTTCCGCTAACGATGTGACCCCCTGTAGATTTTTGATGGTATTTTGGGGGGGGGGATGGAATACCCCAACACTTTTTCAATGAGCGGTGTCCGCCAAAGAATCGACAGGAGAAACTCGGAAAGATGGTATTGGTAGATGAAGCAATGTCCTCCTTTTTGGAGATGGCAAGCTGGAATTATGCCGCTGGGTGTTCCAGGAGAGACCTTAGCCACCAAACACAATGGAAAGACTGGGGTGATGAGCGGGGTATTTTGAACAGGTGAATCCGTGGATCAAAGTGTACCAGTGGGAGATTCAATCTGGGTACAGTATCCCACACTTGGAGTGAAGAACCGGAGGTCTGCCTGACGCGTTTCACTGCCAACTGCAGCTTTATCAAAGGTAAACACCTCCTGTTAAGCGCCTGTTATTTTCCCTTGGCCTTGGGAATTTTCTTGTTTAGCTAATAAAGGGCCTGATTCAGATTAGTTCTTGAACAGGTCCTGGGTGGCGGCTTGCAGAGCTCTCTCAACCTCAGTATGATTGATATGTGTTTCTTCTCCATTTTTAGGCGTGAAGAGCTCAGGTCTGGGCTGCCTGGTTCCAATGGTCAGGGTGAGTCCGCTTGCGCACATTGGCCAAAAACAGAGACAATGGTTGTGCTGATTCAATACTGCATCTTCGGATGCAGAGCTTCATGCTGCATTTGCATTTTATTTTTATGTATTGCACAGATGCTATTACTGTGCAAATCAGAACCAGGCCAGAATTTAGAGAACTATGCAGATTTTAATACATTAATACAGAAGATAAAAACAAAAAATTGCCTCGATTGCACCATTTGCTGGGACTCCTATTCTAATGATCAGCGGACAGCTCACTCCAATCAAACCTCTTTGGCCTTCTTAAAACAGGCAAAACCACATTAAGAACCCATGGAGTCCTGGGAATTGGTGTGTCCCCTTCCCACTTCCATATGTAAAAAAACAAACACACACAAATGAAACAACATAAAAACATTGCAATCTGTGCCCCACAAGAGAATTTGCCTGAAGGATAAACCGGTACTTGTTTCCTAGCACGGCCACAATCTTATGGATCGTGTACCTTTAAGTTAAGGTACACGATCCACACGATGGACCCGATTTCCTTTGAAATCAGGTCCATTTGGCCGGCTAAGACACAATATCGGGGGCATCACGTCGGTCGGGACCATTAACATTGGTCCCGACGCGATGCCCCCGATTTTTCCATAGGCTTTAATGTTAAAAAATATTTTAACATTGAAATCGTGTCGGGAAAGGTAAAATATCGGGGGCATCGCGTCGGTCGGGACCATTAACATTGGTCCCGACGCGATACCCCCGATTTTTCCATAGGCTTCAATGTTAAAATATTTTTTAACATTGAAATCGTGAGAAAATGTGAAAAATGTGAAATGGGCCAATATGACCCATTTCACATTATAGATGTCCCCGTCGTCACCCCACGATAGACGCCAACCCGAAGCGTGGTGAGCGCAGCGAGCCCGCGAGGGGCGGCGGTGCGCGTCCTCCGACCTTTTCATTCCCCTACTATCCACGTCGGCGTGGAGTTGAGAATAGAATAGTGTGGCGAGCGCAGCGAGCCACCGAGCCCCAAGCGTGGCGAGCCCCGCGAGGGGACGCGTATAACTTCACAGGTACACGCTGCGCTCGCCACGCTTCGGGCTCGGTGGCTCGCTGCGCTCGCCACACTATTCTATTCTCAACTCCACGCCGACGTGGATAGTAGGGGAATGAAAAGGTCGGAGGACGCGCACCGCTGCGCTCGCCACGCTTCGGGTTGGCGTCTATCGTGGGGTGGGGTTTACGCCGTTAACGCCACCACCTCCCAGGACGACTTCGCTGCGTGACACCTACCTCGTGCTGGCTAATATAGCTAGCTCAAAGGGGCAGGGCGAAGATGCAGTGAGACGTTATTGCTTGGCTGTGGCCATATTGTAATTAATAAATTTTTTGCCAATGCCCGCTATTTTTTGCCAATGCCTTACATTGTCCACTACCTGCCCCTTTGCCTGCTCCTTAAACTTGTACTTATGAGCAGTCTGTTAGACTGACACTGAGCAGCAGGGACCAGCGTATACAAGCTGTTAGTGTGTGACAGACTGATTCGCTGTCCTATCACATCTGTCTCAATGACAGGCGGGTGCTTTGATGTGGGCTGAAGCCACGTCCTTGTCACTGAGGCAGTTGTGTAGGTGTTTTTCAATGGGCTTTGCAGCTTCTTCTCCCTGCGGCTCAGCCCACCCCCACTAATGACAGTTTTTGATTGTCAGCGGGAGGCTACATCTTGTTTTTTTTAAATAATTTTGTGACAGGTGAGGCACTGCCTCATCTAACTGCACATCCCTGGTTTAAGTTCTAACAGAATAGAAAAATGCAGTGTGAGGGGGCCCATGTGCAGCCTGGGTCTGTGCCTCCTCCTCTCTAACAGGCAGAGACCTTGAGAATTTGTGGTGGCCCGTTTCCCAGAGGCCATTTACCCTACTGCATATGTACAAAACGCTGGGGAACTGGCTTATTGGGCATTTTCTTGGAGACCTGCGCACCACCTAGCATCTCACTGTCACTGCACCCATTATAGATATGCTAGTGACCATGATACCCATGAATGGTACATAAAGCCAAAGAAATTCATTTTTTTATTTATTTTCTGTCATAAAGTTCTTATTGTTATACAAAACTCTTGATGAAACATGTGAATGCACATTACCCGTTGTGTAAGCGATGACGTGGAATGCGCACTTTGCGGTGTGAAGGTCTGTGGTTTCTGTGTGAAGGGTGGAGAGCTACTTTGAGAAATAACTGGTCCTGGAATTTTCACCCAGTAAATTGCATATTTTTCCACAACAGTGGTTCTAAAAAACAAAATATACATACAGTATATTATACAGATTTTAATTTCCATACAATACAGAGAATAAGTATAATCCCTTTTTTATTAACTTTGTTTTTCAGCATCTCAGCGTGCGCTGCAATATGTTTTAAAATATGGTGTTCTTGAAAATATTTTCCAATCTTTAGCAGAAATGCCACCTGGTGTGCATACAAAGACTGTGGGTCCAATTCAGACAGGTTAGCAAGGCTGCAATTTTTACAGATGGACAAAGCCATGTGCAATGCAGGCGGGGCAAATGTAACATGTGCAGAGAGAGTAAAGCTGTGTACACACAGTGCAATTTGGTCGCTGAGCGATTTTGGCTTAAGACCCCGGGGGTGGGGTCAGCTGACAGGATGAAGTCCGTCAAGAGGGGGTTCAACATCCTTGCACTGCTGGGCCCAGCAGCACATTCCTGCAGGAGAGGAGGTGTGGGCGGACCATATGGGGCAGTCAGATTCAGTGCTTCCAGCTGTACTTTGTATTAAAAGCGAGTATGGCGTTCAGCACCGCCATTACATTACACAGCAAGCAGCACTGCAGCCCTGACGGCCTGGCACTCTCCTGGTTAGTAATGGATATATTTATTTTGACAATACTCAATGTAAAATTTAGAAAACCTAAAAATACTTTAAAATATGACATAAAAGACACATATATGTGTATTACAAGAGTAAACAGTTTTGGTTATACGTAGACACTTCAATTTTTTCACATAAACACTCCTTTTACAGATTGTTAGTCGCTGTTAGTACTGTTCTTTGACTGTTTGTTAGTAGGAGTTTAGTCGGTTAGGATGTAGAGCCCAATGCGTTTCGTCAGTACGACTTCCTCAGGGGCGAAAGCAAACCGATATTTGAATATTGAATAGGATGTATACCAAACCAGTATTCCCGAATCTCACAAAATAAGGAGTAAACAGCTGTGAAATAGAGTACTTCTATGAAGAGAGTTAGCTCAAAATATATGGCCTTTAGTTCACCCAACAACCATATATAAATGATGTGTCTCAGTTGGATCCCAAAGCTGAAGTTTTTGGGATCCAACTGAGACACGAAAAAGGTCTGACGTTTCGATCCTGTGATGGATCTTTATCAAGGAGAAGTCAAAAGGAGTTATCATCCATAGAGTTCAAAGGGAGACAGCAATCCAGAGGTCCATCTGTGACAGCAAGCAGAGACCTACTGGGAAGCCGCCTGTCCTGGATTTATATACCCACAATATCAGCTAATTGAGTTAGACACCTCCTAGCGCTAATTGGGGAGTTTCCAGTGTATGAACCGCATCACGCAGCTCCTGACAGTGGTACTTCCTCACTAGTGGAACGCATGTACCGCCCAGCCTCCCGGCTGGTGACACGCAAGCTGTTCCATAGTGATGAGTGCTCAATGTGTACGGGGCGCATCCGCGGCATCACCGGGTCCCGTCGCGCACTGGTTCTTAGTGTGTATGGAACAAATGCATCAATGCAGATGTCACAATCGTTACCCGCTGTATACTATACTGTGCTTTAATCAGAGTGACTATTGACTATGCCACTTGCCGGCTGAGGTATTGGGTGCTAAGTTCCAAATGTCTCGGATTGCATGCGCTTATATACACGTGTTACACCAGAGAGTGCTAAAGCGAGAGATACATTATTAGATGCTTACAAAATGTGAACTATGCACCTGTGTGAGTGATAGTGTCAGTGACTAGTTATGCAATAGTCAAAGTATGATGGGTAACTGGCTTGTGACATTGCAGTGTGGGTATAAAACATAAAACAAGAGCCACAATTTCTGGGTGTGCTTAGTACAAAAAGATATATAAACATCATGTCCATGTGATGCAGGACTCAGTAAAAAAACCAGCGCGGGGTCCCCCGCCCGAGCATAACCAGCCCCGGGCTCGAGCCGGTGCTGGTGACATAAAATCACGGTCCCCGACAAATAGGGGTTCCCTTGATTTAATGAAACCAGCACCAGGCTCAAGGTCCGGCGCTGGTTCCCGAAATACGGGGGACAAAATGACTAGGGGTCCCCCGTATTTTAAGAACCAGCACCAGACGCAACCAGCCAGCAGGGTAATGCCCCAGCCGGGGGACACTTATTATATAAGGCCAAAGCATTATCCCCCTGGCTGGTCAGCATGGGCAGGGGTCCTGGGGAAGTGGGGACCCCCCCAATGAAGGGGTTCCCCCCCCTCCAGGACTTACCAGCCCATGCTGAAACTCCGGGGCTGTCCCCGATGCCCCTGGGCATCGGGCTGATGGATAGTGTAAAAAAATAGAAGAAAAACTATTGTTTTCTACTGTAGAACTATGAGTCCCAACAAGCCTACCCCGCATGCTGGGACTTGGAGAACCAAAAGTCCCAGCATGCGGGGCATTAAAGGGCCCGCTGGCACTTATAGTTCTACAGTACAAAAAATAGTTAAATAAAACACACTGACACCCTGAAAAATAAAAGTTTAATAAACACATAACACACACACTGATACTTACCTACCTTGAGCCCGTAGGTCGGTCCCTGGATCCTGGGCTCCTGGACAGAAGAGTCCGGTTCCGGGGCCTTGGTCCTGGTTCCGGGGCTCCAGGGCTGATGTCTCCGGGGTCCAGGATCCGAAGAAGTCCAAAAGGGGTTCCTAAGGAAGGAAATCCTCTCCGGCAGACGCGCTGCTCCCGGCTGGTACCCGCTCACGGACTGAAGAGGCGCAGAGATGTTTCATCTTCCGCGCCTCTTCTCAGAATGATTCCATTGGCCGCCTAGCGGCCAATCAGGAGCCGATAGCGGCCAATAGAATCATCCGGAGGAAAGGCGCGGACGATGAAAATCTCTGCGTCTCTCCAGTCCGTGAGCAGGTACCAGCCGGGAGCAGCGCGTCTGCCGGAGAAGATGCCGAGGTCGTCGCCGGGGACCAGGTGAGTAGGATTTCCTTCCTTAGGTACCCCTTTTGGACTTCTTCGGATCCTGGACCCCGGAGACATCAGCCCTGGAGCCCAGACCAGCCCTGGAACCAGGACCAAGGCCCTGGAACCGGACTCTTCTGTCCAGGAGCCCCGGACCCAGGGACCGACCTACGGGCTCAAATTAGGTAAGTATCAATGTGTGTGTTATGTGTTTATTAAACTTTTATTTTTCAGGGTGTCAGTGTGTTTTATTTAAATATTTTTTGTACTGTAGAACTACAAGTGCCAGCGGGCCCTTTAATGCCCCACATACTGGGACTTGTGGTTCTCCAAGTCCCAGCATGCGGGGTAGGCTTGCTGGGACTCATAGTTCTACAGTAGAAAACAATAGTTTTTCTTCTATTTTTTACACTATCCATCAGCCCGATGCCCACCGCCCAGGGGCATCGGGGACAGCCCCGGACTTTCAGCATGGGCTGGTAAGTCCTGGAGGGGGGGGACCCCTTCATTGGGGGGGTCCCCACTTCCCCAGGACCCCTGCTGACCAGCCAGGGGGATAATGCTTTGTCCGCGGGACCTTATATAATAAGTGTCCCCCGGCTGTGGCATTCCCCTGCTGGCTGGTTGGGTCTGGTGCTGGTTCTTAAAATACGGGGGACCCCTAGTCATTTTGTCCCCCGTATTTCGGGAACCAGCGCCGGACCTTGAGCCTGGTGCTGGTTTCATTAAATCAAGGGGACCCCTATTTGTCGGGGACCCTGAATTTATGTCACCAGCACCGGCTCAATGAGCCCGGGGCTGGTTATGCTCTGGCAGGGGACCCCGCGCTGTTTTTTTTTTTTTATTTTAACTGTTTAAACTGATTTTTACACCAGAACCCTGCACAGATCATTGCGATCTGTGCAGGGTTCTGGCTAATTCGCCCATCAGAACCTGGTCTTGGCTTGGTTTTGGGCGAATTATAGACACACTTTATACAAATCGCATACCATTAAATATGCGATTTGTATACTTTTTCATGTGAAAACATCTGGATGCGATGTGCTGCGAAAAGCAGTCATCGCATTTCCAGTGTGTCCAACTTGTTGGCCAAAATCGCACTTTTTTCACATTTTCGCAGCTCATTAAATATGCGAAAATGGAAAAAAAAATGCGATTTCGGCCGTTTTTGCGAAAAAACTCGCAAAAGTCTAATATTCTCAACCCATAGAATGTCACCCATGATGTGAAAAAAGTCAAATGTAATGCACTATGCATGTGTCAATCCATATTCAATTGATCTAAAATAAAAAACATATAGGGAGATATAAATGGATGAGAGATTCAGAAAGTGAGAGATTTGGGAAGAAATCTCCATTTTTTTTTTTAAAGCGGCAATCATTTACACTGCAAAATTAAACTATTTTTGCAGTGTAAATGATTGCCACTTTAAAAAAAACCTGGAGATTTCTTCCCAAATCTCTCACTTTCTGAATCTCTCATCCATTTAAATCTCACCCTATATGTTTTTTATTTTAGATCAATTGAATATGGATTGACACATGCATAGTGCATTACATTTGACTTTTTTCACATAATGGGTGACATTCTATGGGTTGAGAACATTAGACTTTTGCGAGTTTTTTCTCAAAAACGGCCGAAATCGCATTTTTTTCCATTTTCGCATATTTAAATCTCACCCATTATGTCCCCAAAAAACACCAGTTGCCTATAGTAGTAGCGATGCGTAACGCCAGCACCAGTTGCTGACAGTAGCGGCGCTGTGTAATTAACGCACCAGTTGCCTATAGTAGTAGTGATGCGTAACGCCAGCACCAGTTGCCGACAGTAGTGACGCTGCGCAACTCCCACACCAGTTACTGACAGTAGTAGCACTGCGTAATGCCAGCAGTAGTAGCGCTGCATAACTCCAGCACCAGTTGCTGACAGTAGTAGCGCTGTGTAATTACCGCACCAGTTGCCAATAGTAGTAGCAATGCATAACGTCCACACCAGTTACTGACTGTAGTTGCACTGCGTAACTCCCACACCAGTTACCAACAGTAGTAGCACTGCATAATTGCCACACCAGTTGCCAACAGTAGTATCCCTGCGTAAAGCCAGCAAAAGTTGCTGATAGTAGTAGTGCTGCATAACACCTGCACCAGTTGTCAACAGTAGTATCCCTGCGTAAAGCCAGCACCAATTCCTGACAGTAGTAGTGCTGCATAACACCTGCACCAGTTACTGACAGTATGAAACTCTCTCTCACACTTTAGTTACCTTAAAAGCTAGCTGGCTGGCAGTTCATCTACTTCTCCTTTTATTAGATGTGCTACCGTGTAGCTCCGCCCCTTCTAATCATGTAACTCTGCCCCTCCCTCAGTGTAGCCCCACCCCCTTTCCAGTACCTGCTGTCATGATGACATGAAAGTGGGTTGGGAGTCAGGAGGGACCTCTGTGCTGCCTCTAATGCAGTGTGACAGTGTACTGGCAGTCGGCAGCCACAGAGCCTGAGGACAGAAGCAGGGATAGCGACTCCCTGCACGCAACCATCCTCACACAGTGCACGTCACACACAGAACTGCAGGAGCAGCTGCGTGCGGCCGCACTTGCACACCAACACTCCTGCGGCCATTTTTACTTCTGTAATAGCCGAGGCTGGCGCAGCCATATTTGTTTGGGGCAAAGTGCTGCGGCCACGGCCGTTAACCGCAGAGATGGCGGTCTGCGGCCCAGCCAGGGGAGTGAGCGGCCTTTTCATGACTATTATGGGCCGGCCCACCGGGAAATGGCCCGGTTTCCCACCAGGGCCAATCCACCCCTGGACATATTGTCTAGTGTGTATCCAGCATTACCCTGCTCTTTTCCTATGACTTCGTTCTGATCTTTAGGAGTTTACAAGCCATCTCCTTGCTGCTGATGCTAGGAGTATGCAGCGGAGTAAAGCGCCATAGTAATCAGGGCCCAAACTGTCTTCTCAATTCGTTTCAGCTCCCTGATTACACGCCCTGCCACCCCCTTGATCCCCCGCAGGCATGTGAATGGATGTTTTGCATAACTATACATTTGCAGCTGGCGTGTGGGGAGGAAATCAATTATTGTAACCATCTAATGATTTCTACAGTGCTCACAGACCTAAGACACCTCTGGTGTCTTAGGTCTATGGACACCCTGTGCGGAAAGCAGGCGGGTAGATGGCGTCAGCTGCCTGCACCATCGCAGAATTTCCACGGGAACTCCCAGCGGTTTCATGGGAACGGCCATGAAACCCTTGGCGTTCCCATGGGCGTGACCACTCGCCGCCACCACACTGCGTGTGAGCGGCTGGCGAATAATCAATTCACCATGGCTGCTCGCTCCAAGCAGCTGCACATGAGCATAACATTTTATGCGCATGTCCAGTCGCACTCCATCGCTCCCCTGCGTAAACACGCAGGAGAGCGAATGGTCCAGCATAAGGTCCGGTAACCGACTTTGTATAAGCAGCAGTGAGGTGAATAAGATGTTAGTTTTAGGGAAAAGTAAGGAAAGTTCAGGAAACACTGCGCATGGTGGAGCAACTAAGCTGTGACATAGGGCCTTATTCTAGTTTACTCTGTCTGACAAAATCCTTCTTAGATGGACAAAACCATGTGCACTGCAGGTGGGGCAGGTGTTACTTGTGCAGAGAGAGTTAGATTTGGGTGGGGTTTTACTTCAAAGTGAGATCGATATTGCAGTGTAAAAATAAAGTATTTACCCTGCACAGAAACAAAATAAATCACCCAAATCTAATTCTCTCTGCACAAGTAACATCTGCCCCCCTGCAGTGCACATGGTTTTGTCCATCTAAGAAGGATTTTGTCAGAAAGAGTAAACTAGAATAAGGCCCATAGTGCAAAAATAATAGGTGTACAAGGATTCTGAAATAAGGTACCTGAAATGTAGCACTGGAAAAAGTTAAATTAATTTAAGGGTGGGCGGCCACTTCATTAATATACACTTGAAAAGTAAGCAAATTAATACGGAGTAAATCTTAGACTGGGATAAAATAAGATAAACAAGAGAGCTTTATCATTAGCGTATGCTCACATACAGGATGTGGATATGTTGTGGAGCATCAATGGGAGCAATCCAATAGAATTCCACCTGTTCCTTCCTTCTCTTGCTGGTCTGGCTGACAGCGGAATCCTGTAATAGGACCCAAAGGAAATACATCACTACATGCTTGTTTTAGGGGTGTACTGTGCAGAAGGAGGAGTATACGCATTTGTGTTGATGAGCCATCCCTAAACACTTGGTTTGGTCCAAGTCATCATCACTAGGTCCATCCTTGTTGCTAAAGATACATCTGAAAATATGAGAATTCTGTACAGCCCATAATTCCATCACCACGCCCTCACTAAACACTGCCCACATGAATATGCCCCATTACAGCTTAGTAATGCCCCTTCAGTTGTAAGTGGAGTTGTGACACAAATGTGTACTGCTTATTCTTTGCATATTTTGCGGCCTATTTATCAACAAGTGATTAAACTTTTTTTTCAAACACATGACAGTTAGGAGCTGACTAGCTGCAACAGGTTTTATCATTCATTGACACCTTAGTTCCTGACAGGGCTAGAACTAGGGTGGTGCCAAATGTTCTTTGCATATGCGGAGCATACCCGGGAGCACCCGCAGGGCCACGCCGCAGTATTGTCCACCTGCCCACCATCACTGCCCAGGATGGGGTGTGCCCAGCTTCTTCTCTCACTGCTAATACATGCAGATAGCCAGACAGGACTGCAGCTGCCTGCCCACACATTCTGCCATTTCCCAGTGAACGCACTCCATAGCATTTCCTGGGATGAGAAAGATTGAAAGGTCCAGTAGGCAGGTCAAATAGCCCAGCCCAACACAGCCCACATCAGCAGGAGATGCAGCACAGTGCATGTACACCTGACAGTGACTGTACCCCTGCCCTGCATAGGCCAGTGCCCTCAGCCACAGTCTCACAGATATTGTATGGGGAGAGGTGCAACATGTTTAAGGGGCTCTACTGTGGCATAACATAAAGAGCTCGCCTGTGTGTTGAAATGTGAATTGGTACTGTTCTGTGGCTACGCCCCCTTCCCCATGAGGGTACAATACTATACTTTTGTCATATATTGTGTCCCTATTTAAGTATGGGTGAGGGGCAACAATTATTTTTCTGCACAGGGCGCCAAAATGTCTACTTACAGCTCTGGGTCCTGAGAACACGTGAAAACATGCAAAATATGCTCCACAATTGGGCATACACTAAAATGTGTATTTTACGTAAGCAAAAGAGCCCGCTGTAGGGTGATTGAATAATAGATGCCTCCTTACTGTACAATAGACCAATTCTCTTTCCATCTCAATAGGTAACTTCAATGTAACAAGCAAGTTGTGGTTTATTAACCCATCAAACTTGGGGGCAGATGTATTAAGCCTAAACAAGAGATACATACAAGGATGATAAAGAGAAACGACCAGCCAATCAGCTCCTTACTGACTTTTTTCAAACACAGTCTGTAACATTTCAGTAAGGAGCTGATTGGCTGGACACTTACCTCTTTATCACCTTTGCATTTATCTCTTGTTAAGGCTTAATACATCTGCCCCATTGACCCATGTGGTCAAACAGAAGAAGAATTTATAGATTTATGAATTCTCAGCACTCAATCCTTACATCTTATAGAAAATACAAGCAAAGCAACACTGCACTAATAGCATTTGTCTATGGGCAATACTGTGTACGAAGCATAATGAGTACTATTGTTCCGAGCTCCAGTCACAGAAGTGGGAGAGAGAGAGGGAGGATGGGAGGGAGAACATTCATGTAATAAACATACCCGGACTCCGTCACAGGTCAGAAGTTGGGAAACCTGATCATCAATCAATGAGAAAGATCCCACTGCATTGCCGTCTAAGTTTTCAGCATTTCGTGCCTGAATGAAGAATCCAGTAAAGCGTGGTCCGGACAAAGTGACTGAAATGTATAGGAATTGTCATTCAGAGCTCACACTACACATCAGAAAACCAATCATAGCATGTGTGATGGGGAGAGACGAAACACTTTAAAGGGCATCTGTCACTGAAATGCATTGGAAGCAGCCATGCCCGGGGTATACATTTCTGAGCATGTGTGGGCATCATTGTTTTGTTTTCTAGAGAACACTATTGATTCATAAAATGTTTACCTTCTGTTATCTGCATTACAAATAAATGATAAAGCACAGTAAAGGTGTGTACACACGGTAGATATGCCGTGCTATGCGAGTCCCGATACGATCAGATGGTATCGGGACTCGCATCGCACGGCATTCTGCAGTGGCACAATTCTCACTATATAGTGCAGATCTGCATCGGGCTCGCAAGCCCTAAAAAAAACCCACACACAATCAGCATGCAATATGGCATCCGATGTCCACTATATCGGCAACATCGGAAGCCATATCGCACCGTGTGTACACACTATTAGAGTATACTGCAGATAATCACTGATTCAAGAAACATTTTAAAATCACAATGTATAATACCACTCTATGGGCTGCCTTTCCAGCTACAGCATGGCAACAGGAAAATATGAGGATGCGGTTAACACCCCCAGCAAACAGGATGCTGTCAGTCAGAATATCAACTGCCCAGCATCCCGATCATAAGCATCTGGACGGTTTAGCATTAGCAGGTGGGCGTTAGGTTTAGGCACTAGAGGAGGGGCTTACGCTGGCAGGGGTGGGTTAGGGGGCAGGAGGAAGGAAAGTACTTCACAGACCCCTGCTGGGATTCCCAACACAGGTCATCCATATGTATTCCCAAATATGGTGCTGTACTAGCATACAAAAGGCACCATGCCACTGAAGCATCAATCGGCTCTGTGGAATGGGCAGAGGGGGCACCGCTTTAGTATGGCAAGCAGCCCTGGTTTGGTTAGCTATTTTCTATACACACTGGGGATTGGAAGATTCACCTCGCAGCATGATCTTCCTTAGGGGCAGAAAAAAAATTATTCCAAGGTCTAAAAGCAAAAGACAGGAGCTCCATAAAGTACTTTCATGGTTCAGAGAACAGCTAAAGTTCCCCAGACTCCAGTGTCCTTTCAGGTCCTATGCCAGCCTGCGAAAACGAAAACGAACCCTAGTCTGTGGATGTGATGTGGGAAATAGAGCGCAAGCTGCACTGGGGCAGGTACTGATGTCAATAGCTAGTTTATCCATTAGCTGCTGCAGTATACATGTGCTACAGTATATTAAGAACTGGTGATCATAAGAAATTCGGCAATAAATCCTATTTGTTGAGTAGTGGCGAGCTTATACATAGATATTTACCAAAGTAAAATATATATAGTAAAGCCTAGTATTAACTCTAGCACCCTGCACCTTTCAAATCCCTTGCATTTCCTCTATCATGCCTGGGGTGTCACTCTCTGCTGTGGAGTCTATGACATTGTGGCCTGTATCTCAGTCCAGTCCAGACTGGGATTCAGTATTAAATTCCGGCGGGCGGGATCCCGGCGTTCAAAATCCCGACGCCGGAATCCCGACAAGGGAGGGGACGTGGATCGCCACCCCTCTTGCGGGCTCGCTACGCTCGCCACGTAGCGGGCCCGGTGCCTCGCTATGCTCGGCACACTAATTTATTCTCCCTCCGGGAGTGTCGTGGGCACCCACGGAGGGAGAAAGTGTTGGGATTTCGGCGTCGGGATTTTGAGCGTCGGGATCCTGACCGCCAGGATTTACACTGCATCCCCCCAGACTGTACTAGAAGCAGACATGGAGACCTCAGACAGGAAACAAGATTTGCACAGGTTTTGAAAGGTGCAGGGACATTGCAAGCCCATTATTAGGTTTTGACATTGTCACCTTTGATGCGATCTCCTGGTTTAAACACATTTTTGTCCACGGTTATGCTATGCTGGATTTCAGTTTGAGGGCTATGACCATGTCCTGGAGTCATCGAGTTGCAGGCGATAGTTACTTTGCCATCGGGGTAGCTGGCTACAGGTGCAGTAGTGCAAGCCAGCAGCCAGAGGAGAGAAGCAGCAGCTAGTGGCGACATCTACAAAGACAGAAATAACCAGTTTTACAAGTGTGCAACATATTTGCCATATTTGCCTGTCCTTTCAAAGTACATCTCTGGGAGAAGCCAGCAAGACGAAGCAGCAGGGAGGGGGAACCAAGCAGTCACATCCAATGACGGTAAATTGTGGGTCCTCAAGGAGCTAGCAGAGTTACAATGATGGCAATTTGCTATGTTTCAGCCATATCCTCTCTGCAAGGACTCAGGATTCCTGGCATTACGTGCATTGACTGCCCTCTTTCTCTAGGAAGTGGATGGGATGCAGTGGGAGTACCCACTCTTTTGGAGTACTTCTCCAAATAGGGCGCATATTACGTAACTTCCAGGAGAGTAGGTAAGTATGCTGTACATATAAATCACCAACCATTGTACCCTGTATAGTGATGGTTAAACTGGATTAAAATCTAATACAGCAGAAAGCTTGTAGGAAGGGGGGGGGGGGGGGGGGGGGGGGAGTGATTATTAATGACAACCCTGCATATGTCACCTAAGTATGCCGGTCAATTTTGGCTGTGTAGCAATGACCTGTATGTTCAGCTGGGTCTCAGTAAAGTCGCTGAATGATATCTTTCAGTGTGTATGCACTAGATCAGTGGTTCACAGACTATTTAGAATCACGGTGTCCAGTGGCGTAACTACAAATATAGCGCCCCCCACCTGGGAAATTTTGGCACCCCCCCCCTCCTTACCCCCGTTGCTGCTTGCCACTGCCACCTCTGTAACCAGGACACGAAGCGATGACCACTCCTGGCTCAGCTCCTGCTATTATGCAAAATCTCCGAGACAAAATGTCAGTCAGCCTTACAGCAGACCGTTTTTTTGGATGCTAGAGGAGGTGGCGGCCTCCTCTAGCATCCAAATAAACTGTCTGCTATAAGGGGGAGGCCATTTTGTGAGGGAGATTTTTCATAATAATAGGAGCTGAGCCAGCAGAAGCGCCGGGACCGGTCATCACAAAGAAGTAGATCTGCGTGTCGCAGTTAGAGGCGGCGGCAAGCAACAACTGGGGTAAGGCAGGAGAGGAACAATAGCCCTGCAGACCCCCGGCGCCCACACTTTACTCAGCGACTCCCCGCCGCCGCGGAGCCTGCGGGGCTATTGTTACGCCACTGACGCCGCCCACATATGTTATGATTGGAAGCCACCAGTACTGGTTATGCTTTGCCTTGACTGTAAGTAATTTGGGTACTTGTGTATTATCACGGCGCCCAAGTTTCTTACGTACGGCACCATAGGAAAATCGCATTGCATGGGCCATTGTAACGGCCGTGCGATCTGATCCTCCTATGTAATTTATTCACTTAGCCCCGGGGGATAGCATCGCACCTCCGCATATATAGGGTGTACGATGGCATTACATTACCTATACAATTATATCATTGTATGAAATACAATGAGGTTTTAGGCACCCCCCCACTATCCACACCACCCCGAAGCGTGGCGAGCACAGCGAGGCCCGCGAGGAGCGGCGGAATGCGTCCTCCGACCTTTTCATACCCCTACTATACATGTCGGCGTGGAGTTTATTTTATACAATGTGGCGAGCGCAGCGAGTCCCGCGAGGGGACACGGATTACTTTACATGTATTCCGCATCCCCTCGCCTCACTATATAAAATCAATTCCACGCCGACGTGGATAGTAGGGGGATGAAAAGGTCGTAGGACGCGTTCCGCTGCGCTCGCCACGCTTCGGGTGGCGTGGATAGTGTGTGTGTGTGTGTGTGGGGGGGGGTGCCTAAAACCTCATTGTATGTCATTATTGTATACCTAGTGGCATTGTACACCCTATACAATATAAATAAAAGAGCACTGAATACATTACATAGGAAAATCGGATCGCATCACATCGCACGGCACTTACAATGGCCCATGCTATGCGATTTCCCTACGCAGAATAGCCCACTAAGCAAATAGCTTAGTGGGCGCCATGGTAATACACAAGTACCATCATTTGAATTGGTCATGGACCATCCAAGGCACCCAGGGAGCCACGGCATACAGTTTGGGAACCACTGCACTAGACATTAGGCAGGGAGTTCAAGGGGGAAACATTGATAATACTGCTTATGGAGCGAATAGTCTAGTAGTGTATATGCACTATATCTTTTTTCAGGGAGTTCCAGGCAGTTCAAGGGAAATAGTGGATGATATTGCATAGTTTGCATTCTCTAATGTGTACCCAACTTTCTGTGGAGTCACTTCTGACAATGAAGATGAAGAGCAGACAATAAATCAACAGATTAAACAATAAATGCCCCCATACACACACTGGTTTCCCTGGCAGCTTTACATACAATTTGGCACTTGATGTGCCATTTTTTACGGGTGCCGGACGGGGTCCCGACAGTCATTAACCCGACGTCGGGATCCCGACTGTTAAAACACTGACGGCCGGGTTCCCGACGGCTGCCGGCTATTTTCCCATAGAGGGAGAATAGAAACACCATGCCCGCAGCGTGACGAGCGCAGCGAGCCCGCAAGGGGCTTTGTTGCGCTGGCCACGCTGTCTGAGACCAGGCAGTCGGGATCCCGACTGTCGGTGATTCATACCACACCCATTTTTTACATGTGATAAATCGCATGCAATTCCTGGGGAGCTGCAGGTGGATGGGGCATAGGCGAATCTAGGGGGTGGTCCGGGGGTGCACAGGACCACCCATTAGCCCATTTTGTAGCTGAGGGATGGAGCTTTCCAACGAGCCCAGCCCCGTGTCTCTAGCCCCCTGGGAACCGGAGATACGACCAGGCAAATTTGGAACATTTTCCCTATAGGATAACATGGGACCCGCTAATTCCGACCCCCACCCAGTTCAATGGCTGCCAGTTCCCCCTTCGGCATCACTGAAGCTCGAGGTTGATCTCAGTCGAACCCAAATTGCTGGGCCTTTAATCTGATACCAGGCTGGATCCATATGGGTTAATTGGTTCCAGGGATATTGAGGTTAAACCGTTTGTTTTTTTCATTTCTTAAATGTAATTTCATTACTGTTTATGTTCTTTGGTTCTCTGTAACCAAACAGCCCAGTTTCATGGGACCAAAATCATTTGAAGCCAACTCAAAAGTTCTTCAATATGATACTGGTCTCATGTAAATGGGTCAGTTGGTTTTGAAGATATAGCTGGTTGGTTAAAGGGGGGTAGGGAGAGGGAAGTGGTTGTCTGTCCCCCTCACACCAGAAAATGCATGGACTAGGCTGGTGTATAAGGTGTCAAGCCTGGGAATGTCCCTGCATGATCCTGGGACCATATTCCCGGGTAAATCCCTGAATTTTCTGTTGTGAAAGGGGTATTATTTCTCTGAATACAGCCGGGCAGCCCCCTGCTCTCTGCCCAGCTGTCAATGACTGTCACCCCTGCAGCTTCCACTCCAATTCTTCTTCCCGCTTTCACCTCAGCCTCCCCCCCCCCCTTTAATCATGTGGTGCCGGCGCCCGGCGTGCTCCCCCGACATCACGCACAACAACAGCGCGCACAATATTTCAAATGTCCACTCGGATAGAGGGGACACCAGGAGGGGAGTAGGAGCATGCTCTGCGCTGCACTCTGCTCCTCTCCCCATAGAAGCAGCTGCACCGTTCTCCATCTCTCCCTGCAGCAGCAGCGAAGGCTCATATAAAAATTTACAGTAAGTGGCACTTTTGGGGGCATTGCTTAAGGGACGCTACAAGTAGCGGTATGTGGGGGCATTATGCATAATGTGTGGCTTAATGTGTAAGGGGCATTATGGTGTGCAGCATCATGTGTAAGCGGCATAATGTGTGCTGCATCATGTGTAAGGGACATTATGTGTGCAGCATCATGTGTAATGGGTACTATGGTGCACGGCATCATGTGTAATGGACATTATGTGTGTGGCATCATGTGTAATGGGTACTATGGTGCGCGGCATCATGTGTAATGGGTACTATGGTGTGCGGCATCATGTGTAATGGGTACTATGGTGTGCGGCATCATGTGTAATGGGTACTATGGTGTGCGGCATCATGTGTAATGGGTACTATGGTGCCATCAAGCAAGAACCCCCTAGCAATGAGCACGTAGGTAAGCAGCACTTATGTGGCAAATATGTAATGGGCATAACGGTTTGTTATACAGTATGTAATGGGCATCATGATGTGTGGCACAATGTGTAATGGGCATTATGGTGTGTGGCCTTATGTGTAAGTGGCATTACGGCGTGTGGCTTTATGTGTAATGGGTATTACAGAGTTTGCTAAAATGTGCTATGGGCATTACTGTGTATGGTCTAAAGTGTAACACCACACCCCTTTTTGTGATGCCACGCCTCATTCCCATGAGTCCACCCCCTTTTTACCGCGCGGCTGCGCTAAGGTCCCCCTACTGTAATGTCTAGATTTGGGACCACCCATTACCATAATTCTAGATTCGCCTATGGGAGGAGGATGCAGGAGAATACAAAAAATCCCATAAAAAGACAGCCACTTTTTGGCTGAGAGAGCTGGGGTGCCTGTCCATATGTATGTTTTTCAATTTGCCTGCCACCCGCCCCCTACCTCTGAACGGCTTCACATACGATTTATGGCTTTCTGAGCAATATTGTGGTGAATATTGATTAATGTATACACAAATTGTCGGTAACGAACTCCCCCCCCACCCCTTGTCCATGTATGTCTGGACGAGGGAGGTTCTTATTAACGACAGCACATTCGTCGCTTCTCCCACCACCGCCCTGCTGTCACTCACCCCAGACCAGGCATCGGCAAGTGTGTATGGACTTGCCGACGCCTGCCCCCCAGACGCTGCCAATATCGGCGGCAGGGACAATTGGCAAGCGTGTATGGGCCTTTAGAAATGGAGCTCCGTGTGTATGCCCTGCAGCGATGGTGATGCTCGGTCCCGCACGTCACTATTTCCCGCAGGGAAAGTCAGTGATTGCTATGTGTGCTGAGCGATCGTGCTGAAGAACGTAGCTCAGCCAAAAAGATGGCGCTTTAGGTTCCAGCAGAATTATGCAGCCACTAGGACTAAATGTAGAACATGAAAACACATGAACCACACACTACAACATAAAATCTATTTTTTATTTTGTACCGCCTTGAGAACATAGTTACCGTGCATAGGAAGTTCTGTCTATATTTCCATAATGCACCTGTCACACAGGAAACTAAACCACCTGCAAACTCCAACATAACAATAAGATGGGACAGTACCCACATCAGCAGTGATTGTTTGCTACATATAAAGTTTGCATTGCAGATCTGACACTGCTGCCCACATAGACAAGGAAGTGCTATGCCTGCCAGTAACACCACCTACAGTCCTACACCAGAAGTTGCTGCTCAGCATTCCTGTCTAGCCTGTTGGATGGCTGACTACAGTAGACACATGGCCAGAGAGCAGCAGCTTCACAACCCCCAATAGTGACATATGATACATACCCCGCACATGCTGAGCTCCTTGCCCGGTCTACCTTTCACCAGTCGCCCAGCACCGGCTGCGACTACGCGCAGAAAAAGTCATTCACCAGCCACCCGCAGCAACAGGAGTGCGAGATTACCAGTGCGATCGGACAGAAAGGCGTGCCCACAGTCACCTCTACGTTCATTGGGTCTCATCTTTGGGGGCGTGGCTAGGAGCTCACCGCTGTAGGGACTGTCAGGTGTAAAACTGAGCCCATTCATTGTTCTATTGTTAAGAGCTGATCGCGTTGCAGATAACCTGTAACCTGTGCACACGGCTGCGGCTCTGCCTGCAACAAGGGAGCTTCCAGTTAAAGAGACCCCGTACTTATTATACTGAGTCATAGTTGCAGTGTGTAATAGCTCCAATTCCCTGGGATCACTGACAATGAGAGTCATTTATTTGTACCCAAATTTGACCCTACTTTTTTAGGTTGTTGAACATTTTTCTCCTACTTCCACAAATTATTATTATCATCATCATCCTCTTCATCCTTTGTTAATAACAACTAATATATTTGGCTAAATGTGCTGATGAAAGCTACTGTAGATATGTTTATATATGTGGCTGCTACAAAGTGTTTTTTTCACACACTGCATTGTAAATTGTAATTAAACCTGGCGTATAATTATCCCCTTAGAAATGTTTTTGTACACAAAAAAGCTTTTTTTTTTGCAATATTTTGGTACTTGTTTCTTAGCACGGCCACAATCGCGGCCATCGTGTACCTTTAAGTTAAGGTACACGATGGCCGCGATGGACCCGATTTCCTTTGAAATCAGGTCCATTTTGCCGGCAAAGGGAAAATCGGGGGCATCGCGTTGGTCGGGACCATTAACATTGGCCCCGACGTTGGCGTGGAGTTGAGAATATATAGTGTGGCGAGCGCAGCGAGCCACTGAGCCTGAAGCGTGGCGAGCGGACATGTATACCTGTGAAGTTATACGCGTCCCCTCGCGGGGCTCGCTACGCTTCGGGCTCGGTGGCTCGCTGCGCTCGCCACACTATATATTCTCAACTCCACGCTGACGTGGATAGTAGGGGAATGAAAAGGTCGGAGGACGCGCACCGCCGCCCCTCGCGGGCTCGCTGCGCTCGCCACGCTTCGGGTTCACGTCAATCGTGGGGTGGGGTTTACGCTGTAAAATTGGGGGTCTAGGGAATATTTTACATTGAATCCAATGTAAAATCTGGTCCCAGGGACACTATTCACATTTGATTCAATAAAAAAATCGGGTCGGTCGCGTCGGTCGCATCGCATGCGACCAAATCGCATGCGATGCAATCGACGCGATTTTTCCGACACGACCACCCCGATGGAAATCGGGGTGGCCGTGCTAGGAAACAAGTACCAATATTTTTATTGCTACATTTTTTTAAGTATCAGCTAAATCTTCCAAAATACTTAAGATCCACAAAAAGCCACAGACCTATGTATTTCCGCTGAGACAGACACAACCAAATCCTATTCAAGCTGAAAATCCCTCCGAGTCCTGAGCAAATTGTATTGTGAGTTTGTAGGTGAAAACAGGGTTGCCCAAGGGCCTGATTCACTAAGTAGTGCTCTGACGCTGCGTAGCGAGCGAGTAACTGCTCACCGGCCCACCAAATGTCTGCCCCCCACCGGCATCCCCTCTGTAACATGCAAGCGGATGTGTCCAAGAACACATCCTTTCACATGCGGCCCATAGGGGAGAGAAATCATTCGAAGGTCGCCATCCGATCAAATCTGATTCACCCCCTACATTGTTTTTGCATAGCATAGATTTCTCACCCCAAGTCCTCAAGATCCCTGACACAGTCCAGAGCCACAGGTGACCTGAAAAACATGAAACTGAGGGGTCAGTTTGAGAACCAATGGCATAGTCTCTTCATCTTGACCATTTATAAGAAGCATGGCCATTGGCACATCCAATGGGTTGGGAGGGGGTGTGTTCAGGTCAATTGCAACCAATAACACTTCTCTCTTGGCTATATCCATCATCTCTAGCACAGTAGCATACCCTTGCTTTGCTGCCAGACCTGACAGCTGTAGCCAGGAAGCCTGAGAACCACGTGACACATGAGGCATGAGCACTTACAAATATCACTGGAAACAATAACATTAGGTAGTGTCCAGTGGCGTAAGTTCGTCCCAGTTGCCCGGAGGCAAGATAAATATTGGTGTCCCCCCAATAGTTCAATCAGTAAGGTGTCTGTCTCCAGTAAGACAGGTCATGGATTCTAATACAGGGTGTGACACTTGCAAATATGATGTTAGGAGGGGGAGTCAGCCACAGAAGTGATATTAACGTCTTTCAATTAACTGATTCAAACTCACAGGGGAGGAGAGGTGCCCCCTTGGGAGCAGGAGCCCGGCGGCAGATGACTCCATTGCCTCCCAGAGTTCTGCTTCTGGTAGTGTGCAAAAACTGCCCATATAGCAAGTCATTCATGTGGAGAAATGCGTTGAAAATGAATGAAAAGTCTTTGGTAGCCATAAATATATCCTGACTTTTTTGAGAAAATTTTATTTTTTTTAAAGAGTACTTTACAGCATACTTGCCTACTTTTGAAAACTAGTTTCAGGGAGATTATAGTTGGTAATATAATTTTGTACAGCGCCCCATTGAGGGGGCGTGTCATACTCCACCCAAAGGGCGTCTCTAGTTCCATATATGGAGAGATTGTGAACGTGGCACCTAGAAGCGTGGGTGTGTACTGCTACATCTGAGAGGAATTGACTTATATCCAAATGTAGATGAGCCCCAGAGCAGTTAGTAAGAGCTACTATACTTGGTAAAGTGCTGGGAAATGGTGCTGATGATTCAATGTAAATGTATCTATCTCTCATTCCTTTTTTCCCAAAAAATGTAACAGTGTAATGTGGGCTAGGTGATATGAAGGAGATTGCTAGACTAATGAGGGGGAGGGGAGAGGCAGATTGCTGCTATTTCAGGGAGTCTCCTGCAGAATGCATGAGGGTAGGCAACTATGCTTTACAGTATGTTATATGTAAGGTGTAAAACAATAATAATAATAAACTTGATGGAGACCACATAAACCAAGGGCAATATCTTCAATTATAACACCTTCACTTCATACCTCGGACCCGGGTTATTGCACCACAGCTTATAACCTGGGTCGACCAACCCGGCAATTCGACCTGGCTCAAGCTCTTTTACACTAATTCCGGGTCCCCCATTATACAGAGGGCAACCTGGGTTTAACCCCTCTTATAACCTGGATCACCCTCTGTATAATGGGTGACCTAGGTTTAGTGTAAAAGCACTTGAGTCAGCGATCTGAAAGGGATATCAGTCAGCGTACTACTCAGACCATTGGTGAAACTTTTGAGTTGTGGGCCCAGGTGCAAAAATATTTTGGCTGGTTTGGGCAGCAGTAGGCCCCTTAGTCCTCAGGAGCCTTGGTGCAATGCACCTGCCGCAACAATGGTAGTTCCTCTTCTGACTCACTGGTATGTCAATTGGTTTATGACCGAATCATATGTGTTTGTATCAGTGCCATGTAGATATGTAAATCCCATATGCTATCAGCCCCTATGTCTCCCTAAAATTGCAATTTTGTGTGGAAACTAGAAATACTATTTAAATCTTATGATTTATGGCCAACTGTGTAGCTAGCGGGTGGCTGGTTATAATTATGCTGTCATGATGTGGAGGCCTGGACCTGGACCTCCATCTGCCCCATTGGTAATCTGGCCCTGGCACCATATAATATAACCGTTAATCAATAATAAAATACTCCCAGGTAACATTGCTAGCAGACTTGCTTCTTTGCTTTCCTTCTACTCTTGTGAGATAAAGGCGGCCATCCCCTAGTGCGATAGATCTGCTTTTATGCGATTCCGATGCACTGCTGCGATGGATCGCATTAAAAGTGATACAACGCATGCCAGTGCCCTGTGATTGCGATGTGAGGCGCGTGCCTGAGTGCCTCCGCCTCGCATCGCAGACACAGATCCTACAGGCTGCCATGAATATTTGTCACAGCCAGTGTTCCCTCTAAGCTGTGCGCACGTGCGCGCGCACACAACTCGGCGAGCGTTCGCACACACATTTCAACAGAGCGCACAAAGCAGCAGTGGTCCCTTGTTGCAGTTGTGGACTCAATTAATGTGTGTTTCACCCATTAACTACATTGTGTGTTGTGTTTTGAATGTTTAAACGTTTAATATCATTTTGAAGTAAAGTTAACACAAATGCTGAACGTTATTTTCCAGTTATATATAAGTGACGCACAAAAATTTAAATTTCCTTCCAAAGTTGCACAGCCAAAATCTTTTGCCGCACACAGCCTTCGTAAAATTAGAGGGAACATTGGTCACAGCCCGTAGCTCTTGTATATGATACATTGTATACAAAAGGACTGCATACAATGTACCATATGTGATCCTGCTGCCCTGCAGTTGCCATGTGTGATACGTCACCCTAGTCGATGGGGGTCTTGAAGAAACTGAAATAAGGAAGGCAGAAAGCACAGCTAATATACAGCCGACTCCCAGAGGGTGCAGGTAATGGGTGTGCGGCACAACCTTTGTCTCTGCTCTATCAGCAAAAATCTGTGTTTTTACACTTAGATGTTACATAAGATACTGTATTGAAATAGGTTATCTCAAAAGTGACAGAGAGATGGATGGACTTTGCATAGAGGCTAGCATTTTAATACTATTTATGGTATATTTTATTGCATGTCCTCACTTATCAGCTCTGTCAGACTTCAGTACTAACTTTGGGGGTCATTCAGGTGTGGTTGGTGAATGGTGAAACAGAAGCCTCTTGCTGCAAAAATGATCAGACCTGAATCCTGGGGCCTGATTCAGACCTGAAAGCATGGCTGCTAATTTGCACAGCGGACGATTATCGATACGCTGGGCATGCGTATGGTCAGGGCCTGTGCTAGGGTGTCTGGCGCCCTCCTGCAAACCATACATTTGCGCCCTTTCACATTGCCATTGCAGCAAGCTGCAGCTCGTTTGTGGGAGCGTATGCACTGTCCACCGTCCCCGCTGCCTATGGCCTGTTGCAGGGGCATCACTTCAGCATTTCATGCAAGCCTTTGTCATTACCCACCCTCCACACCGCTGATGGCCTGTTGTGGGGGCATCGCTTCAGCATTTTATGCGAGTGGTCGAGACAATGCAGGCATGTCAGGTGGAGGGCTTCGATGGCTGGGTGACATCGCACACAACCCAACACAAGGCTGGCCTGCATCTGGTTTAACAGCTACTGTAGGCTGTGCAGCCAGGATGCAGCCGATACTGTGCAAATGTTTCACTGTGTAGCAAACCGCTCGCATCTCAGTGCTGTGTCTGCAAAATGTTGTAGGCATTATTTAAAAAGTGTCTAATATTAAAAAAATATACAATTATTAAAAAATATGTTATAAACATGTATAATAAAAGACTCACTGTTCTTTGCTGTTTAAATCTTGTACAGTCCCTCCTCTTCTATCTGCGTAGGCAGGACGCTGAGGACGCCATTTCCTCTGCTTGTGACTGAGGGGGAAAGGAGGGGAGAGAAGGAGGAGATGGAAGTTGAGGGGAGGAGATAGTGGGGGCGGAGTGTTGAGGAATGGGCTGCACTGCACATTGAGAAGAGGGAAGGATGGGGAGGCGGTCTGTTCATCATTTGATTGACAGGCGCAGGGAGCAATGGGTAGAGGGCGGACCCGGTCATGACATCAAGGCATTCACAGTGTCAGTGAGTGAGGGGAGCTGCTCTTCAGGCTACAATATTTGACAAGCTGCGGCAGCCAGTAGCCATGATCAAAATAGAAAGTTTAGACGAGCGCAAAGCACGGCACTGGCTGCACAGGCTGTACAGAGACTGGGCGGGAGGGATCAAGCACTGCCACATTGCACAGTCACCGCCGCTCTTTGTTATTACAGCACTGCCTGCAACAGCACAAGCGTCCAATGACCTTCCGTTGAGGAAGAGGGGGCAAGAGGAGGACTTTGGAGGACAGACAGAGTGTGTGTGTGCACTCGGGGTGAGGGAGCAGCTTTTCTGCGGGCAGCGTGCAGGCAGTGACAGTGAGGGCTGAGGCAGCTTTAGCAGAGCAGGGAGAGAGCGCCTTTTCAGCATGGCCCCTCCCTGCTTTGCAGGAGCTGCTGAGTGGGTAGCGCCGGCCCTGCGTATGGTTCGCAGTACGCATGGGCACGGCTATCCTGCAAAGAAATCCTGCTATTTTTTCTATCCTCACACCGGGGGTTATTTTGGTTCACTCTTTCTGACAAATTCATTCTTACATGGACAAAACCATGTGCACTGCAGGGGGGCAGATGTAACATGTGCAGATATAATTAGATTTGGGTGGGGTTTTACTTCAAAGTGAGATCTATTTTGCAGTGTAAAAATCAAGCAGTCAGTATTTTCCCTGCACAGAAACAAAATAACTCACTCAAATCTAAAGGCCCCATACATTAGTCCGGCTTGTCTTAGGGACAAGTCGGACTTGATTTCCCCTGCAGCTCCCTCAATTGCTGATTGGCTGAGAAAGCTCTCAGCCAGTCAATGGCTCCCCATTTGTTTGTATTGGTTTTTTTTTTCCTTGGAGCTGCGGCTGCCTGGTCCTCCTGCCCAGCACATTACCTGTTTCCCTCGCCGGTTCACCGGCGTCCCCCCGCCCGCTGCCTATGTGTCCGCTGCCCCTGCCAGCCTCTCCCCATGCCCGGCTCACCGACGTCCCCACCTGCTGAGTATTTGTCAGCTCACACTGCCCGGCTAAGGAAAATCTTATGTGCAGCCTGTGCTTTAGGAAATCTTATGTGCAGGCGTTGCGACTGCCCGACTCCGATGCGCACAGGACCGCGCATCGGGTCGGACGGGGTGTGAAAACATGCGATTTGGGACGATTTCACGGCCCGATTCATTAGAATCAGGTGAAATCGAGCCCAAATCGCATAATGTATGGGGGCCTTAATTCTCTCTCTGCACATGTTACATCTGCCCCACCTGCAGTGCACATGGTTTTGTCCATCTAAGAAGCAATAGTACTTGTTTCCTAGCACGGCACCCATCGCATCGCATACCATAAGCCATACAATGGTATGTGATGCGATGTTACGCGATGACAGCAGATGTTATACAATTTTAAATTGTATACCATCGCATTGTATGCCTTTGTTCGCCATATACTGCAGCGGTGTATGGGGACAAATCTGCTGCTGCCATGCAGAGGAAGGAAGGAGGTGCCTGGGAAAGGAGCTCTCGATGATGGGCGGAGGGGGAGGAAAGCAGTCACTGACCGGCGGAGGGGAGATGGAGGTGACGGGCGGAGGGAGGAAGTAAGGAGGGAGTAATCACACACCGGATGTGAAGGAAGCGCCGGTCAGCATCCGGCCTGCGTCTTTAAAGGGTAGGAGGCGGAGGGGAGGGCGCATCATTATGAGGTACCTGTGCACCCCTGGCATCCCACCACCCCACCCCCGTGCGCACGCCTATATTGGGAGGCCAGTCCACTGCTGCCCGGAAGCGCTGTAGGCGGCCGGACTGACCTCTGACCCATCAGGCAGGCCAGCCAGCCAGCAGGCAGGACCAGCCGGCCCAACAGAGGGTGGATTGGGTCGGCCTGCCGGGATTTCTCCCGGTATCCCATGGCCCAATCGCCCCTGGAATGAGTAAACCAAAATATCCTCCACCGTTCGCAACCGGCAGTTTAGTGGGAGTGCTAAGAAAAATGCAGGAGTGTCAGGGAAAATCCTGCGAATGTCAGGGAAAATGCTTGGGCGTGCCAGGTGGGATTTCACACTAGCGGGGTGGCATCTTAACTGAATGCTGGCGGTACAAATCTGCACCTGTGCCTTCAGGAGTGAATCAGGCCCCTAGTACGTGGCTTTGGATCATTGGCCAGGAAATCTTGTTGCAACTGTACACTGGAGATCCCTGGTCTCTCCCCACCCCCGAAATGACAGACAGGGTCCTGTGCATGCACAAAGTACCAAAAATCAGGGCTTTGAGCTGCTTTGGGCCTGACTGAGGTCATATATGTGGATGCCTCTAAGTATGCGATTATTAACGCAAAGGACACTTCTTGCATTAAGATCTGTCCTTTTCGTTGTGGCCAGCGATGTACAGCGGGTCCCCCCTCCCTCCCTGGACCCTTACTCGGCTGCTGTTGCTTGGCCAGGGCTTCGCCTCCTCCTCTCTGCACTCGGAAGAGGTGCAGGAAGGAGGAGGTCACTGGTCTTGGCAGCAGAGCAGGAAGCTGCCTGGACACAGGTGAGGGGGGAAGCCCATAGGCATAGCCGGCACTAGGCATAGGTATACTAGGCAATTGCCTAGGGTAGCAGCCTGTGCCTAGGGACAGCACTGCGGCAGGGAATGTGATTAAATTTTGCCGCCCGCTGCTCAGGCACAGGCGCGACTCACCCCCACGTGACTGGTGCATACCACGCTGTCACTGCCATGGCGCATGCTGGGAGAAGGAGAAGGCGGGACAGCAGTCAGTCGGGCGGGCGCCATCGCAGCTCCGCAGCGGCATGATCATCATTCATCTGGATCTGGTCTCCATCTGACAGAGCCCAGGAGAGGACCCACTGCCTGCGCAGTTTGTAATTCGGCCCAGGAAGATCCATCATCACCCTTCCAGTCCCGAGGTGAGTGCACTTGTCTAGTGTGTACACGCAATATTGTTAATGATATCCTCCCTTGTTCTGCATGTACAAACAAGGGAGGACCTCATGCTGTCCCTGCTGTAGGTCCTTTCTGCAGCTGGTGGATTCTAGTGTGTATGGCTCTTAAAGGTGGCCATACACTGTTGTGATGTCTTGCAGCAGTGTATAGCCAGCCGATTGCCCCCGAGCCGCCCGTGCGGCAGGAACGCATGCGATCCCTCACAATTTGTTGTAATGGATCACATGTCATCATGCTCCCCGCCCGGCCTGCCACCAGGAGGGAGGTCCAAGGTTGAGTGGTCGGATGGCCAACAGGTCCGACCACCGACTCAAGTCTGAGGGGACCTGAGGGGACTGCAAACTGACCCGATTTGAAGGCCAAATTTGCGGGAATTCGCATATCTAAGGTTGCTTAGAGAAACCTTAGATCTGCATGCACAGTCGGACGGGCAGCTGACATCAGGTAATGTCAGTTACCCGCCCCTCACACCCACATCATCAGCCCATTAGCATGAGAACGCCCAGCGTTCTTATGGGAACGCCCATAAAATGCTGAACAGTTCCATATTCTAATGGGACTCCTTGCCACTCCCTCCCCCCACCCTCCGTTTGCAAGTATGGGTGTGTGCACCCAGCAAACAGTTTGTTCCCTGTGTACGCACGCACCCAGTGCAGAAATGGGCATGCGCAATGCAAAAACATTGGCCCTGTGCGAACACACACAGCCTTGCAAATGGACCAGAATAAGGTCATTTATACATTCAGGTGATACATAATATTTGCAGCTAACCTAGCTGCAAATTTGAAATGATAAATGGGCCCCTAATACCCCTTTCACACCAGAAATGCAGAGACCAACCCGGGAATTAAATTCCAGGGACAAGCAGGGACAGCACCTTTCATACTGAACCCAGGATGACCCTGCATTTCTATAAGAATATCATTGAAAATGGCAGTTTTTTGGCCCACAAAGATGAGGTAATTAGGGAGAGGGGTAAAGGGAGAGAGGGAGAGCGGGTCTTTGCAGACATTACAGGTTTCCAGGGGTGAAATAGCACTGCTGGGTTCTGTTGTGCCACAGAGCTTGCACAGTGTCTTCCTGTATGCTGTGTGATTGACAATGCAGACATTCTTGGCTTTCAGGCTTCAGGGGTTAAAACACACTTCTGTGGTCTGTGGTGCCACAGAACATGCACAGTGTCTCCCTGCAGGCTGTATGCTACCTCTGGGCCTGTCTGTGAGTGTCCACCACAAGGATGTTGCCATGCTAGCAAATCAGCATTAGCAGAGACAACACGGGAAGCAGGGACATGTCCCTGCACCTTTTACACCAGCCAATAGTCCGGGAAGGACCCGGGAGCAACCCTGCTACAGCAGGGTTGAATTGCCAGCAAATTAACCTGGGAATTTGTCCCTGGAACCTTTCACACCAGCGCTAGTCCCGGGTTGTTCCCGGACCCAACCTGGGAATTTAGGCTGGTGTGAAAGGGGTATTAGTAACACCCATTTTACACCGAGGCGAAGACCCAGGTCGGACCCAGGTCAGCGTCGGTGTAAAAGGGGCCGACCCAGGTCCAGTAACACTGGTTTCCTACCCAGGTCCTGACCAGTGTTGAACACTGGTTGTACCTGGGTCGTGGGCGGTGTAAATGGTCCCAACCCAGGTTGGGACATCCGGGTAGTGCTGAAAGGATATCCGAAGTAAAGACAGCAGCCAGGAAGCATATGGGTAGAGGGGGTAGGGGGTAGCACATGGGAGATTCGGTCTGCTGCTGCAGGGGAAGGGAACTGGGGGAGCACATGGGAAATGCTGCACTTTTTTAACTGCTATGTGTGCTTGAGCACTGAATATAACTTTTTGAAAAAATATTTTACAAAATAAACAAACCAACATGTTTCAATGCTAACTTGTCATGTCTTTTAATTTTTATTTTAAGTCATTGAGGGAAGGTTGGCTGGCAGTTGATCAGTCCTAAAATGGACATTTTTAATGTAATCCATAGGGAACAAGCAGGGCTGACCCCAGGGGCAAACGCAGGATTTTCAGAAGGGGGTTTCCAGAGAGGGGCGGAAAAAGAACGGAGATGGACACTTAGGTGACCCAGTATATGCTAATAATAATAATATACACATTATATATATATATATATATATATATATATATATATATATATATATATATATATATATATACATACACACACACACATAACAGCAGTGTAGACCCCTGGGCATAGTATTGGGGCCCCTACCTATCCTCCAGCGGGAAAGGTGGGGGGTGCTATGAGCTGAAGCTTGGATGTCCCGCGGGTGGTAGGGGGTTATCAACCGCTCAGCATGTAGGGCCTGGATCAGTAATTTCCACTAATTATCCTTTACTGCACAGATGGTGGGAGATGAGATGGGAGAAGGGGGCATTGGGCTGAATGAAGGGGCCCTGATACATAACTTCCAGGGTGGTAGAGGAAGTTTAAAACGCAGAGGAGGGGTGTATAGTGGAGTGGGCTTATTATTCCAAATTTTCTGGTGGGAGGACAGCTTGCTTGACTGCAGATATCTCCAGTTCACAGAACTAGATTTCTTAGCTTTTAATGGAATTAAAAACTAGGTATTGGGCACTAGGGGATCAGAGTTCAGGAGGCAGAACAATCTCCCAACGAGTATATAAAACTACATACCAGGTGTGTGGAGCTGGAGCAGTAACCAGCTGCTGGAAGGCTGATATCTCTGGTTCTGGGCACAGTAGAGACAAGCTACTAGTGTCCCTCAAAGGGGGAGAGTCCCAGCTTTTGGAATATACCCTCAAAAAAACTCTATGTCAGAACCTGAAATATCTGACTAGGAAGAGCAATTAACAGGCTTGGATGGGGACCACTGCTTTGAGGTCAGATATCTCCGGTTCCCCAGGGCCGATCTTTAAAATTCTTGTACCCAAGGGCCCTTACATTCTTGGGAGGGGGGGGGGGGGGGTTGTGGGTACTCAGAAACTCCCCCTGCGTGCGCCACTGACCCAGGTTCAGTGTAAACTGTGCAGACCTGGGTCTGACCTGGGTCACAGTGCTGGGTCCAACCCTGGAAACTCCAATCTTCAAAGACAGGGTCCGACCAGTGATTTTGGTGTAAAAGGGGTATAACTTATGCTCTGCTGTCTGTTCTACCCCCAGAACAGACTTCTTCCTTCAACACCAAAGCCAGAGTCTACTGTGCTTTCAGATGGGAGGGGGCCAGCAAGGATCCCGCATACATTTCTTCTATTCTTTTAAACAACCACTGAATCTATATTATATCTATTTTAATAAGTTTTAGATATAATATAGATCCTTACTTAACACCACACTTCCAGACACATCTTGCGTAAGACCTCTGGTAAACATGATCCCTTCTCCTTAGCGACTGTTGTGTCACTGATACTCAGCATCATTCTCTGCTTGTGTGCTGATAAGAGTTTCTACTTTACATTTGTGCCAGGAGATAAAGCACATTTGTGTTACTGAGATAGCCGCTGGTTAAACACACTTCAGCTGACTAGGGCAGGTTAATGGTATGTCTGACAGAAGCATTAAGTACGCAGGCCTGAACCTTAAAGTGCTATCTGAAAGTGCAAAAATCCAGTAGGAATACAAATAAATAATAAAGGATGTATTGGATTAAAAGGACAACTATTTTGTAGAGCACACGTGCAATGTGAAAGGCAAGCATTGCTAATTGTTTGATTTGCAAATTCTCTCATTAGCCATCCATGCTGAATAACCCCAAAAATTCATTTTTCTGACATTTTTTTTTGGGGGGGGGGGGGGGGGGATTTTGCTAGGCTGCGAACATACACAGATCAACACACAGGTCTGAATCAGTCTGAATCAGACCATTTACTAATACATTATAAATATTAAGCATAATAAAAAGTAAAACAAAGGGCATAAGTGCTGCACTGATACAGCTTTTATTATATTGTGCATTAATGAAACAACAATCTAGCCTGGTCAAGGTCATGTACACATAGTCTGCACTGCACTATGCCTATGATGGCGGCAAAGCAGAGATCTCTGTGACTAAAATAGAGGGGGTTGTTGGTGAACATTTGGCAGAAGCCGCAGTGACCAAGAAAATGTAACCTTTTAACATTTCATTTAGAAATGGTGTCTAAGAGCAATATTGGGCAGAATTCCCTAAACCAGTGGCTCTCAAGCCGGAGATGCTGTGGCACTCCCAGTAGTGCCACCAGTTTGTGGTCCAGTATCCAATAAAATAATTATTTTGTTCAACGGTATAAACCAGAGCTGCCAATCATAAAATATGTGAACGCATGAAGCGCAACTCTGTCCACCACCCCATAACTGAACCTAAAGATGACAGGTATGAGCAATTTACTTAATGCAATATTTTGCATGTGGACACCGTAATACGCTGTGACCCAGCGATGCTTTAAGAGAGGAGGAGGCCTGTGTGCAGCCTCCTCCATTCGGGCCCCTCCTCTCTCTCAGCCTCCGCAGCACTGCACTAGTGCTCAGCTCAGTAGAGTCTGGGCTCTAGAGGTCTCAGACTTTACTGCGCATGTGCAGAACTTTGGAAAAAATGGCGCTACAGCCATTTTTATGCGATTCCGGCAGTGCTGCTGCCTTTATCGCAGGACTCCAGAGGGTACAGTGTGGGCCCCCTAGGTCTCAGGGGCCCGTGTGTACCGCACACATTGCACCCATTAGAAATACACCACTGCTGTATTCCAAGGAAGTTTGAGAACCACTGCCCTAACCCTTTCCTGCAGTAAATCAATGCAAATCAGTTGAGAGAGCAAATTTGATCAAGTGTAGTGAGTAGAAAGTTTTATCAGAAAGGATCCGTTGAGAAAGCGCACAGTTTGTGAGATCAGTGGTACAAGGAGCACCGTCAGTGTACTTATAAACAGCAGGGGAATGGGGATATCTTCAGATATATCATCATGATGTTCAAGTGGTCAAAAGCACCTCTAGGAAGGGGCACCCATTATAACTATGCCCCTGCCTCTGGGTAGGGATGGCTATCTGAAGCCTGCCATCACACTAATCATCACATCCAAGCACATCAAATATTTCACTTAGAAAACCATTGTGATGGAGGATGCATGTGCAATAAACGAGTTTTGTGCATGGGCAACATATACCTGTGTCCGGGCTTCATGTTAAACAGCTAGATTCAGCTGTATTTTAGTATCAGAGGGCCTTAACTTCCACATCACTCTATGGCAGCTGCCATAAGAAAGCCATCATTGAATGGTGAAAACACTACCCTCAGAAGAAAAAACTGAAGTCCATCCCTACGTCTCGCACAAAAGTAAAGAATCCAAAGTGTTTCCACAAGTGACAGGTTCTTGTGCTACTGTTATACTCCTTTTTCACCAAATAAATGTCCTGGGATGTTGCCGGGTTGACTTGGGTCATGGCTCAGTATAAATCCTCCCTAGAAATCTATCCTGGGTCAGAGGAAAACGCATCGGTAGGGGGGGGGGTTCTGGTTGTCTTGGCAAGTGCCTTAAATTGTGACAACAATAGCTGGTATATAATATGTTCAATAGAGCTACCACCACATCACGCCGTGTGTGGGATAGAGCAGAGCTGTATCACATGCCCAGTGTACCAGCTTCTTCTACCACTGTATGTGTGTATCTGAGCCCTCAAACATCGCAATGAACCACTCACATTCTCCCACCTCATAGTAAGGCTCCTATCTCCTCTTCATGGCAACTGCTCTCTGGTCCATTGCACAGCCTGAGGACACCACAAACTTACTACCACTGGGCATGTGCAGCAGGTCCGCTCTGTCCCTTACACTGCATGATGTGGCGACAACTCCAGTAATTGTATTATATACGATTGCTATTGTCATCATTTCAACCACTTGCCATGAGGATGGGAGTTTCTGGGCAACCAGAACCCCCCCCCCCCCCCCTGCATTTGCCTATGCTAAAATCCTGCGTTTGCCAAGGTGGGTCTTTGACCTGGCAATCCTACACAGGAATTGTGCCAGGTGAGACCATAGGCGTGTGCAAGGGGGGGTGCCGGGGGTTCCCAGGCACCCCCTAATGGCCGGCACCCCCTAATGATCAGCTCCCTCTTCATCAGACAATGGCGCAGGCAGCAGCAGGGAGCCAGCGCCTCAGTCTCTGTCTGCGGTGGTCACTTCAAAGATGGCCCCCACCTTGGTGGAGACAGACACTAGAGGTGGGCATGACCTCTAGTGTCTGTCAGAGGAGCATTCAACACAGCGTGCCCAGCGGGGGCCACGCTACTCGGCTGGCGCGCTGTTAGAAAGAATCCTGTAGGTAACTTATCTTTTCATGGATTTGAACTGCCCTGTCTCGCCCAGCAACCGCACCATGGATAAAGTGGTACCTCCCTGAGCAGGGCCGGTGTAAGGCTTCTCAGCACCCTAGGCAAAACATCAAGCTACTGCCGCCCCATCCACCCCCCCTTTCTATACTGCCACCAATACCTACTTTTCAACTCCTTAAGGCATACTTTCCTAACAATCCAGAATGGAGGCTTCCAAAAATCGGGTGGTCCTCCCAGCCCCCTGGGAAGGTGGGAACGTTCCATGCTTTCCCTGGAGGACCACAGTAGGGGGCAGAAAAATAGGGAAATAGGCCTCAAGGGAAAGTATGGAGGTTAGGCCTTAGAACAGGCATGTCCAAACTCTGGCCATCCAGCTGTTGTGGAACTACACATCCCACCATGCCTTGCCTAGTTTTAGCATCCCCTAATAGCAAAACTATGGCAAGGCACGATGGGACTTGTAGTTTCACAACAGCTGGAGGGCCATAGTTTGGACATGCCTGTCTTAGAAATTCCCCAGTCATCACCTGAATTAAGTACAAGGATCCTCATAGACATCCTAGATTTTTTGACTAAAGCTGCCTAATGGTAGAGCCGGCCCTGTCCGTGAGCCTCACGGCCACATAATGGGAGAAGCAGTTAAGTTCCTCCTATTTCTGCACAGGGCTCACTAGTACTTTCCTCCAGGGACGGATTGGCTTACCGGGAAACCGGGCCATTTCCTTGTGGGCCGGCCCATAAAAGACATGAAGTGGCCGCTTACACCGCTGGCTGGGTGACTGCCAAGTCTGCGGTCCGCAGCCACGGCAACAGCACTTTGCCCAAAATAAATATGGCCGCGGCCAGCCTCATCGCTGACAGAAGATAAAATGGCAGCGGGAGGGCTGGTGCGCATGTGCGGTCGCACGCAGCTCCTCCTGCGGTGCTTTGCTGTGCGCGCGTCTGCTCCCTTCCCTTGCCTATATGTCAGGAGGGGAGGTCTGTCCACGGCTGCTGGAGGAATGCACCACAGTGCCAGCCAAGGGCAGGGAGAGCAGACAGGTTTCCTAGAACCGGAGGTCCCCGCTGGAGCAATGCAGAGCTGCAGTCTATTCTGTGGGTCTGGAAGTCACCCAAAAGCAGCCTCCCTTTAAGAAGGGTAAAGGTTAGTAATCCACTGCAGGGTAACCCTTATACTACACCCCCCATCCTAACTTTAACCATATACCCCCCACCATAACTAAGACCATAAACCACCTAAACTAACTTTGACCATACACCCCCCCAACCTAACGCTGACCATTCACCCCCCAGCCTAACTCTGACCATAAACCCCCCAGCCTAACTCTGACCATAAACCCCCCAAGTGTAACTCTAACCTTGCATCCCCCCCAGCCTAACCCTGACCATACACTCCTCCAGCCTGTCTCTGACCATATACCCACCCAACCTATCACATACCATACAACCCCCCCAGCCTATAACTTAACATACACCCGCCAAGTGTAACTCTAACCTTGCGCCCCCCAGCCTAACTCTGACCATACACCCCCCCAACCTGTCTCTGACCATATACCCCCCCCAACCTATCACTTACCATACAACCCCCCAGCCTAACTCTGACCATACTCCCCCCCTCCCCCCAACCTATCTCTGGCCATACACCCCCCAACCTATCTTTGACTATACACCCCTCTAGCCTATCTCTGGCCATACACGCCCAACCTATCTCTGCCCATACACCCCCAGCCTATCTCTGACTATACAACCCCCCCAACCTATACCTGCCCATACACCCCCCAGCCTATCTCTGACTATACACCCCACTAGCCTAACTCTGGCCATACACCCCCCAGTCTATCTCTGACCAAACACCCCCCAGCCTAACTCTGACCATCCCGTCTGCATTCTAACTCTGACCACATACCCCTCTTGCAGCCCTACTCTGACCACATAGCCCCTCCCACAGCCTAACTGTGACCACACCCCCCCTCCCGCAGCCTAACTCTAATTATACATCCACCAGCAGCCTATGCCCCTCCTGCAGCCTATACCTAGCTATACACCCCCCTACAGCCTACCCTTATCCATCCATACACACCGCCACAGCCTAACCATACACACACACACCCCTGCAGCCTAACCCTAACCATTCACACAGACAATATATAATATTATACAAATAACTCTGCAAGCCTAGGCCCAGCTCAACTTCACAGCGGGAAGCAAACCAGAAGCACCTGACTTTACTTTAATCAGTGCTGTCACCTGTGCCTAGCGGTGCCCGCTTCTCATCCTTGTGCTTCCCCCGATAATCTGTAGGATGGCTCTGGCCGACCCACGGGGTCGGCTTGAAGAGATTAGCTCAGCTGACCCATGTGGCAAAGAGAGAGTGGTGTGCTAATGCTGCTGTGTAGGAGTTGGGAGTGGGAAATAGAAGCATCCCTCTGCAGAGGCGTACCTAGATATTCACAGGCCCCATAGCAAAAGTTTGTAAGGGCCCCCTATTTAGCAACTGATGGTGATAAATATACATAAAACATATTACTTAAACAGCAAAGATGGAGCCCCTGCAGCTCTGGGCCCCATAGCAGCTGCACCCCTTGCACCAATGGTAGTTACGCCTTTGTCCCTCTGCAGCTCTCACCTGTGTAAGGCTGCTTCCGATAGCAGAGGGAATGACGGAGGCTGGGACCCGGGAGCTGCGGAGAGAAGGTGAGATTCTGGTTTCCTTTCCTTCATATCCTGCCCTGCTTCCACTACACCAGCTGGCCTGTTTCCCACTACTACTCTCAGCCTGCCAACTTATCCGCACTACCACTTCTCCAGTCTGCCCCTACTTCCCACTATGGCTCTCAGCTGGTCCCGATTCCCACACTACCACTCCCAACAGCTCCCTCCTTCCCACTACTAATTCCAGCCTGCCCCTGCTTCCCAATACTACTCCCTGCCTGCCGTTTTCTCCCCACCACTACTAACTGCCTGCCCTCTCATCCACACTACCTCTACCAGTCTGCTTTCTGCGAACCACTGCTACTCCCAGCCTGCTTCACACCATTTCTCCTATCAGCCAATCCCCTTATCCACACTACCTCTACCAGCCTGCATCCTGATCACCACTACTACTTCCAACCTGCTTCCCACCACTACTACTGTCAACTTGTCCCCTTATCTGCGCTACCACTACTCCAGCCTGACCCTGCTTCTCACTACTACTCCACACGGCCCCCTGCTCCCCTCCAGGCATCATCGTACAGTACCCACCCTAAACATCACTCCACCTTTGTCATATAGCCGCAATCCAATACATCCCCAGCCTCCAAAATATACCCTTTCCTAGATGCACATACATACAGAACTTGCCCTCCCCCCAGCAGGTAAATAGACTGTACACGCTAACCCAAGTCCTCCTAGACACAGTATCTCCAGTCTAGGGACATATACTTTACACCCCAATTGTTTTTCTATTGTGGAGCACAATGTGTTTTCATTTTATTCCCGTGGGGGCTAATGTTTAATGATTGTTATTTTTATTTTTTTCGGGGGGGGGGGGGGGGGGGGGGGGGGGGGGGCTTGTTGTTTCAGTGTGGTTTTTGGTTTGGTTTCTCTGTTTGGCGCCAATGTGTTTATTCCTGTGGGGACAGATGTTTTTCCCCCTTCAAGGGTCAGTTTGTTTACCTATCGGGGTCAATTTAATATTTTCTGTAAGGGTAATGCCTTTTATTGTTTTAAGTGTATTATAAATGTGTTCTGCTTTCCTAGCGAATACAAGGGGTTGGCTATTCAGACACATTATGGGTGTGTGATTTGTGGGGTTTTAGCATCAAACGGGTAGGCACAGGTGAGGATTTGGCACAGACTTAGACAGTGACATCACGGCTTGGGTCCAAAACAGGGCTTGCCTGAGTTTTATTGCAGCACTCAGAGCAAGAAACTAACAACAGCCTTTACACTTCAGGCAAAACAGAAAACAAAAACCTGCTCGTCTGAGCTCTAACTAAACAGAATAAACGTCCCTCTCTATACCAGGGCCACACTATGTGACACTGGACACATACAGCAGATATAGATCCAGTAATGCAGTACTTACAGCCTTGTCTCTCTCTAGCAGCAGCTTACTGCCTCCAACACCCAGGGAGAGAGAGAGCCTCTTTGGAAAGGGCTGACTCCTTTTTAAAAGAATCAGGTGCTCTCCTGATTACCAGCCCAGGACAGAACACCCTTTGTAAGCTGGAGCTTACCACACAGATTGAAATAGCCTGCAGTCTATATGCCATAAGACAGGATTCTAGGGGAAAAGTACCTGCCATCTATGACTTTCCCTGCCACTGTCTTACATACCCTCCCCCTCTGTTCGAACCTGTGGGGTCGGACACTGTCTGCCAACTGGCAGTATGTTCGGGATAGGGCATCGGCATTACCCTGAAGCCTTCCTGCTCTGTGTTCCACTGTAAATTTGAAATTTTGCAAATTGAGAAACCATCTCATGACCCTTGCATTTCTCTCTTTGGCTTGGTACATCCATGTAAGTGGGGAGTGGTCAGTGATTAATCTAAAGGAGCGTCCTAAGAGATAGTACTTTAGGGATTCAAGGGCCCACTTGATTGCTAAGCACTCCCGCTCGACTATACTGTAGTTTCTCTCCGTAGGTGTGAGCTTCCTGCTCAAATATGTTACCGGGTGTTCCTCTCCACCAACTTCTTGGGAGAGGACAGCACCTAGTCCCACATCAGAAGCATCAGTCTGTACGACAAACTCTTTTTTAAAATCTGGAGTGATCAGGACTGGTTGATTACAAAGGGCCACTTTTAATTCTTGGAATGCCCTTTCAGCCTCTGGGTTCCAGCTGACCATAACTGCCCTACCTCCTTTGGTAAGATCGGTTAGGGGCGCTGCCATGGTTGCAAACTGGGGAATGAACCTACGGTAATACCCCAGAATTCCCAAAAAAGCCCTGACTTGTTTTTTTGTCGAAGGACGAGGCCAGTCTTGGATAGCCTCCACTTTATTTATTTGTGGCTTTATTATACCTCTCCCGATAACATACCCCAGGTAACGTTTTTGGACCTCCCCAGATATGGCCTGTCTACGCGCTTCTGGAACTCGATAGGGTTTTAAGCGTACCCGAACTCCAGGTTCGGTGACAATGTCATGTTTTATGGCTGTGGTGCGCCCTGGAAGTTCTGAGAACACATCATAATTCCTTTGTACTAACTCTTTAGTTTCCTGCTTCTGGGATTTGGACAGGGTCTCTGACACCCGCACCTCTGGGCTATCACTAGAGGGGGCACTTACAGCTGTCAGAGTCTCTCTGTCTTTCCAGGGTTTAATTAAGTTCACATGGTACAACTGTTCTGGCTTCCGTTTACCTGGTTGATACACTTTATAATTTACACTTCCCACTTTTTTATCTACCCGATACAGTAGATCCCGGTTAACGGCCATATATGGGAACTCTTTGTCAGCATTGGGGTATTGGGGCTCACCATTTATGACTTTAGGATTTTCCCTAGCTCTTAATAAGGTGGGATCTCTAAGTTGAGCAGTCCCAAAATTATCACGTGACATCTCTAGCTCAGGCATGTCACACGCTTCTTCCTGCTCCTCAGCTTCACCTGCAAGAACAGCTAGGGGAAAACTGTCAGATTCAATAGTGGTCACCCCTACCGTTTGAACCTCAGTATCCTGATCAAAAGGCTCAGGACTAATCACAGGGCACACATTCTCATTATTAACAGCATTTCTAGTGCAGTGTACACTCTGTTTCCACAAGTCCCAGAACAATGGGAAGTCTCTTCCCAGGATCACACTATGCATCAGGGTCTCTACCACGCCCACTTCATGGGACACAGTTCCACAAGTACTCTTTAGCTGGACTAAAGCTGTGGGATACTCCTTGGTGTCCCCATGTATGCACAAGACCCCTATGTAACGTCCTGTGAGTGTCCCAGGGTCTACCAAGCTGGCATGGATGAGAGTAACTAAACTCCCAGAGTCCAGTAGAGCCCTCCCGGGATAACCATCCACCTTTACATGACATATTTGCTGTCCAGTTTCTGACACAGTCTCAGCAGAGAAAACAGAACGTGCATATAAAGAGCTTCGCCAGGCTGTATCATACTCCATTGGCTCAGAAGTAAAGGGGCAATTGGCAGCAATATGCCCAGGTTCATGACAACGCCAACACTGTATGCGGCCCCAGTCTTTTTGCGGCCCAGGTTTGGACCCTACTGTCCCTTGGGAACGCCTCTCCACTGTTTGTTCCCCATCTAGGCCACCTCCCTTTACAACATTATTCACCCCTCTAGTAAACGGAACAGTCTTACCAGATGATCCGGCCGCTTTGCTGTTCTTGAGGGTGGAATGTCCAGGAGGCACTTCTTGGAGTAGATTTTCAGTAGCTCTGTACCTCTCAACCAAGTTGACAAGCCCCTCGGCATCATTAGGGTCGCCCTGACCGACCCAGCGCTGAACCTTTGGAGGTAAGGAACAACGATACTTGTCCAGCACGACTCTCTCCACGATCTGCGCTGGTGTAGACTCCTCTGGCTGTAGCCATTTCTTTACCAGGTGGACCAGGTCATACATTTGGGACCGCGCAGGTAACTGTTCAGAAAAAGTCCAGTTATGCACCTTCCGGGCACGCACACTCATGTTTACGCCTAAGCGAGCAAGGATCTCTCCCTTGAGTTTCGCGTAGTCGTTAGCATCCTGCTCACTCAGATCAAAATACGCCTTTTGTGGTTCTCCAGTTAGAAAAGGTGCTACCACACCTGCCCATTGATCCACGGGTAACTGTTCACGCTCTGCTACACGTTCAAACACCGCAAGAAAGGCCTCTACATCATCCGTGAGAGTCATCTTTTGCAGAGATTTCTGTACTGCAGCCCGTGTGGTTGGAAGCAAGGGTTGGGGTGTTTGCACACTCTGCGCCACACTCTTAGCCACATTCTGTATTTGCTCTTGTAATTGCAGATTAATTTGCTGCTGTTCCTTTAAGGCTAGTCTGTTGGATTCAAGCAGCAAAACATTGGTTTCAGCCTGGGCACGCATGGCCTCCTCATGCACCTTTTGCTGACATGCGTTTGCCTGCACCAAGTGTTTTAAAAGGTCCTCCATTTTAACAGTCTCCTGTTGCAGTGTTACAGCAGCCTTCAGCCAGGACATGCAAGTATCAGTGCACTCCAGACACTCACTTGTGGCTGGTTGCCTTTAGCAACAACTTCCAGCTTGCTGTAGCAAAAAGTCCTATAGTTCGATGTATGTCTCTTTAAGTGAGATGCCTGCTCGCATTCTCCACCATATGTGGGGTTTTAGCATCAAACGGGTAGGCACAGGTGAGGATTTGGCACAGACTTAGACAGTGACATCACGGCTTGGGTCCAAAACAGGGCTTGCCTGAGTTTTATTGCAGCACTCAGAGCAAGAAACTAACAACAGCCTTTACACTTCAGGCAAAACAGAAAACAAAAACCTGCTCGTCTGAGCTCTAACTAAACAGAATAAACGTCCCTCTCTATACCAGGGCCACACTATGTGACACTGGACACATACAGCAGATATAGATCCAGTAATGCAGTACTTACAGCCTTGTCTCTCTCTAGCAGCAGCTTACTGCCTCCAACACCCAGGGAGAGAGAGAGCCTCTTTGGAAAGGGCTGACTCCTTTTTAAAAGAATCAGGTGCTCTCCTGATTACCAGCCCAGGACAGAACACCCTTTGTAAGCTGGAGCTTACCACACAGATTGAAATAGCCTGCAGTCTATATGCCATAAGACAGGATTCTAGGGGAAAAGTACCTGCCATCTATGACTTTCCCTGCCACTGTCTTACAGATTGAAGAGATATAGGCGAGTTGCTGAAAATAGGGTTGCTTACAGAGAAGCTGAATTGTTCGTCTTGGAGATGGATGCTGAGATGGATGATCTGCACCTAGGATAGGGCAGGTGAAAGTTTCAGTGGTGCAGTCAATGGTGGTATTGTTAAGGCATTTGCATAAAGTTGCAGATGCAACTGCAGCAAAAGATGCAAGGAAGACCTCAACTGCATGCAACTCAAAGTCTTGAACTAATTGAGCATCTACCACTATCTAGGTAAAAAGAAAAAGAAAAAAAAAGTCTGCGCTTGCACTTGGATGCTGCTGGGCACCTGGTACTACCACCAACTACAAAGTATATGCCAAAGGAAAGAAGATAGGAACCCTGCGCTTCTTATTGGGGTGGATGAATAATTGAACGGTGATGGTCACTTTCTGTGATGGGTGGTTCTTGTTCCTCTGGTTTGGTCCTCCGGTTTTTATACCTCAAAAATAAGATGGAGATAATCTTATGGTGCAGATTTCCCTCAGATATTTAAAACACACACGTCACAAGGCAGAACAAATGTGTGGGTACTCGCACTGCATCTGGGCCTCTCCTTTAGGCCTCTCCTTTAGGCCGGATACCCCCTATATCTTCTTTCCTTTGGCATCTACCACTATCTGTATGTCTATTAGTAGGGATCCTGCCCCTCTTGAAAAACCCCGCCCCCTCAGCAGACCACGCCCCCATTAGGGCTGCTTCCATAAATTTCCCGGGCTGGTTTTCCATCCCAATCCGCCCCTGCTTTCCTCAAGCCGGGCAGCGCTGTGGTACAGAGCTGGAGCCTCTCTGTGTGCTCTGTGTAAAGCCTGCATTCCTCCTGCTGCCGGCCTCCCCTTTACCCTGTCCCTGCATCCTCGGGCCTCACTGACACCCTGCACCCCCCCCCCCACACACACACACACACAAAGATTAGTGAGAGCCCAGAGATTGTTGTATCCACCAACCCCTCTGTGTGTGTGACCCCCCTTCCTTTGTATGTGTGACCTTTTGTACACTACTATCCTTGTGTGCAGGGCCGGTGCTAGGGTGTCCGGCGCCCTCCTGCAAACCATACATTTTGCGCCCTTTCACATTGCCATTGCAACAAACTGCAGCCCGATTGTGGGAGTGTATGCAACATGCGATCCTATAGAGGATCTCAGGTGCATGTACATGTATGCAAACACCATCTCAGTGCTGTGTCCGCAAAATGTTGCAGGCACTAAAAGTGCCCATACACGCTCCGAGAATCGCATACGTTATGGGCTAGATCACACGGCATGCATGCAATGTGTGTGCAATGCGATCCGAAAGCAGTACAAAAAGTATGTGCAGCACTCGTGACTGAGGGGGAAAGGAGGGGAGAGAAGGAGGAGATGGAAGAAGAGGGGAGGAGATAGAGGGGGCGGAGTGTTGAGGACTGGCACTGGCACAGCACACTGAGAAGAGGGAAGAAAGGGAGGCAGCGCTGCTGCCTGTTCGTCATTTGATTGACAGATGACAGGCGCAGGGAGCAATGGGTAGGGGGCGGATTCGGACATGACATGTCATCCAGGCATTCACAGACAGCGCTACATTCCTCAGCGCAAGTGTCCGTGAGGAAGAGGGGGCAGGTCGCAGGAGGAGGACCGTGTGTGCGTGGTTCAGGGAGCAGCTCAGCCTCTCCATACTGCCGCCCGCTGTCAGACAGGCGCTGCGGGCAGTGTGCAGGAGGCAGTGACAGTGAGGACTGAGGTTTTGCAGAGAAGGGAGGGAGACAGCGCCTTTTCAGCATGGCGCCTCCCTGCTTTGCAGGAGCTGCTGAGTGGGTAGCGCCGGCCCTGCTTGTGTGTGTGAACCCCTCATCCCTGGTGTTTGACCCCCATATACCCCCTTCACCTTTATGTGACACCTTGTGTATGTGACCCCATCTTCCCCAATTTCTTTGGTGTCTGATCCCGTTATCCTGATCCCTGTGTGTGACACCCTCTACCCAAATACCCCCCTCTATGTGTGTGTTTGACCCTGTTTAACCCCCTATCCATGTGTGTGAGACACTATTCTCCCAACCTCATGCCTCTATCCCCTAATCCCAAGGGTGTGACCCCTGTACCCCTATCCCAATGTCTGTGGCACTCTCTAACCCCATCCTGTGTATAACACAGGTACACCCCCTACTTATGTGTGTGTGACACTACCCCTGTATTTTTGAGGCACCTTTTATACACACACTTCTCATGTCTTTGTCACCCTGCACCTCCCTTCTATAAAGAATGGGGAACCTTTCATAAATTTTGTTATGGTCCCACAAACTTCTTGTTATGCCCCTGAAGGAACCCTTTGGCAATGAGCATGTAGGTCCCCTTGGCAATGAGCATATAGGTCCCCTTAGCAACGTACATGTAACCCCCCTTGGCAATGAGCATGTAACTCCTCCTAGCAATGAGCATATAATCCCCCTTAGCAACAAGAATGGAACCCCTGGCACTGAGGAAGAAACCTCTGGCAAAAACTATGTAACCCCTGGCGTGCAAGAACTCTGGCAATGAGCATGTAACCCATGAAAATGAGCATGTATGTACAGTAAGTGGAACTTATGTGGCATAATATGTACAAGGCATTACGGTATGTCATATAACGTGTTATGGAGTGGCATAACTTGTAATGGGCATTATCGTGTGTGGCATTGTGGTGTTTGGTATAATCTGTAATGGGCATTATGGAGTGTGGCATAATGTCTAAGAGGCATTATGGTGTGGTATAACTTGTAATGGGCATTTCAGTGTGTAACAATGTATAATGGGCATTATGACGTGTGGCATAATATGTAATGAGCATGTAGGTGTGTGGCATTATGTCTAATGGGCATTACGGAGTATGGCATAATGTGTAATGGGCATTACAGTGTAAATATTTGCATAGCGCCGTCAGTCACTACTTATTTAGTTTAAATTGATAGCCAGTAGGCGGTAATAGACACACCCAGTGGGTATTGATAGACACGCCCCTCCAATGGTGCACCCCCTAATAAAATGGGCTGCGCATGCCTATGTGAGACCCGTGTTCAGTGTAAACTGGTATCCTGGGTCATCCAACCTGAGACCTACATAAATGGGGAACCCATACCTCCTGACTGCAGCGTTCTGTGGTCAGTACAGAGGTTGGGATAGGCAGTATGGAGCCTTCACTGCTCTCTGCTGTACTATGCAGACAGCAGCAGAACCAGGGAGAAGGTGACTGGATGCCTGTTTGGCAGAGCCAAATTTCCCATTAGGCACGTGAGGCACATGCCTAGGGGCGGCACATGTTTGGTTGCGGCACTTGGATGCCCGAGATAGTACTGTCAGCCCAAAATGTACCAATAACTGCAAAATATCCACTGTACTGTAGTATATTCCATCTTAAATAGAGTGTAAATGGACAGGACATGCAGATACTGCCTCTGTAAACTGTCTTACTTAGTAAATATGTATTCATAATAAAAGAACATGTCTCATAAGTAATCAATGTTGTACCTAGAGGTGCCCTCATCCCTAAATCCGTCCCTGGGGGGGTAAAAAATGAGGGGAGCGCTCAAAAATTGTGCCTAGGGGCGGCCTGACCCTTAAATTCGCCCCTGCTGTTTGGCACCTCACAGAGAGAGGTTGGGGGCATGCGGACTGAGGCTGAGGGCAGCCCATAAGCTTTCCTGAGTCCTGGGCAGTCCGCAGCGTGTTGTCCACATCACGGGGGTTCTAATGGGCAGATTTCTCAGCGCTTGGAGATGATGTAATCTCCAAGCGCCAGATCATAACCCGCCTCCGTCGCCCGCATCATGCCGGGTGGCGATAGCGGTGTAAATGGGTCAAAAGATGAATCGCACCTGGGTTGGAGCCGGGTCCAAAAACCGGGTGTGACCTGGCTTTTTGGTGTAAAAGCAGTATTAGATGTATTTTCTAGACAAAGGTTGTACATAATTCTTTGAAGCAGGGTCAAAGTTAAGTCGCTAGCTAATAGTACTAAGTAATTATCTTCATTAGATAGTGTAAATAGATAAAAGTGCCATGAGTAGTGTATCAAGAACTGTAGCAATAACAGGAACATAAACTGCAGTAAATCTTTTAAAAGACAATCAGATTACTGATTGCAACATTGTTTAAGTCTTCTGCGAACTAGTCTGCCAAAATATCAGCCTTAATATGAAAGAAAACAATTAACATGGTTTTGAATATGCATTTGCTTTGACGTGCTTTCTTCATTCCCGGTGAAGATGGTGCTTTCCAGTGCATGGACTGGCATTTCAGGCCTGGTGGAGATCTGATCACTGGGCTGCGAATCTTTGCAGCCCAGTGATCAGGTAAAGGACCCCCGGCAAGATTCTCTCCGCATACCTCTTTGCTGTGCCAGATTAAAGCCTGTGTTTGTCCCTCTGCACCTTACTCTGTAGAACTGTAGGAGACCTCACAGTCCCAGTGCTGCCTCCCATGACTAGGCTGCTGCTGCTGTCCTCCATGGGCCTGAGAAGCATGTAATGAGCTCCACCAATCAGAGCTCAGCACAACCCTCTCAGCCTTTGCCCTCTTGTGCAAAGTGTCATGGGACTTAGTCAACTCCCAGAAATGTATGCACACTTGTGCAGTCATTGTGTTTTGGCTCACAATGCTCAGCACCATTAATCATTGTCACATTGGCAGATACAGATGGGGCTGGCTTCATCTTTGCAGGGCTGGCGTTTCTAATGCCAGCCCCGCCATCACGCTTGCGCCCCCCCCCCCCCCCTGGGCAACGGAGCCTGCATCCGGTCCCCACCACCTCCGCCGCCGTCGCTGCCCATCGCCCTCGACGCCCTGAGCGCCCCCCTAACCCTGCCCGTTTCCCTGAAGCGGAGACAGGCAGGGACATGCAGCGTCCCCACCGAGAGACTGGGACACGCATGCGTGTGAGACGCACGCGCGTCCCAGTTCAGTGTAGCCCCTGCTGCCGGCGCTCGCCAGGGGGGAGGGTCTGGCGAGCTCCGGCCAAGGATGGCAGGTGCCCCATCTGTAGGCGAAGCTGCAGCACTACCCTACTCCCATGCACAAAACTTTAAGCTAAAAATAAAATGTTTTAAATACATGCCAACCACAGGGGGACCCTAGCTAGAGGGGGGCCCAGGGTTACAGACCCCTTTTGCCCCAGCTTTAATCCGGCCCTGCCTCTTTGCACGAATGGATTCGCCTCCATACTCCCTATGTGCAGCTGCTGCTTAAGTTAATACTTATTTGGCGGATTCGATGATCATGGAGTCTTTTGGTCCAGTGCTGATGTCAGAGGTCTTCCCCCCTGCAACACCTGGGTCCACCTGCGTTTATTCCGTCACTCCCAGAAAACGTCTGGGTTCGCCCCCAAAACGCCAACTGGCTGTCAATCATATTGCAAATGGCCAGTGATTAAATACCATTGCTGGCTTCATTCACTGGGAGACCTTTCGCATGCGCGGCCTATCGATAATCAACAGAGGTGGCGAATTTGCAGTCGTGCAAAAGAGATCTGAATCAGGCAATTTGTCTCAGGATCATACTGGAAGATTCATGTTTCATCACAGGTAATATTTTATTTAAAAAATATGAATCTGCGTGCATTTGTTCCAAAAGTGTCTGCACAAATTTGCTTTCTGCTCTTTCTGCTCTGCTGTGAGAATCCTTGGAACCGATTTAGCACAAACTTTTTTTGTGTTAACATCTTGATGCAAAATTTGCCTAACAGTTTCATTGTGTATGTTACCATTTCCGCTATTATTGGGATGCTAAAGTTATGGTCAATTAGTTATACATTCTCAATTTGTTACACATTTAATTTTTGTGCCAGTCAAAAACATGTGCACGTGAAACACAGCACAATCTGACACAAAAGCCTTCAGATCAACCATACTTAAGGCCCCCATACACTAGGGCGACTTGTCCTAAGGACAAGTCAGCCCCGATTCCCCCTGAGCTTCCCCGGCAGCTTGATCAGATTTGGCACTTGATGTGCCATTTTTTACATGTGATAAATCGGATGCGATTTATCACATGTAAAAATCCGGGGAGCTGCAGGAGAGCTAGCGGTCCATGGGAGCGGTCCAAGAGGGGGGGGGGGGGGGGGGGAGCGGCAGGAGCAGACTGGGAGTGGGGACTGGTCCGGGGAGCAGCAGGAGCAGGCTGGGAGAGGGGACCGGTCCAGGGAGCAGCAGGAGCAGGCTGGGAGTGGGGACCGGTCCGGGGGAGCAGCACGATATGTAGTGGCAGACAGGGATCGGGGTCCGCAGAATCAGATGCAGAGCCGTGGGGACCGCAGAGCAGCGGGAGAATAGAAACCATCCTATTCAAAGGACTGGACGGCCGCTGATTGGCTGAGTTCCCAACCAATCAGCGGCCGCCCAGTCTTTTGAATAGGATTTCTTTCTATTCCCCGCCGCGCCCCCAGTCTCTGCTCTGCATCTGATTCTGAAGACCCCACTCCCTGCCTGCCGCTACATCTCGTGCCACTCCCCCGGACCAGTCCCCACTCCCAGCCTGCTCCTGCCGCTAGCCCAGACGGCAGCACATGATTTATCTGATGTGCAGACCGCCCGACATCCGGATCTCATCCGATGCGCACGGGACCGTGCATCGGATCAGATCAGATGTCATACCCTACACCAGTGGTAGCCAACCCTAGCCCTCAAGAGCTACCAACAGTTCACACTTTCCAGACAACCTAGCTGCTGCACAGCTGCACTCATTAATCACTGACACATTTTAAAAGATACACAGATGGAGCTAATTACTTCACTTGTGATTCTGTTGGTAGCTCTCGAGGACTAGGGTTGGCTACCCCAGCCCTACACAATTTGGCCAATTTCACCCGATTTCTCGGCCCAATCCTCCCGAATCGGGTGAAATCGGGGCCAAATCGCATAGTGTATTGGGGCCTTTACTCTTCGATGCAGAGGCGGATTTCCCACTATGCAACCCAGCTGCTTGACAAGGGCCCTCAGGGACCCAGATATCCTTGCTATCTAAAAGGTTCAGAAATATGATTTGGGTGAGTTATTTTGGTTCCGTGCAGGGTAAATACTGGCTGTATTATTTTTACACTGTAATATAGAGGTCAGTTTGAACACACCCCACCCAAATCTAACTCTCTGCACATGTTACATCTGCCCTACCTGCAGTACATGGTTTTGTCCATTAAAGGAGTTTGCTTTTGCAAACTAACCAGAATTAGGTCCTATATTCACTACCACATGTACACACATATACATCTATTCTATGGTTAATTTTGTTGGAAAACAACTACAGTAACCTACCAGTCATCCAGCTTAGTGGCGTAACTAGATACATGTGGGCCCCATTGCAAAAGTTTGTAAGGGCTCTTATTCATCAACTAATGTTGAAAAATGTATATAGCACATATTTTGACAGGCAAAGTGGGCCCCTCTCTTAGATCTGGGCCCCATCGCAGCTGCACCCCCTGCACCTATGGTAGTTATGCCCTTGATCCAGCCCCAGCACAGTAGCAGCTGCCACTGCCAACTTCCAGCAGTGTGGAGCAGAGGGACAGAGGCTGATTGGCAGCCAGATATTGGCTGAATGAGGAATCAGGATTTTAATGAAAGTCATAGGCCCAGGCACAGAGTGTAAAGTTTACAACTGTTCTGTAATATGGAATTACAATGTCCTCTACACAATCATCTATACACCTAGATCCTGGGCAGTCAATTTACTTTAATTGTGACATACATGGTCAGATCCAGGGCCTGATACAGATTTGTACTCACTGTTCATTCATTTTTTGGTAGACGGTCCATGCGCCAAGGTACTCTAGCAATGCTGCTTGCAATTGGGAACTAAAATACAGTGCTATGCATTGTTTGAGGGAGGGAGGCCCCAAACTGGTAATTTGTATAGGGTACCATGAGGTCTGGATCCAGCTCTGCTTGGATTAGAGTACAGGTTGAGTATCCCGTATCCGAATATCCGTTATCCGAATTATTCCGAAAACCATACATTTCAGAAAGTGAACAAAAATTTTTTTTTTTTTGCTAAAAACTTACTGGGGACATCTGTAACAGCACTAATGAGGGAATGATATGTAACTGGCACTATATATGTGCAAGACAGTGATTGCTTGGCATTTAAATTCAGTGCCTGAGATTGTACACAAACTTTGTTTCATGTTTTGAAACCATGTTTTATGCACAAATAAAGTTTATTTGTGTTTATTTCATGTGTTTGATGTATATGTACAACATAAATGCAAGATACCTCAAGATACATCATTGAAATATTAAAATATTCCGAAATACGGAATAATCCGTTATCCAAAATTCTCCTGGTCCCGAGCATTTTGGATAAGGGATACTCAACCTGTATTATTATATTGGAAGACATTGCTCAACTTGAGTTAAACCTTTTTACGATGCACAGGACAAACACAACCTCTAGAACATTGTGTGACAGTAAACTATCTGTTTTTGTAGGAGAGAGATGAAACGTGTTTTGGGACAGTCCAAGGTCAGTGTTCTCCCGCTCCCTTCTCACAAAAGCAATATGACTTATAATTTACAGTTGCATTATTTAGTAGCCTCACCTTATCTAGGAGACATTGGAAGGAGGCAGCTTGTAGGGTTTATTGTCCACAGTCCGCAGTGCACAGCGCTGGCTATCTCCATTTAATCCTTATTAGATGTTACATGTGTCTTCCAAATAGGAATATATTCCACAATGACAATACCCTCATCAAGGAGTAATCATGGTCACCCATTTATGGGATATTCAGGATAAAGGGTTTTCATCCACCATAAAGAAGATAACAGTATAATGACTTCATGGAGCTGTTGTGTTGCATCGCTCCTATAAAATTCAAGACATTAAGGGGTACATTTACTAAAGTATCCCCCAAAACATGAGGTGATGTTGCCCATAGCAACCAATCAGATTCTGTCTATCATTTTCTAGGATGCAATAAAGAAATGATATACAGAATCTGATCACCTTTTGTCACTTTTAGAAGATTTAATCCTTATGTCGGCATGGATGTCCCAAAGATGTGTAGATCTGCAATAGGACGTACATTCTGTTCACTGTTTCTACATCTGCAACTATTGATGCCCACATCACTTCCATGACATGTTCGGAAAATGGAATAGTTCCATACGTTCGCATGGTCACCGTCCAGTTACCATATAAACACTCATTTTACAGAAAGGATTATCCACCAATAAACAGATGAATCCCCTTGTACTGGTGATCTCCATCCGTATGCATGTGCTTGAACCAGCGCATGTGCAAGCTGATATTGTACTCTGACACATGTGCAGTATTCTACAGAGAGAGTGCCTCTCAGCCAGCGTCAGGGATTGCCAGATTGCCCCCGCTGGCGAGATGGCGCTTCATCGTCCAACATGCACGTGCATCCCAGTTACCAGGCGGCTTGGGACACGAACCCTGCCCATCTCTGCTTCAGGGAGATGGGTAGGGTCATGAGGGGGAGCGGGGAGGTGGGGTTGAGCATCGGGGACCGGCGTCAGGGACCGGTGGGAGCTCCGTTTGAAGGGGATGCGCACATGTCCCCTTCCAGCGGCTAGCGGGACTGGCGGTTGGCAATCCGACCACCAGCCCCCGGATGAAAGAGACCAGCTCCATCTGTACCTCCCAACTGTCCCGATGTTGCCGGAATAATGGCTCTTCCTGTCCAGCGGAGTTGAAAGGTACCGCATGCAGTAATGTGTTTGGATAGTAATTATGCTTTCATTACACCAAAAATAAAACTAGCAAAACACCCCAAAAACCACAATTAATAGTCAATCAATGAAAAATAAAACACAGATAAATCCATTTTACTGTGTTCTTTCATGCTAAAATAAAATCGTTCTGCCAATTTTTCTGGTTGTGCTTTTTACAACACATAACATGTTGTTCATGCCTACAGGATGATGTTGGTGCAATTGTTATATTTTAATGGAATCCAGTCCACTGATTTTTGAAAAGCAAAAAGGGTAAGACAGCCACATTAGTTAGGGAGATGTACTGCTTTTCTGTTGTCTTTATACCCAGTTATCTTTATGACATGGTTTCTTTTAAACAAATATTTGAATGTGGAAAATGCTAACAATGAAAGTAAGTCAATATTTCTACAGTGATAAAACCAGCACTTCACAGAATGCAAACAGGAACATATGCAGAGCAGTGAGGATAACTGAGATTACAGCATTCAGCGGAATTTACAGAACCAATGGTGAAAGTATGGCGGTATGGGGTAGAATTAAGAAATTAGTAGTTACATTACCAAACAAAAAGAGAAGAAAGAAAAAGTCCCAAGGCGCTACCTAACGCCTTCAGCCAAGCCTTCAAACTAGGACCACCACAAAGTCCTTTTTTCCACAGTAATCTTCACAACAAATCGGGCATGCGGCGATGGCGGTTGTTCTTACACCAGAATTTTCTCTTTAACTTTCACAGTCCCTCATATATATGAAAGAAAAAAGAGACAAAGCAATGTCTAGTACATCTGTATTAGATCTTACTCGGGGGGGGGGGGGGGTTTTAACCCAGAAAGATGCGTACCCCCACTCACGTGAAGGAAGGTAGGAACCCGTGTATAAAGGTATCTTTGATACGGGTCACTCGGTGATCTTAGAGATAGTCCCCTCCACCAGATCGTAGTCAAAGGACGTACCGTGCTCACATTACATATACTCGCATAACTCCTATAACGGTATCTTTATAGTCGCAAACTCGATCTCCAAGGACCATATCATTCATTCCATAGACATGAACTCAGGCATGGGTGTTTTGAAAAAATAAAGAGAGAATCTCTCTTATTTTTAAATTCTTTATTTAAGGTGCATAAAACAATAGTGGCTGGAAGTTGGAAAAGTAGTCGATACCTGAAAGTGCGCAGTGGCCACATGAGCAGAACCTTCACCGCCCAAAGCAGAAGTCACAGTATACAAAGGTTGGCACCCCTCTCCACCGATGCGTTTCGATAGGCACTCCTATCTTTGTCAAGGCTGGAGAGAGGTTCTAACCTGTAGGGGTATATATACAGGTCCTAATGGTCTGTCAATTAGACCTCCGGGCACTTCCGCCGGAAGTGTGTGATCAATACCATAAGTATGGCTATTATAAAGCAAAAGAGGGTATTCAAATAGCCCATCAATCATTAGCCCCTTTATGTGGGATATGCGTTAGCTGTACCGATGTTTTTAATCGTAATTCAGCATCCTTTCAGGCTCCGATTTGGTATTGCCGTCATTTGGGCCGCAAAACAAGATGGCTGTGAAACGTATGACGCGTTTCCGCCCGGTCATATGATGCTCTTTCCGCCTGAGACATCCGAGTCCCGGAAATGATTGCGCTGTGCGTGGAATGCATTTCAAAATGGCACTGGAACGCAAAGCACGTTTCCACATTTTAATAGACCTGGTTAGAATACATTAGTACCCGTTTGGTCAGATGGGTCTGTCTCATAAACGATTATGCCAATATAATAACGGCTTTTCAGTATAGAGGGCTATAAATAGTAGCTGTAAATCTCAAGATGGTGCTGAAGCACATATCTCTTGAATATGGTATTTATTATGAAACGCACGGCCATCTTTGTGGTGGCATACATAAAGTGCTAATTAATTTAGATAAAGTGCTACTGTTTTATGTAAGGTGCCTGATAAGTGCTGATAAAGTGCTAGTGCCTGTATATATTACCTCTTTACAGGAAATTATAATACACTATATTAAAAATAATAAAAACATTGGTAATAAAAACTTTAAATGAACCACTTCAACTTAAAGTCCACATTCAATCCATGTGGCGCTAATGAATGCATGTTGAAAATCCATCTAATTTCCTTTTGGGCCAATAAGATATCTTTATTTTTGTGCCTCCAGTTATCTTTCACGCATTCTAGACCCCAGAAGCCTTTTATATGCGTAGTCGAGCACTGGTGCACTTCCTTGAAATGAAGAGAAAAAGGATGGTCGATATTCCCCTTTTTTATATTACGAATATTCTCTGACCATCTTATTTTTTGAGGGTTCTGGTGGTCTTCCCTATATAGCATTTCATGCAGGAGCACATGATCATATACACTGCGTACTTTGTGTTACATGTCATAAATTGGTCCAATTTGTATGTCCTATTATTTATGTTGAGTTCAAGGGTTTTCCTGTCTGTGGTAGTGCAAGCCCTACACATGCTACAATCACCACATCTGTGGAATCCTTTGTTTCTAGTCGTCATTCCAATAGGTTTGGACATGAAGGCACTAGAGACTACTTTGTCCTTAATGTTAGGCACTCGCTTATAAATAAACCTGGGTTTACTGGGTAATATTTTGTCGAGAGTGGTATCTCTAAGTAAAAGGTTCCAGTTGTCCCTGAAGATCTTTTCAACATATTTATGGTGACTGCTTTATTTCATAATTAGAGCTGTACCGTGTGTATTCAGATCTTGTTTGACTGTCTTATCTTGAAGTAGGCTTTCTCTGGGCATCTCGTTAACTTCACTTATGGCCTGATCCAGCAGATTCATCTTATAGCCCTTATTTGTGAATTTCTCTCTCATGGTTTGTGCGCTTTGATGGTACGATGCTTCTTTTGAACAGTTCCTTTTCAAGCGAATAAATTGCCATTTGGGCACGTTTTTAAGCCATCGGCTCAGATGGTTACTCTTAGGGTCTATATACGTGTTCGAGTCCGATGGCTTAGTGAACACTGATGTCTCTAGATGGACATTTTCGATATGTATTCTCAGATCTAAAAAATTGACCATAGACTTACTAATACAATATGTGAGTTTGATGTTCAATAAAATAGTATTTAAAAACGTGCAAAAATCATGGAGTGATGCTTCATCACCACGCCCGATAAAAAGAATGTCGTCAATGTACCGCCACCAGTTTACCAGGCTCGCACCCCAGCTATGTCCGGCCCATAAAGTGACTTTATTTTAAATAATAATTATTTTAACTTCAATGGCGTTTTTTATAACCAAGAGGTCGGTACCGCCATGGGAACCAGGTTTGCACTCAGCTATGCTAACACCTTCATGGCAAGGTGGGAGGATGATATGGTATGGGCCGGACATAGCTGGGGTGCGAGCCTGGTAAACTGGTGGCGGTACATTGACGACATTCTTTTTATCTGGCTTGGTGATGAAGCATCACTCCATGATTTTTGCACGTTTTTAAATATAAAATACCACTCTCGCCAAAATATTACCCAGTAAACCCAGGTTTATTTATAAGCGAGCGCCTAACATTAAGGACAAAGTAGTCTCTAGTGCCTTCATGTCCAAACCTATTGGAATGACGACTAGAAACAAAGGATTCCACAGATGTGATTGTAGCATGTGTAGGGCTTGCACTACCACAGACAGGAACACCCTTGAACTCAACATAAATAATAGGACATACAAATTGGACCAATTTATGATATGTAACACACTTGGACACTGATGTGTAAGCAGCCAATCTGCTCCTAACTGTCTTTTTCACACTCTGTATGTAGGATGGCAGGTAGCACATGATTTACACCACCTATCTCTGGTGAACGATTTCTACGTCTGCTCACCACTCTCTAACATGGAATTTTGAACCTTATTAGGTGACGGTTTCACACTACCCATTTTTACATGCTTGGTGGAAACACACATCCTGACCTCTACCACTCACTATCAGTATCCATCACTGCTGTTTGGGAAGTGAGGACACATCTGTATTCCTCTCTTACAAATGTCACATTAACCCCATGGTGGCCTACCTGACCCTCTCCATGATGGAGCAAATGCTTTGTTCCTGGACTTCCCTGGTAATGTATGATTGCCACCACCTGTGGTGAAACAGCTTTCTTCTCAATTAACTAACTCACTACAGGTGATGGCAGTCAAACATTACCAGGGAAGTCCAGGAACAGAGAATTTTCTCCCTCATGGAGAGGGTCAGGTAGGCATCCATGATTAACCCATCACTTCATCACCATACACAATTATGTGTGTGACACATACACACAAATAATTTATTGATGTTCAACACCACTGCACACAAAACATTTCACACCAAACACGTTCATGTAAGTTTTTGTAAAATATTTTATTGCTGTTAAGCATCACAGCAAAAGGTGAAGTTTGTTTCCTTTGTACTAATAATGTTAACAAAAAAACAAGCAAAGACAGAGCAAAATGTGCCATTAAATTAAACATGTGAGACCCAACAGGTGCATGCTGAAATCAAAGGCCACACCAGCATCAGATCTGCATCATCCAGGAATTATGCTAGCCAGGATCCACAACATCAAAACAATACCCTACATTTCAAGAGTGTGAATTTGGGGTTTTGGTACCCTTTGCACGGGAATCAATATAGTTATCACACAGGAAGTGGCCCTCCAGAGCAAAGGACAAGATTTTGGGCAAACCACACACAAAGTCAATAAGGTGGCACCAATATTTTTTTCTGCCCTTTTTTCCCCTTGGATGTTGGGGACTTGGGGGGCAGTCGGTCTTCGTCCTCGTCGGACCGTGGCCTGAGGAGACTCAGCTGCTGACGAAGGGTGTGGCGGTGTCTCCCTTCTGCCAGCATGGGGGGGGGGGCAGCAGGTGGATTGGCTGCCTGGCCCGCAACAAGCGCCCTGGTACTGCTGGCAAGGTCCGCCAGAATGTCATTCTGGCGGCTGGTCTGCTGCACAAGATTGTTAATGGCAGCCGCCAGAATGTCATTCTGGTGGCAGGCCTGCTGCGACATATCAGTCATGGCAGCAACCACCTTCTCCAGCAATACCACTTGCATTCACCACTCCCCACCCCTTGCTGCAAGATCGTATTCAGCAGCTTGCTTGCGATGTCCTCCTCAGGCTGTTTGTGACCCTGCTGTTGGGGGAAGGCCTGAAGGGGAAGCTGCTAGTGACGTTGGAGCCTCCACCTCAGATATGAAAAAAAAAACAATGTCACCATCACATCACAAAACAATGTACAGTATGTTAACAACAACAATGAATTTGGCACATTCACCTGCTAACTCTGCAGCAAAAACCTCCACCGGGAGATCACTATCCATTAGATACCCCCGTGATCTCTACCTCATCTATTACATCTAAGGCAATATGCTCCAGATGAGATGGCATAGGGCCACTCCCGGTGGTCATGCTGTTGATCCTCCTGTCACACAGCTTCCTCTTTAGGCCCGATTTGAAGTCCTGCCACCTTAAAAAGCCAAAGACAATAATGTATAATTACTACATATTTAATGGCCTCTGCTAACACCCAGCATTACTAGTGAAAAATATTCATTGTGGCTGGTATGGTATGAATCTGTATAAGTTTACAGCTCACACAATTTCGGGTCCATAAAACTGCATCACACTATCACATATTTCCCTCTATTGAAGGGTAATGACATCAACATGTTTTTATAAGTTTTAGTAAGAGGATTCATGCCACACATTTAAAAAGAAAATTTTTGTGAAGCACAATTATGGTATACCAATGATATACACAACAGGAACTCAAACGCGGCCCTCATCTCACCCCAACGGTCCAGGTTTCACCTATATACATGGCTCAGCACAGATGGTTAAATCTGACTAAATTAGTTTCAAATGAATTCACCTCTGCCCAAGCATGGATATACTAAATACCACAAACATTGTGCTGCCTTGAGGAGTGCCTTTGCAAACCAATGACATCTACAATTATTGACTATGGTGTCAGGTGTGATAATCACACTACCGGGCCAGCACTTCCCTCTATAAATGTGCTCACATGTGTCAATGAAGTTATAACATATCAATACCTAGCTTGCTATTAGAGATATATATTTTATATTGTTTTTTATATATTGATTGTAATTATTGTTGTTTTACACTGCTTCCTATATGAAAATTAAATAGATATATAATTTAAAAAGGTGTGTCCAGTATACATTTTGTTCATTGGCAGATTCCCGGAGCACTATAGTCACTAATTAGCGCAAAGTGTTAATACCTCCATGCACATATCAGCAAGTACACCTATATACTAAATGGTATCTAAAAATTGTATAGATTTAGAGAATTAACTACATATCAGGCAAAACAACACACTTGCCTTTTGCGCACAGACTTCACATCCCTCTGCAGTGGTGCCACCTTATTGGAGAGTTTTTAATGAGAATACTCGGCATGTGCAGCAAATCCTGTTTTGGATTCGCTGCACAGTTGCCGTGTTCCGGAGGGCTGGAGCATTCGCTGACAGCCTTCCCTGCCTCTGTATTGAATGCCGCAGGGGCTCGCTGCCCCTTACGGCGATTCTTAACCCCTGTGGCAAATGCCGCAGGGAGCCGGAGGATGGCAGCAGGCAGGGAGATGGAAGCCTCCCTGCCTGCACCAGACACTGTGGAGCACAAGCAGGGCTCCCGGGGACACAGATAGCAGAAGCTGCCCCTCTGGAGAGCTAGCAGAGGACGCGGGTAGGGAGCCACTTACACTGCTCCCGATCGTGCATATGTAATGATCGGGAGCAGTGAATATATGAATATCTAATGAGCGGCTCTCGGCACCCTGCTGGCTGTTATGTGTAAAAAAAATGTAATAAAAAAAAATTAAATATATATTCATGTGCTGTAAGTACATGAATAAAAATAGCATGCCCCTTCACATAATAAAATTCCTGATTTTTTTACACCAAATAAAAAAAAAATAAAGCCTTTATTTAAAAGTTCACATTCCAGTTCACCATAAAAAGATGGCGAATGCACGGTGTGACACACAGCGAAAATCACTTGGAAATCAATTCACCATCTGATCATTGAATACACTCACGGCGAATCACATTGAAAAACCACAGCGAATTGCGGTGACTATCAGACGGCGAATTGACCATCATTCACTGTTCACCATTGGCGAATATTGCACGTTGAATAGGGTGAATCACTTTTTCAGTAAAAAGATTCACCTGAGAGCACGAAAATACCACACATTCACAGTAGAACATGGCGAATCAGCCTCATTGAATACTGCCCATTGACTTCATCTGTAATTTGTCCCCAAATCTTCTCCTTTGCAGAGGGGGTCAGCTTCCTGGTGGTTAACTCTATCCATTCTCGTGCTCGGGGTACCAAAATCTGTAATAGCACGCTTCCTAGATGATGCAGGCCGTTTGCTGAGATGACCAGTCACCGCAGCACGCACCTGCTGGGTCTCAGATGTTCCAAGAAATGGCACATCTTGTTCTGCCTGGCTGCTTGGCCCTGCTTGAGCCACAGAACTTGGGCCTGGCTCTGGCTGTGAGCCTGACCCCTGGTTTGCCTGGATCATTTGCCTGTGGCTCTCTCTCCTCCTCCTCTGCTCCACTTCCTTCCTCTGTATGGCTTCTGTCATTGACTGAAATTTTGCCAAAATGAGCTCATTGTCTGAGCTAGACATGACCCAGAGCCAGACATGTTTTCAGCAAGTTTTCATTCTAGCTGGTGAGCTATACATTACGCGAGCTTACCAACAACACATTCAGCCTTAGTTTTATGTGAACTCCATGTCCCACTGTGTCCTAAATGGCAATGTAATGAAAGCTTTCGTATATGTGGTTGTGTGCATTACTTGACACTCATATTTGTTTCGAGATGTCTAAGCACACTTTACCAAAATGAACACCAACACAGTCAACGCGCACTACATGGAAGGTGTGTAAGCATGTGTACTCCCCTGTAGATTATACAGGGTTGCGTAAATTAAAACGCACACATACTGTTAATACAGAATGGATCAATAAAGTTTATACCAAATAAGAGTGTTATCAACCAATCAGAGAAGAGCATAACTTATATATGGAACTGCAATTATTAGCTGCGCCATTGCCAATATGACTTTGACCAGGGCTGCACCCTTTACCATTAGGGAGCTGGTGGCACTGGTCCAAGTGATGGACCAGCGCCTGGGGCCCATGGGACCTTATATTTCAAACTCAGACAAGCGCCGGGCATACAATGCTGCCCGGTGCAGAATTCGTCACTGCTCGGGCGTACGACCAACTCGAACGGAGGTGGTCGGATCTCAGGAGGAGGCAGCCTGAATTGCTTGCGAGTATCCGCCGTTCTGTCCGAAGATGTAAGTATTGTGCTAATGTTTGGACATTTATGGAAAATATGTATGTATATGTGTATGTGTATATGTGTGTATATGTGTGTTTTTTTGTTATTTTATTTAAGTATGCTAATTTTACACTTAACAATAGCCTTGATTTTTTAGTTGATTCATAATGTAATAAATGTTTACCAAAACCGCCTTTACATCCAGTGCAGGATCCCAGGACAGGCATCATTTCTTTGTGGAGGAACGCCACCTCTTTAATTGCCAAGCCAGGATCCCACATCCACTACCTCCATAACATCAATATATGGATTCACTCCATTCAACCATCTATTGGAGGTGACACAGCGGAAAATATACCATTCCTTGATTTGCATTTGCTACCGTGATCATTATCCTTTTGGGCCCAAAAGAGGACAGGACACACCTGGAGTTGAGGTGACTTTTTGGAATTATTCCATGTGCACAAAATATCGCAGCATTATCCCTCAAGTATATCTACAGTTATACATAAATATATGTCTGTAGCTACCAAGTTTTATGTAACTATTGTTACTTTTGGTACTTATTTCCTAGCACGGCGCCCGTCGCAAGTGATCGCATATCTTAACTCAAGGTATGCCATGGATGCGACCGATGCAATTTCAGGGCTATTTTTAGCCTTTTCCCTGACAATTAAAAAATCGCGTCCATCGCATGCCTTAAATTAAGGGATGCGATGCGACCGATGCGATGGACGCGATTTTACATAGGGAACAATGTTAAATGGGCCAATGGACCCGATTTTTCATTATATAGCCACCCTTATGGCTATTTGACATGACAAATGCCCCCCCCCCCCCCCCATTGTTAACACCACCCCACGACGGATGCCAACCCGAAGCGTGGCGAGCGCAGCGAGCGGTACGCGTCCTCTGACCTTTTCATACCCCCACTATCCACGTTGGCATGGAGTTGATTTTATATAGTGTGGGGAGCGCAGCGAGCTACCGAGCCCCGCGAGGGGACGCGTAATACCTGTGAAGTAATGCGCGTGCGCTCGCCACGCTTCGGGCTCGGTGGCTCGCTGCGCTCGCCACACTATATAAAATCAGCTCCACGCTGGATAGTGGGGGTATTGAAAGGTCGGAGGACACGTACCGCCGCCACGCTTCGGTTTGTCGTTGATCGTGGGGTCGTGTTAACAATGGGGGGGGGGGGGGGGGGGGGGGGGCATTTGACCCATCAGGGTTGGGAAACAATAAAAATTGGGGTCTGGGGCCATTTAACATTGGGGCCAATGTAAAATCAGGTCTCAGGGACCATTTCACATTGATTCCAATGTAAAAATCGCGTTGATCGCATCGCATGCGATTTCGTTGCATGTGATGCAATCAACGCGATTTTTTTTGGACCCGATGGATACAATCTTGATCGCAGGCACCGTGCTAGGAAATACGTACCGTACTTTTTATAGGAAAGGAATTCCTTATTTTTAAATAAATGTTAATGTTTTTACACTAAGTATAACACCTGTCATTATTGTAGCGCAACCATCCTTTCCATTTTACATTTCTATGACCCCCCTCCTGGGACAGGACACATAGTGGGCATGTGTGTGTGTGTGTGTGTGTGTGCACATGTGTCAAAGAATATCACTGACTTTTTTGTGCAACTCTTTTTTTCCTTGCATGTTCATTTTTTATACGTGTTAACATATTTTTTATTAATCTTTTACTATTTAAGTAGATATCTGAAGATAATTTTTGATTGTTATATAGTCATTTTCAAGATTCTGAAAATGTGTATTCCAATATCCATGTTACCAATGCAACAAATAAATGAGGAGCATTAGCTGATTTGTACGGTTATAATTACTCATTCACTAGGATAACATCTAACACTTTGCACTAATAGTACTTTCTAGACTCTTAAATACAGGGTGTGCTTGATAAATTATAACAAATCTCTAGTTAATAGCTATTTTTAATGACATCACTTGTTGATAAGTTGGTCATAGGTAGCCGCAAGAAAACATGAACATTATAAATCATGGCCGGTGTAATGGTTAGCATTATTGCCTCATGGGTTCGATTCCCACTAAGACCCTAACTGTCCGGAGTTTGTATAGTCTCTCTGGGCCTTATTTTGGTTCATTCTTTCTGACAAAATCCTTCTTAGATGGGCAAAACCATGTGCACTGCAGGTGGGGCAGGTGTTACTTGTGCAGAGAGAATTAGATTTGGGTGGGGTTTTACTTCAAAGTGAGATCTATATTGCAGTGTAAAAATAAAGCAGCCAGTATTTTACCTGCACAGAAACAAAATAACTCACCCAAATCTAATTCTCTCTGCACATGTTACATCTGCCCCCCTGCAGTGCACATGGTTTTGTCCATCTAAGAAGGATTTTGTCAGAAAGAATGAACCAAAATAAGGCCCTCTGTGCTTGCGTGGGTTTCCTCTGGGTACTCCGGTTTTCACCCACAACCCAAAAATATTCTGGTAGGTTAATTGGCTCCCAACAAAATTAAGCCTATAATGAATATGTGTGCATGTACATGAGGTATCGACTATAGACTGTAAGCTCTACCAGGATAGGGACTGATGTGAATGTTCAAATATTCTCTGTAAAGTGCTATATGTGTGCGCTTTATTAATAATGTAGAGAGCTCAGCCAATCAGAGGGCCGGCCAGTGTTTTAAATTTTGTTTTTAAATTCTGCAGCCACAATGACTGCTATCACCCTATAGTGCACCTTCACAGTGCTGCCCTACTCCGCCGCCCTACGACCACCATTTTTTAAGCACCCAATGTGCAGTCCAGCACAGCCCCGCTGGTGATAGTTTCTGCTACAGTTATCCACCTGCCTCTGGTCAGCTTGTTCCTGGTTCCTGTTTGTCTGGGTCCTTTCCTGGTCCTTTTATTTGCTGCCGTTAGGATACTGTACGCTTAATGGTGGTTCTTTGTGCTTTCCATGTGGGTTGTACCATTTTGTGTTCGGCTATTGGTATGGTGTTATTTTTCTTGTGGATGCGACTTGGTGCCAGTGGTTTGGTGACTGGGTCGCTGGCGCCTTTAGCTGCGTTAGTCAGTTATGGCAAGTTGCCATTCAGTTTCAGTTTAACTGTTCAGTTAGGTCCCTTAGTTAGTTTACCTCTTGTCTCTTGCACAATGATCGCTGGTACTTTTATCACTCGCAACACCTGGTGGCACCGGAGTTGGGGCGGACATAATTTGCCCCCCCAATTGGCTATTATAGGTGAACATCTAGCCCTTGAGGTACCAGCCATTTCTGTGTTTAGGCCACAGAATCAAAGTAGGACTCACCCTGGCCATCCTAAACAGCGGTCACGGCAAAACATAACAATAAGAGGGGATATGATCAATATATATAAATATATAAATGATCAATACATAGAGCTATGATGTGGTCTGTTTACCATGAGATCTGAGGACACATGGTCACCCATAGAGATTGGAGGAAAATATGTTTTGCACCCAGCAAATGGTTTATTCACAGTAAAGGCAGTAAAGTTATGGAATACTTTGCCTGAAAAAGTTGTGAGGGCAGACTGAATGGATACGTTTAAAAAAGGGTTAGAGAAATTTCTAGCAAAATAACGTACACAGGGTTATAACCATAATTCATAAGGTACTACTGTGTACTCAGCAGTAAATAGGATAACTGTTTTGGGGTTGTCAGAGATTCTGGCTTGTACATGATAGGCGGTAACCTAATGTAGGTCATTTACACCTCAGGAAATCTTATACAGTAGGTTAAACTTAATGGACTTATGTTGTTTTTCAATCACAACAACTATGTTACTATGGGGTTATTCTGATTTCATTGCTTCCCTGCGCTTTTTCATAGGGAATCGATGTTTAACATCTGCGCATTTATGAACATGTGCAAATGCTTCGTGTGAAAGCCTGCAAATGGATGTATATTCGGCATGCAAGGGGGGACGGCATGCAGGGGGGGGGGGGGGGGGGGCGGCGGCAGGTAGTGCGGGCGGCGGGTGGCGTTTAATCCACACGCAAAGCTGCAAAATGCATGTTAGTAAGTTTATCCCATAGTGACTTGCTGACAAGAGATAATCTTCCGGCAGCTGACAATTTCTGGGCCTTCTGAATGCCTGTACCCTTCATCTGCCAGTTTGCTGATCACTGCTGATTGGTCAGCATAGCAGGACCCCCTACCGGGTGGTTGCACAGAGCAGCTCCAACCCCCCCCCCCGTCTGCTATTGTATACTGTACCTGGTGGATTCAGTTACATTGGCTGCAATGTTCCTGAATATTCCAATAGTAATGGCTTTAAAAATCCAATATTTTACAAATGTTATTATTTCTATAAAAATGTTTGAGATGAGTTTTAATTATCTATTCTTGACCTAATTAAATGATAAAAAAACTGATCATTTTGAATCAGTTTTTGGAGAAAAAAAAACATTTGCCAGTAGAGTGGTTGAGGTTTATGTCTGGACATTTCTCTATTTTTCAACACTGCATATTTAATGTTATCTACTTACTGTACTACCAAGTATTATTATCTGGGGAGTATAAATGGGTAATTTAAAATGACTTAGTAACCAACTAACATCATGGGATTTAAGTGCACCAAGGCTCGTCTAGACAGTACACTGCATGATGAGATGAATCAATGTGTCTCTGGAAATAATTTCAGAATGTTGGCAACATATATCATATCATTATGTTAATGCAGATGATCTTATTTTGGAAACATTGAGTAAATGAGAAAAGGATAGAAAGACAAGAAATGTGCCAAGATAAAGTTTTGAGGTGCATAAATTTGGGTGTGGTATAGCTGACAATGTCCTGGTGGACAGCAGAAGGTCAACATGCACAAAGTCGACACTAGCAAAAGCTCAACATGGAAAATGTCGACACAAGAAAAGGTCAACATCAGTTTTTCACTTTTTCGGTGTCAATGTTGACACCTGACTACTTGGATTTCCAATTAGTTTAGCATTAGCATTCTCATGAGCGGGTTTAATACTTGTTCAGTGGCAGGGGTTAGGAAAAATAAAGGGGTATTTGCAGGGGCGGATTGGGGACTAAAAGTGGCCCTGGAAAATTTCTGAAAGTGGCCTCATGTGGGCGGCGACAAATCAATAAAGGGCGGAGCCAATATTACAGTAGGCGGGATTATTACATCACTATACTTAGATACATTGTTGACAGACAGGAGAGCGCAGAGACCAGGAGAGCGCAGAGAGAGACCAGGAGAGCGCAGAGAGAGAGAGACCAGGAGAGCGCAGAGAGAGACCAGGAGAGCGCAGAGAGAGAGAGAGACCAGGAGAGCGCAGAGAGAGAGACCAGGAGAGTGCAGAGAGAGAGAGAGACCAGGAGAGCGCAGAGAGAGAGAGAGACCAGGAGAGCGCAGATAGAGAGAGAGAGAGACCAAGAGAGCGCAGATAGAGAGAGAGAGAGACCAGGAGAGCGCAGAGAGAGAGAGACCAGGAGAGCGCAGAGAAAGAGAGAGAGACCAGGAGAGCGCAGAGAAAGAGAGAGAGACCAGGAGAGCGCAGAGAGAGAGAGACCAGGAGAGCGCAGAGAGAGAGAGAGAGACCAGGAGAGCGAAGAGAGAGACCAGGAGAGTGCAGAGAGAGAGAGAGACCAGGAGAGCGCAGAGAGAGAGAGAGACCAGGAGAGCGCAGAGAGAGAGAGAGAGACCAGGAGAGCGCAGAGAGAGAGAGAGACCAGGAGAGCGCAGAGAGAGAGAGAGAGACCAGGAGAGCGCAGAGAGAGAGACCAGGAGAGCGCAGAGAGAGAGACCAGGAGAGCGCAGAGAGAGAGAGAGAGAGCGAGAGACCAGGAGAGCGCAGAGAGAGAGAGACCAGGAGAGTGCAGAGAGAGAGAGACCAGGAGAGCGCAGAGAGAGAGAGAGAGACCAGGAGAGCGCAGAGAGAGAGACCAGGAGAGCGCAGAGAGAGAGAGACCAGGAGAGCGCAGAGAGAGAGAGACCAGGAGAGCGCAGAGAGAGAGAGACCAGGAGAGCGCAGAGAGAGAGACCAGGAGAGCGCAGAGAGAGAGAGAGAGACCAGGAGAGCGCAGAGAGAGAGAGAGAGAGACCAGGAGAGCGCAGAGAGAGAGAGAGACCAGGAGAGCACAGAGAGAGAGAGACCAGGAGAGCGCAGAGAGAGAGAGACCAGGAGAGCGCAGAGAAAGAGAGACCTGGAGAGCGCAGAGAGAGAGAGACCAGGAGAGCGCAGAGAGAGAGAGAGACCAGGAGAGCGCAGAGAGAGAGAGAGAGACCAGGAGAGCGCAGAGAGAGAGAGAGAGACCAGGAGAGCGCAGAGAGAGAGAGAGACCAGGAGAGCGCAGAGAGAGAGACCAGGAGAGCACAGAGAGAGAGAGAGACCAGGAGAGAGAGAGAGACCAGGAGAGCGCAGAGAAAGAGAGAGAGACCAGGAGAGCGCAGAGAGAGAGAGAGACCAGGAGAGCGCAGAGAGAGAGAGAGACACCAGAAGAGTGCAGAGAGAGAGACCAGGAGAGCACAGAGAGAGAGAGAGACACCAGAAGAGTGCAGAGAGAGAGACCAGGAGAGCACAGAGAGAGAGAGAGAGAGACCAGGAGAGTGCAGAGAGAGAGAGACCAGAAGAGCGCAGAAAGAGGGAGAGACCAGAAGAGCGCAGAGAGAGAGAGAGACCAGGAGAGTGCAGAGAGAGAGACCAGAAGAGCGCAGAGAGAGACCAGAAGAGAGAAAGAGAGAGACCAGGAGATTGCAGAGAGAGAGAGACCAGGAGAGCACAGAGAGAGAGAGAGAGAGAGACCAGGAGAGTGCAGAGAGAGAGAGACCAGGAGAGTGCAGAGAGAGAGAGAGACCAGGAGAGTGTAGAGAGAGAGACCAGGAGAGCGCAGAGAGAGACCAGGAGAGCGCAGAGAGAGACATGGAGAGCGCAGAGAGAGAAACCAGGAGAGTGCAGAGAGAGACCAGGAGAGCGCAGAGAGAGAGAGTGCAGAGAGAGACCAGGAGAGTGCAGAGAGAGAGACCAGGAGAGTGCAGAGAGAGAGGGAAGAGGGTTGAAAATGGTATGTGTGTGTGTCCCCCTCCCCCCATGTACAGAACCAAGCAAACACACACACACACACCTTCCTTCTTCACTTTCAATATACAAGGCAAATAGTGTACCTGGCAGCAGGTCAAGAACAGGTGTTTCGATGGCCAGGGCACAGCGGGTACCATAGAGGAGGCTGAGGTGACTGGTCCATCTGTGGAGGCTGAGGTGGCAGGACTGTAGAGGAGGCAGAGGCGGCAGGTCCCGTGGTAGTGGCGGCTTGTTCTGTGTGGAGGGAGCAGCAGTGGGTCACGTGGAAAAGACTGAGGCGGTGTGTCCAATGGAAGATGAGGCCGCGAGTCCGGTGGCGGGAGCTGCAGGCAGTAGCAGGCAGGTGCGTAACTAGAACATTCAGGGCCACATAGCAAAATCTTTAAAGGGGCCCCCCATTACAATGCCGCTAAACAGGGCAGGAGAGAGAGTGAGGGGAGTGAGAGACAAAAATGGTATCAGGTGGAGAGAGCAATAGAGGAGTAAGAAAGGGGAAGGGGTGGTTCAGGAAGTGAGAGGGAATTTCATGGAAAAAGGTGGAGAATATAAAGACAGATGGGGTAGAGAGAGAGAGAGAGGACATCAAGGAAACAGAGAGGGTGTCAAAGAGAGTGGGGGGAGGAGCAAGGGAGAGAGGGAGGGCTCAAGTGCATAAGGGACAGAGAAAGAAAGAGATGGGCACAAGAAAATAAGGGGGGTATTCAATGTGAGGGTCATGACAGTCGAGATTGCTCGACCGCCGTGACCCAGTCCCGTTCTCGTCAGCTTGACCAAGAACCTGCAGGCGGGATTCAATGTCCCGCCTGCCGGTGAGCGAGAAGGGGGCGTGGCCGAGAAGAGGCGAGCTGCAGCCGGCAGCTCGCCACTTGCGGACGTTCTCGGCAGAACGAGCCCGACAGCTTGTGAAGTCGGGCTTGTTCTGCCGAGAAACCCTGCTCAATGCTGTCAGGGAAGACAGCATTGAATAGGGCCCGACGGGAGATGCTCACTGGAGTTTGAATACCACCCTAAGGCCGAGAGAAGAAGAGCAGGAGAATGAGAGAGTGAGGGACAGAGACAGTGAGATACAAAGTCAGAGAGAGAGACAGTGTTGAGGAGGGAGAGAGATAGTGTTGGGGAGGGAGAGTAGGAGAGACAGAGAGTCATGAAGAAAGAGAGAGTCAGACAGGGGGCAGGCATAGATGGTTCAACAGAGCACCATATGGAGACACACAGAGTCAGACATGGGGTCTCACATTACTTACATATGCATTGACATGACCAAAAGGGTTATAATGTATGGGGAACACAGTGTCAGATTTCCATGGCAAACAGTACCACACCACCCCCCACCCCACGCCAAATAGGTTTTATGGCAGAAAGTGGCCCCAATCCCCTACACCACCCCTTACTTACTGTACCGCTGCTGATGTCGGGTCCTTAGAGCTGCTGACGGCGGGGGCCATGTAGCTGGAGGGTGCTCTCCTCTGTAGTTGCCGGTGGTTTTGTGAATCTGTGGTGCCGCTCATCGCAGTGCCGTTTTAGCTAAGCGCCACGCACTCCTGTTTCGGCCTGCGGGAGGAGCGGTAGGGATGGCCATCGACCATCGATGATTTAAAATCATCGATGGTATGGGGCCGATGTCAAATACTTTTGCCATCCATGTGGGAGTACTATATAGTGTCCCTACATCGATGGCAAAGGAGAAACAATGTTTCCTTTTTTTTTTCTCAAGGTGCCTGGATCATGGAGCATAGCTCCGCCCCCCCGACACCTAGAAGTCCCGCCCACGAGTACTGATTGTCCCACGGGCCATTCAGTCACATATAATGGCTGACCATCGATAGCTAAAACTATCGATGGTTATCCATCAAATAGTTTGCAACTATCGATGGCTGGGTGCAGAATCGCCATCGATGGCAACCATCGATGGCGTCTGCTTCGATGGCCATCCCTTATGAGCGGTTGCACAGAGAGGCTGTGTATATATCCTGCAGCCGCTGCAGTCCCCTCTGGCGGCAGCGGAGGGGTCCGGAACAGCAGGAAACAAACAGGGCAGTTGCAACTGCCTATCCTCCCAGCAGCTTAAGCCCGGCGCACTCACCTTCCCAGGCGCAGCGGTGGTGGAAAGGGTGCAGGGGCTTCCTTGCTGTGCCTGCACCCCCCCTCCCCCACCAAAATCGCAGCGTCACATCTCGAGCTCCTTCCTCCATCTCGCGCCGGGGCTGTCACTAGAAGAGTAGATGATGACGTGAGTCCCGGCAGCAGAGATGCTCAGATAGAACTGCGGGCGGGAGGAGGCGGGGCCACTACCTCTGACTGCGGCCACCCACCTCCAGTGACGCCGCCTGCTGCTGAGTGGCTGAGCAGCCCCTCAGCCCCTTTCAATAGTTGTCAGTGTTTGCGGCGCATGCACAGCGGCCTCACTAGTGTCGGCCTCCCGGGAAAGTTCCCGGTAGTTATAATGGCCAATCCGCCCCTGGGTATTTGCCAGTGGTGTAACTATAGAGGGTGCAGGGGGTGTACTTGCTATGGGTCCTGGTCATTTTGGGGGCCGCCAGACCCAGAAAGGACACCCCTACACCCTGCTATTCATTTTATTTATCAGATGGGCTTCGGTAAGCAACATCCGCCCCTCGCCAGCACCATAGAGGAGCCTGCGGCAGAAACAGGAAGCCTTTCCCCATCCCTCCTCCAACGCCAGTGGTGGTGGTGCTGTGTGTGTGTGTGTGTGTGTGTGTGGGGGGGGGGGGGGGCAGTGGTTGTAGTATAAATAAGAGCTGCACAATATGTATGTATGTGAGCTGCACAGAATGTACAGTATGTATGTATGTCTGTCTGTATATATGTATGTGAGCTGCACTGTATGTATGTATGTATGTATGTATGTATGTATGTATGAGAGCTGCACAGTATTCATGTATGTATGCAAGGGCAAACGCAGGGTTTTCAGAAGGGGGTTTCCAGAGAGAGGGACGGAGCAAAGCATGGAGATGGACACTCAGGTGACCCAGTATATGCTGGGTCAGTTAAAGTATTACAGATAGACCAAAGGTATATAAATAATAATAACTATATATATATTAGGGCGGAGTGAAAAAACTGAAATTGAGAAATTCAAAATCGGCTAGTGTGGGAAAGTTGTGACTTGACCTGAATAAGAAACGTGCAAAAGCATTTTGATCTGAGTCAACATCTTCTGTTCTGGCAAGAGGCCTAAAGTTTCACTTTTTAGGTGAAAATGATGAAACCTATGAAGATGCTCCAATCTAGTTATAATTATGTCAGGATGTCTTAGAGTGGTTCATTAATATACTTTAGCATAGTAAAAAACAGTACGAGCTTGTCCTAGTGCAAAGTGACTGACTGGCGGGAGAAAAAATCCCTAATAATTGACCCATTTTCATGGTCACAATTGTGAATATTGTGTGTTTTCTCCTGAACGTGTTTATAATAGAAGAAGCACAAATACTCTAAATGGAATTTCATTGACACTGTGTGAAATATAACACTGCATAATAGCCCTTAATCAGACCTAATCGCAGTACAAATTTGTTCTCAAAATGGGCAAAACAAATGCTGCATTGCAGGTGGGGCAGATGTAACGTGCTGAGAGAGTTAAATTTGGGTCCCTCAAACGCACTACATGTCCCATATCTCACTGTAACTGATAACCCGATTGTAAAACCCCTTTCCCCTAATGGGTACTGGAAACGCTTTTTAATTCAGTTCATTATATGCACATGTCACTTTCAATCAATTCTCACGCAGCCACTTCTGCCTCTTTATTGTACTGCACAGCGGTCGCCCCTTACTGAAGGATAGGAGCGTCTTATTAATGCACGCACCCTGATGCGTCCACACACAGGGTACCATAATATGTTTTTTTAAATCGTAATATGTTTTTTTTAAATTGTACCAGTAGTGACATGCACGCACTTATCATAATGAGTCACCATGATGCGCTTGTAAACATTTCTCTTTGTTGCACCTCTAGTGCTGTTCGCGTCAGGCAGAGCCAACGGTGAAGACACTGTTGTATCCGGAAGGTTGCCATGACCACCCACAACGTGCAGGTCACCAGCGTGCCAGCGCCACACAGGCTCTGACAGCTTCCGCCCTCTGCACTTCCGTACCGGAAGGCTCTGTATGGCGCGGACGGGGAGGACTGTCCATGTTCACCTATAAAGGTAAGAGGTCGCTCCCGTGAGCAAGTCAGTGCTTCTGGAGTGGGTTTAGGGGTTTGGGTGCGAGGTGTAATGGGTAGTTCTGATGGTGGGGAATGGAGCCCCTGGGACACACGTCTGGCTCACAGAAGCACCAGGCCACGCCCCTGAGGTGAGGCAAATTTAACATGTGCAGAGAGAGTTAGATTTGGGTGAGATGTGTTCAAAGTAAAATCTAAATTACAGTGTAAAAATAAAGCAGCCGTTATTTATCCTGCAACATGGTTTTGTCCATTAGAGAAATAAATTGCTTTGTGGAGATCAACTATGAATCAGGCCTTATGTCAACTATGCTTAAGCATGGATATCCTTAAAACCTGGTCTGCCTAGTGCCTTGATGACAGAGTTTGGAAATCACTGACTTTACTCCTTGCCAGGTGTGGTCACATTGGATGCAATCCTATACACCAGAGATCCTGTAATCAAGTGAATCTCTGTGATGTGATAGGAACACACACCATTGGCTGTCAGATTCTTACAGGATAGTGAAGCTCTGTTTGAAGTGAAACTGTGCGGCTGGCTGCCCATCAGTAGTGATGCTATACCTGACGGCTCAAGCACAAGATAGTGTTAGTATACAAAAGAATAACAAAATAATTAGTAAGGTAAGAAAACAGAGTTACCAAAAATACATTGTATACATTTCTTCACAGAAAATGAATATCTATAATCTCTTGAGCACAGTGATTACTGCACATAGCAAAACATATGAAATTAGTCATATTTGATTGATTTTCATTAGAATTTGCTCCGAACATAAATCCAGTCCCAATTTCGATCCAGTAACTGATACTACTCCATCCTGAGATAACACAAGAATTCTGATCTGTTAGTCAGTCCTCATAGATTAGAGAGGGTCATTCTGGTTTGTTTGGACGGGGCCGAATTCGGCACTGTTCTGATGATTGGTGGACTGCACATTTTGTGTACATATGCAGGTCCACTGTGCGAACGGTCATAGTGATTTACAATGACGCCGGACCATTCTCACAGAAAGGTGCTTGCTGCGGGTGTGTGGCTGTTGGGTCAGGTGTCGCTATGGAAACGCCCAGCGTTTCTTGGGTGTCCCCACGAAAATAGTGGGCGTTCCCATGGGAATGCAGGAATGCCGATGTGCTGGGGGCCCTCAAATATGTCAGACTCCACTGACTTATATTTTTGAGCCCTGGAGAAATCATTCGATGGTCAGTGACCATCAAATGTTTTTTTTTTCTGGCTGCGGGCACATGCTAGGGGATGTGTATTTGTGACACATCCCCTCGCATGGTTGCACGGAGATATGGTGGCGAGAGGGGGGATTTAATCGCCAGGGAATCGTTACAAGGACTCGGTAAGCTGCGTGCTTCGCAGCTTACCTAGTCAATCAGAATCCTTGCTGGAGTGTACGCATGTGTGAGTGTGATAAGACCCTTCAATGTCCTGCATCCTGGTTCTTGTGTGCTATCCAAGTGGAAGCATGTGGGGATGGCATGCTGGGACCTGTAGTCCTCCTATAAAGAATAGTGGGGCAGAAGTATTAAGCCTGGTGAAAAGATTAAATGGAGATAAAAAAGAAGTGATAATGCACCAGCCAATCAGCTTTGTTTAAAAAAGTCAGGAGTTGATTGGGTGGTGCATTATTTTCAAACTTATCCATGATTGCTAGACCCAGGAGTGCAGGCGATAGCCCCAGGTTGCAGCCCAGGCTTGGGGTGCTCTGGAGTGTAGGAGGCCATTATATTGGGGGATCCCCCACTTCCCCTGGAAGTCCCTGCCTGGGCTGACTAGTTAGCTGGGTAAAGCCCCATACAAACTAGAGGATATTTTAAAATATATTGCATAGAAAACACCTGCTGAGACATATCTTTTAAGATATCATCTAGTGTGTACACTCAATATCGTTAACAATGCGTGCTCCTGCATTTATACTTTACCATCCATGTGAACTACCACTGAGAACAGTGGTAGTTCAAAAAAATATGGGGAGCCATGCAAGGGTATGCATTACACCCATTGGGGGTCCATTTTGATTGGTGTTGACACTGCCAAAAAAACCTCTCATGTCAGTATTTTCTTGTGTCGACCTTACCCATGTCAGCCTTTTGATCATGTCGACCTATTGCATGTCAACATTTTTTGTCAACGTTTTAAACCTGTCATCGTATTGCATGTTGACCTATTGACTGTCTATCTAATAAGCCACACCCTTATTTCCCCTGGAATCTTCACAACACACAAATCCGGAGTTAAAGGCTTCCGTGCATTTCCATCCTCTTCTAATCTTATGAAATGTTGAGCTGCCTTTGTTTTCTATATTAACAATAGTGTAGTGTTTATTGAGTCACTGAGCTGATTGTATTGAACACTTCATAGCACTGAGTATACCTACTAATTATACAAATGCTGCACAAAGTAATTATGTAAAGGTATTGGGCAACTGTGCCGCTAGGTAGAACAGTCTACACGGTACTTATGTATTATCTGGGCTCCCATGTTAAATGCACCCCATTTTTTCATACCCCTACTATCCAACTACGCGTGGAGTTGATTTTATATAGTGTGGCGAGCACAGCGAGCCACCGTGCCCGAAGCGTGGTGAGCGCAGCGAGCCCCGCGAGGGGACGCGGTCTCATAAGAAAAACGGGAGCCCAGATATTACATAAGTACCGTCTACACAAAGGAAGAGCCAGGCCCCAAGAAATTTGTGTCTGCGTCAGTGCACAATTCAATCATCACCCTCTCATTAGACCATATAATGGAAGGCAATAAACCATCAATACATTTAAAAATCCTTTGTGGCACATACTGTGCAATGGGGAATGTTGTAGAACATAAAGTAATTTGGGCTGAGCAGTAATTTTAATCAAACTAACCCTACCAGTAATCATGAGTGGAAGCTTCCCCCATATATTAATTTGGGAACGTAAATAATCAATTTAAGGGACAATATTTAAATCCATATACCGAGGGATCACTAATGACCCGAACCCCTAGGTCAGGCCTGGCCAACCTGTGGCTCTCCAGATGTTGTCAAACTACAAATCCCATCATGCCTTGCCACAGTTTTGCTCTTTAAGGGAGTGATAAAACTGTGGCAAGGCATGCTGATATTTGTAGTTTCACAACATCTGGAGAGCCACAGGTTGGCCTGTCCTGCCCTAGGTATTTAAATGATAAAACCCATCCTAATGGGAGTGTTGGGAGAAGATTGAAAGTACAGTGGCTGCTATAAGGTAACATACACGATTTGTACCAATTAATTAATAATCCGGAATAACTGTCAAATTTGTTAAAAGTATCTAGTACATGTGCCATAGACTTGACATAAAAGGAAGAATATCGTCAGGGTACAAGGCAATTTTATCAGTACTAGGTACCAGGCTGCTAAATAAACTTGAAAGTGTGGGATTGGATTATAAAACAATTAAATGGATAAGAACCTGGTTGCAGGATAGGAAACAGACAGTTGTAGTAAATGGAGTGCATTCTATGGAGGGACATGTTACCAGTGGAGAACCCCAGGGATCTGTACTTGGACCAGTGCTCTTTAATATCTTTGTTAGTGACATTGCAGATGGTATTGAAGGGAAAGTATGCCTTTTTGCAGATGACACAAAGATATGCAACAGAGTAGACACACCAGGAGGGGTAAATCAAATGACTGATGATCTAAGTAAACTTGAGAATTGGTCAAGAGAATGGCAACTACAGTTCAATGCTAAAAAATGCAAAATTATGCACTTGGGACTGAAAAACCTAAAGGCTCAATATAGTATCAAGGGTACTATAATGGAAACTACTGAGGAGGAAAGGGATCTAGGAGTCACTATTTCAAGTGACTTAAAGGCAGGGAGGCAATGTAACAAAGCAATGAGGAAGGCTAGTCAGATGCTTGGTTGCATAGCGAGAGGAATCAGTAGCAGAAAAAAAGACGTAATAATGCCACTTTTTAGGTCATTGGTACGGCCTCATCTGGAATACTGTGTCCAGTTCTGGAGGCCATATCTTCAGAAGGATATAAATACATTGGAGAGTGTACAAAGAAGGGCAACTAAAATGGTGCATGGCCTACATCACAAAACTTACCTGGATAGACTAAAAGATCTAAACATGTATAGTTTGGAGCAGAGAAGGGAAAGGGGGGGACATGCTCGAAATCTTCAAATATATCAAGGGTTTTAACATAGTACAGGAGGGAAATTTTCTTCAAAGGAAAAGAAGTAATAAAACACGAGGACATGCACTGAAACTGGAGGGAGGTAGGTTCAGGGGAAATGTTAGAAAGAATTACTTCACAGAAAGGGTAGTGGATAAGTGGAATAGCCTCTCATCAGAGGTGGTAGAGGCTAAGACAGTAGAACAATTTAAACATGCTTGGGATAGGCATATGAATATCCTTACAAAGAAATAAGGATTAAAAAGGGTTGAGTTTACCTGAAGGGTAAAAAAAGGGGCAGACTAGATGGGCCAAATGGTTCTTATCTGCCGTCAAATTCTATGTTTCTATGTTTCTATGGTGTACCCCATAATATTGGTATTCGCTCTGATGAAGCAGGCCAAAGGTTCTATGGCCAGGGCAAATAAGGTAGGTGACAGGAGGCAGCCCTGTCTGATGCCCCTGGCAAGGAAGAAGAAGGACGATGATACACAACCATTAACCATCACCCTTGTTGTTGGGGAAGAATAAAGCAATTTTACCCAGAGAATATATAACTTTGCAGCACTGCTTGTCTTTTAACCGAGGGTGGATCAAAAGTACTTGGTTTAGCCGATACATTCATCACCCCGATTGTATCAGCTAAACCAAGTACTTTTGATCACCCCTCAGTTAATTGTGGATAGTGAGGTAAAGGAGTGTAATGTCCAGGATAAAAAAGGATTTGATAATCTCACTAAGGTAGAGCGTAAGGCTTTAAATGACCTTAAAAACAACAGGTCTTTGGTAATAAGGAATGCAGACTTTTCTGACTATGACCGAGAGGTCAGGAGACAGTTGAGTGATGCAGATACCTACCGTTCAATCCCCTCTAACTCTATGATTGTGATTAAAAAACAAATAGATGTGGCTTTGACCCACGCTGTGAGTATGGGTTGGATTGACAATACTATCTTTAAACTGCTTTAAGTGGAACATCCTAAATGCCCCATATTCTACCCTCTGCCTAAAGTCCATAAGTCGCTTGAGGACCCTCCAGGAAGACCAATTATATCCACGTGTGGGTCATTGCTTCAGCCATTAGCTGAATTTGTGGATTACTACCTGTAGCCGTGTGTGCAGACTAGTATGAGCTATATTAAAGACACTGGTAACTTCCTGGAGAACCTCAGCAATTTATGTGACTTACCTGAGGATTGTATCCTGGCGTCCCTTGACGTATCCTCACTTTATACCGTAATTCCACATGAGGGGGGATTCAAGTGGTTCGTGAAGTCCTCAGTAAGGGACCTTACGAGGGACCCCCAGTGGAATTTATCTGTCAGCTGATAGAATTGGTTCTCATAAAAAAACCACTTCATGTACCATGGTGCTTACTATATGCAAATATCCGGAACCGCCACGGGTTCTAATTTGGCGCCATGGTTTGCCAATCTATATATGGTGGCCTATGAGACAGTCCACATCCTTGGCAGATACAGTGCAAACATCCTTCACTATAAGCGATTTATAGATGATCTGTTTTTAATTTGGAGAGGTACAACAGATTCCTTTTTCTTGATGGTACAACATTTAAACGAATTGGACTGCCCTATTCGATTTACCTCAATGGTGGACCATGACAAAATGAATTTTCTGGACGTGACAGTATTAAGAAGTGGTACCCACTTGGATTATACATTATTCCGTAAACCAACATATAGGAACACGCTTTTGTGGGTGTCTAGCCACCATCCGGATAAATTAAAATCAAAATTATCTATATCCCAACTGTTAAGGGTGTTCAGAAACAACTCAGTACCAGAAATAGCAGAACAACAAATACTGGACTGTTGCGAGAGATTTCGTGCACAAGGCTACCGTGAGACTGATATCAAGCAGAGTTTGAAAAGAGCAAGAGAGATCTTTACTTCCCCTGTATCCAAGAAAAAGTGCAATTCACAACGCATGACAGTGGTGATTAAATGCGATACGAAATTCAAAATGGAGAAATCCATCAAAAACAACTGGCGCATTTTAGGCACAGACCCGGTGTTCAACGCAGAAACAAAGGCACCACCATTGATTGCTGCTCGATCGGGACAAAATTTAAAGGACATCTTGCTGAGAAGTGGCTTGTGACCAAGTCAGGGTGCTTTAAGTGCACAAGCTGCACGGCTTGTCGTAGTCTTATTAGTGGCCCATCATTCCACCATCCCCACAAGGGCCAAAGGATTAATATCCAACATCATCTTACTTGCACATTAGATCACGTGGTGTATTTCTTGCGATGCCCATGTGGTCTATTTTACGTGAAGCTGTTGAAAGAATGAATCAACATCAGTCTTCTATCCGACTTGCCTGTGCCCATCAAACAACGGATAAACCAGTGGCGGCACACTTCTTGAAGTTTAAACATCAAATTTCTTCATTAAGTTGCATGATGATTTACTGGGTACCCCCACTGTTGAGAGGAGGTAATAGAGAATTGATCCTATTGAGAAAGGAAGTTAAGTGGATCCATAAATTGGACACAGTGGCACCTAGTGGCCTTAATGAAAATAATTATTTGTCTGTTTTCCTCTAAAGGTCAGTAGTGAATGTGATGGTCTGAGCAACCATAGATAACAGTGCCCTCTTTGTGTATATGAAATTGTCTACTTTTCCTTTTTTAATGTTAGTAAGTTTTTGTTGTTAGAAAGGATTTTTGTCTTGTATGTCTTTTTAATATTTGGTCACTAGGTGGCGGTAAGCGCCGGGTGAACCTATGTAACCTAATGAGCTCTAGGTCACTTTAAATTATGCAATATTTTCACTTGGATGTGTTAAAAAGGTGGCTATAAATTATGCAGTATTTATGTTTAGAAATATGATGAAGACGATTGCAACATACATAAATAATTCAGCGCAGCAGCACACTATTAATTAAATTTGCCCCGCAGCCGGCATATACATAGAGCACTGCGGGCGCCGGAGTGGAACGCACACTTCCTGGTTGTCATGCTAGCAGTAGCACCAACTGGAGTGTAACGGAGGCTAGGTGCCTTGATGTAAGGTTCTTGCATAGATGACAGAAGGGAGGGATGCAATTGGATAAAAGAAAACCAGTTTTAATAAAGATACTGCGATACAGAAGATGAACTGTGGCACAAAGGTAATACTGAAGATATGAAATAACCAGAGTCAATGATATATAAAACTTATTGTAAAGTTGGTAGTGGATGGATAACAAGGTTGAAAACTGAAGATGACTTGAAGTATAGATTTGAAGAATAAACGTAAACTTGAATAGTTTATTTGAAGGATTTACTTGAAGAGATGATTGAATAGTTGAACGATTGGATGATTGGACGATTGGATGATTGGGTGATTGGATGATTGGATGATTGGATGATTGGATGATTGGACAAATGATTGGATGGTTTGGATGGTTGGATGATTGGATGATTGGACGATTGGGTGATTGGATGGTTGGATGATTGAAAGGTTGGAAGATTGGAAGATTGGATGGTTGATAGGATGAATCCGGGAAGTATAGCAGCAGGCCTGAGTAGCTGTGACCAGGGAGAGTTGCAGTGGAAGTAACCGTCAGGTGAGGAAAGGGTGATCCCCTTTGGGGGGCTAACCTTGTCCGGACCGTAGAGGCGGCAACAGGGTTCTGCAGGTGGATGGTCTTCACAGCAGGCTAGCAGGAGTGGATTCAGTCTGGAGAAAGCTGACAGGCTGCAGTGCTTTCAGCAGGACTGGGAGTCAGATGCCTAGGGAAAGGACATCATTGTACTGACTGCCTGTTTGGCCCAGCTGGTCAGTATTTAAAAGGAGAGCTGCACTGTAGTTGGCTGAAGGTAATTGGTAGTGCAGCCTGGTTGGAGAAACCAACAAGATGGCCGCCGCCAGGGAAGGTGACAGGTTTCAGAACCAGGAAGTGTGTGCAGTACACTCCAGGCAGCGTGTCCAGCAAGGCCCAGGCAGAGTTCACAGCATCATGGCGCCTCAGTGTGGGAGGCATGGGTGGCAGACATGGTGGTCCTGACAGCACCCCCTCCTTTACGAGTGGCCCCTTGACACTCCTTAGGCTTAGCTGGACATTTCCTGTGAAAATCTTTGATTAGTTTTGGTGCGTGTACCTCTGTGGCATTGGTCCAAGATCTCTCTTCTGGGCCATATCCTTTCCAGTCGATCAGGTACTGGAGTCACTTGTACCTTATACGAGAGTCCTGGATGCGAGCCACTTCATATTCCACGCCCCTGTGATTAAAGACTTTAGGAGATTTGGGGAGACTTGCATGATATTTGTTTAGAATCAATGGTTTGAGTAAGGAGACATGAAAAGAGTTGTGAACCCTTAAATAATGAGGTAATTTTAATTTGTAGGCAACCGGGTTGATGATCTGCATGATTGGAAAAGGACCAATGAACCGTGGTGAAAACTTCATTGAGGGGACCAGAAGGCGAAGATTCCGTGTGGACAGCCATACCTTATCACCTACTTTTAAATTTGGAACTATTCTTCTTCTTCTATCTGCAAATTTTTGTACCTTTGAGAGGCGCTGACCAAGGATTTCCTGACCTTTCTCCAATGGTGACACAGTTGCTGGAGAGTCAAGGTTACCGCTGGCACAGATGTCAAAGGAAGCCGCTGGAAATCAGGAACCTTGGGATGGAAGCCATAGTTAATAAAGAAAGGAGTAGAAGAAGCAGACGAGTGATACTGATTGTTATGGCCCAACTCGGCCCATGGCAATACCTCAACCCAATCATCTTGAGAAGAGGACACATAAACATAAAAATGTTTCTACATCCTGATTGACTCTTTCCGTTTGGCCATTAGATTGTGGATGATAGGCTGTACTAAAGTTGAGTTGAATCTTGAGGACTTTACACAATGCTCTCCAGAATTTGGCCACAAACTAAACCCCTCGATCGGACACAATCTCTTCGGGTAGTCCATGGACTCTGAAGATCTCTTTTATAAACAAATCAGCAAGCTTGGGAGCTGAAGGTAACCCCTTCAGAGGTATGAAATGCGCCATTTTCGAGAATCGATCGATAACCACCCGTATGGTACTATAACCATCTGAGGATGGTAGATCTGTGATGAAGTCCATCGACAAATGAGTCCACGGTCCCCGTGGGATCGAGAGTGGCCTCAATGGACTTATTGGCGCTAGATTAGATGACTTATGTTGGGCACAATGAGGACAGGATGCAATATACTCTTGCACATCCTTTTTTAAAGCAGGCCACCAATATTTTCGGGACAATAATTCATTCGTTTTTCGGCATGGGGGGCAGGGCCAAGTGATGTCAGCCTTGCCCCGCCCCCCTGATGTGTTGAAGTGTAAAGTAGGCATGTATGGCCCCTAGTCCCCTCACTGCCCTCCCTCCCTCTTCCCTGCACTGAAGACAGGGCCGGCGCTACCCACTCAGCAGCTCCTGCAAAGCAGGGAGGCGCCATGCTGAAAAGGCGCTGTCTCCCTCCCTGCTCTGCTAAAGCTGCCTCAGCCTTCAATGTCATTGCCTCTTGCACGCCGCCGGCAGCGCCTGTCTGACAGCAGGCGGGCGGTATTATAAAGAGCTCCTCCCTGCACCGCGAGTGCATACAGCCTGCATGCCGCCCTCAGTGCCTGTCTGACAGCGAGCGGCAGTATGGAGAGGCTGAGCAGCTCCCTGCAATACGCACACATTGTCCTCCTCCTGCGACCTGCCCCCTCTATCTCACGGACACTTACGCTGAGGCATGTAGCGCTGTCTGTGAATGCCTGGATGACATGTCATGTCCGGATCCGCCCCTTACCCATTGCTCCCTGCACCTGTCAGCTGTCAATCAAATGACGAACAGGCAGCAGCGCCGCCTCCCCTTCCTTCCCTCTTCTCAGTGTGCTGTGCCAGTGCCACTGCCAGTCCTCAACACTCCGCCCCCTCTATCTCCTACCCTCTTCTTCCATCTCCTTCTCTCCCCTCCTTTCCTCCACAGTCACGAGAGGGGTGTAATGGCGTCCTCAGCGTCCTGCCCACGCAGATAGAAGAGGAGGGACTGCACAAGAGTTAAACAAAAGAATAGTGAGTCTTTTATTATACATGTTTATAACAAATTTTGTAATAATTTTAGATTATATAATTTTAGAATAATTTTAATATTAATTTGGACACTTTTTAAATAATGGGCTGGGTTATGTGCCTAAAGGTGGCCATACACGTTGCAATATCAGCGTGCGATGCGATGTGCGCTCCAGTGGGCACAGACCAAAAAGTATGTGCTGCACATACTTTTTGTACTGCTTTCAGATCGCATTGCACACACATTGCATGCATGCCGTGTGATGTGATCTAGCCCATAACGTATGCGATTCTCACAGCGTGTATGGGCACCTTTAGTGCCTGCAACATTTTGCGGACACAGCACTCAGATGGTGTATGCATACATGTACATGCACCCGAGATCCCCCATAGGATCGCATGTTGCATACGCTCCCACAATTGGGCTGCAGCTTGTTGCAATGGCAATGTGAAAGGGTGCCGGACACCCTAGCACCGGCCCTGACTGAAGAGATGAGGCGTGAAAATTATGTTCTCCACCCAAACTGGTTCCCCCCCCCCCCCTGCATGTGGGACATTGCCACCCATGGGAGGGAAAGCTGGACAGTCTCCAAATAGCGGGACTGTCCTGATGTAATCTTTAGTTCGAAGGTATGGTTGAAGGCATTGTCCGTTTAACATTAAGTTGGAATAATACATGTACCAAAGATTCCTGATCCTTATTCGATAAGACGTGTATGCTGCATCTAGCAAATAACACAGTAGTTCCGGCTGAACTTCAGAACATTCCATTGAAGCAGGCAACAATTGTTGACACATGTAGGCTTAGTTTATCATGGAATTTACCTTTCATGGAATCAGTTCCATCCAATTAGTGTAATAAAAGCTTGTCTTCTTGTGTCACAAGACAAGTGTACAATAAATACATTGCTTACAATAAATAGTACATCAGAGGGAGATAACCGAATGCAGAGCATCAAGTAAAAAAATTGCAATCTGAGACTGCAGAAAGTTTCAAAGTAAGATTAAGCCTGACTGAACAAGGCCCTGAATAGCTCAATGGTAGATAATGCATTTGTCCACAAGAGGGCAGCAACCTCACGCTATGCGTAACTAAGCAATGGCAATGTCATATTAACAAGCATAGTAGATGCTTACATTCAAACTCTATGGACTCACGGTCATCCCAGATGTCAGGTCCAGAGGGAGCATCTAACCCGAACACTGATAATTGTTTTAATGTGCAGTTGTATTTTTTTTTTTTTTTTGTGAAATCTTAATTGTAGAGAGTTGCAAACAGAATGAGGATAAAAAAAGGGGACTAGTGAGAAACAGGAACCGTACCGAACCCTAAAACACCAGAGAGGACATGCTCTATTCATCAAACTGCCATTCCAAAAATTGTAGTGTCCGGTCAGGGGTGTGCCTGTCCTGGGGGTGTCCTGTCTGTTGGAGATACCTGTGACAGCTGTAACCTGTGACTTCCCCGAGGGGTGTGAGAGCTAAGTGGCGGTTTTTACCTATGTAGTGAAGCCAGATGCAGGGGGAGAATCTCTAAGCTAAAAATGCGGTAAAAACCCCGTTATCGGGGTTTTTACCACATTTTGGGATGCTGTAAGCATCCCCCGCCGGGTTACCGCGGCGGGGGGGCATCGCCAGAAAAATCTGGCGATGCCCCATAGAAGCCAATGGGCTTCTATCGCAACCCTCACCTGTGTCCGGGCAGCACAGCGCAGTGCTGCCCGGACCTGTGACCTCCTCCCTGCACTGATCCTCTTCCGGGTGCAGGGAGGAGGAGAGCCCGGCGCAGCAGCAGCAGCGCCGGGTGTGGGAGGGAGGGGAGAGCCGCCGGGACCAGCTGGGACCCGGCGACTCTCACCGCAAAGGACAGCTCTTAACGCAAGAGCTGTCCTTTGCAGGGCCGTCTTAACAGCAGTGTGGGCCCCTGGGCAAAGCAATACACTGGGGCCCTTACCCATTCTCCCCTCCTAGAGGTGGGGGGTGCTATCAGCAGCAGATTTGATGTCCCACGGGTGGCAGGGGGTGCTCTATCTTCCACTCAACATGTAGGACCAGGAGCAGTAACTTCTGCTTATTACTCCTTTACTGCACAGGTGGTGGGAGGGAGAACACTAACGTGTGGAAGGGGGCCCTGAGCTGAATGAAGGGTCCCTTGTAAATTACTTCCAGGGAGGTAGGGGGTGTTTTATACGCAGAGGAGGGTTGTATAATGGAGTGGGCTTAATATTCGTCATTTTCCGGTGGAAGGGCAGCTTAACTGCAGATATCACCATTATCTGGAAATAGATTTCTTAGCCTTCAATAGTATAAAAACCTAGAGTCCCAACTTTCAGGAGGTGCTGGGAACTTGGGTATCAGAGATCAGGAGCCAGAGCAATCCATTGACTAAAATATAAAACTGTACACCAGACGTTTGGAGCTGGAGCAGGGACCGGCTGCTGGAAGGCTGATATCTCTGGTTCTGGGCATGATAGAGACAAGCCGCTATTGTCGACAGAAAGGGGAGAGTCCCAGCTTTTGGAATATGCTCTCAGAAAACCTCTAAGTCAGAGAGAACCTGAGAAATATGACTGGGAAATGCAATTAACAGGTCGGATGTGTACTGCTGCTTTGAAGCTGGATATCTCCAGTTCCCCAGGGCCGATTTTCAAAATTCTGGTATCCCTGGAAAAAGGGGGTCCTCAGCTATCAGAATAGGGCCTTAATTATCGCATATGTTACAGCATATGCGATAATTAAATATGCGATGGGCGGCGAAGGGGGGCGGAGATTCTTAGAGAATCTCCCCCGCAGTCTGTGAGACTGCTCTGGCTTCACTGTGACTGCCAGTGACTTCCAATTCTAAGTCCAACCTGCCAGTCACAAAGGCAGTCCCATTGGGAGGTGTTCCCTCCCTCCAGGACGCCTTTGTGAGGGCTATATAGGTACTGTGCACGTGCGGGTCCCGGTGCCTGTAACTTACATTGTACAGGACCAAGATTGCTTCTATGGGCTGTTGCCCAAGCAGCCCATAGAAGTTGGCTGCATGCACGTGTGTACTGTGCATGCGCCAGTCCCGGCGCCTGTCACTCATCACAGAACAGGCGCCGGGACGGGAGAGGAGGCAGCAGCAGCGGCGGCGACAGGGGGGATGGAGTGCAGCTGCGGCCAGAGGCAGCCCCCTCCCCCAATAAGGTACGAGCCGCTGCTGACTAATATGTGGACGTCATCAAGCCGCGCCCCCATGGCAGGCAAACACTGCATTTGTGATTGGGAGAGGGGCTAAAATTACGCAAAATAACACAATTCACGTAATTTTAACCCCACCCCTCACTGCGGAAAATGGTATTTAGGGCAGCACGGAGGGGGTGCAGGGGTGCAGGGGCTGCATGGCCAACGCAGGAGGATTGACCACCTTCCTGGGGGGCCGGGAGAGGGACCAGATTTTCGGGAGCCTCCTTGCAATTCTGGGAGGTTAGGCAAGTGAAGTGACCTCAAAAATTGTCTTTTTTTAGACAAAGGAACTTCCCAGTGCTTCAGCATCTATGGCAGCGGTTCGCAAAGTTTTTTGAATCAAGGCGGCCTGGATTTTTAGAATTATTTTTACGGCACCCCTAGGCCTAAAGTTTTTATTCAGAAATATATTAAATCAAGTAAATAGTTTTTATATATTATTTGATGAGGGACAGGATTTGCTTCTGTTTGTCCACATGATGTATGCCTGGCAGCCACCAGCACTGGTTTTGCCTATTACATAGATCATAAATTATTTAAATCAGAGCCGTAAGTTCATCTCAGTTGTCCGGAGGCAAGATAAATATTGGTGCACCCCCACCCCCAAATACACACACACACACACCACCTTATATAAATGTATGTATATATATATATATATATATATATATATATATGCAGTATATATCTCTATCTATCTATCTATCTATCTATCTATCTGTAGATAGATGTATATTTTTTTCTATAAATCTTGTTACATTGCATCAACTTTATTTACATTAGAATTTATGGTACTTGTGTAGTTTCACGGCGCCAGCATGGCGCATGGCTTCGCTCGCCCACGCTGCGGGCTCGGTGGCTTGCTACGCTCGCCACGCTATCTACAATCAACTCCATGCCAACGTGGATAGTGGGGGTATGAACTATCCATGTTGGCATGTTTAAGTTACTTTATTTTAGATAGTTTGGCGAGCGTACCCAACCCTGAAGCTTAGAAAGTCGGCTCCTGATTGGCCGCCTAGGCTGACCGGTCGGTAGGGTTAATGTTTTGGCCGCGGGACCTTATATAATAAGTGTCCCCCAGCTGTGACATTACCCTGCTGGCTGGTTTGGCCTGGGGCTGGTTCCTAAAATACGGGGGACCCCTAGTCGTTTTGTCCCCCGTATTTTGGGAACCAGCCCTGGACCTGGAGCCTGGGGCTGGTTGTTTAAAATCGGGGAACCCCTATGTGCCGGGTTCCCTGATTTTTAATTACCGGCCCCAGCTCTTTCAGCCTGGTGCTGGTTGCGACTGTGGGGGGGACCCCACACCGTTTTTTTATTTATTTAACCTTTTTTTTACACCTTGCAGCCTGCACGGATCTGACTGATCCGTGCAGACTGCCTCCACTAATTCGTATTAGCGGCCGTATATACGGCCAGCTAATACGAATTAATACGCCATCGGAGGGTTACAAAGCAGTCGTATATGACTGCTTTGTAAATCTCCCTCCAGAACATGACTTGGCATACGATGTATGCAGTCGTATTCATTCGTATTAAGAATACGAATGCAACTTTTTGCATTCGTATTCTTAGTAAATTTCCCCCAAAGTGGCAAGCTGCTGCACGATAATCTTCCTGCAGCCACCACTCACAGAGGGCCCTCCGGGTCCCTTCTGTCTCTCTGCACCATCCCTATTGTCTGCCTTGCTCCTATAACTGCTAAATGGTCAGCAAAGCATGACAGGTGCAGAGAGGAGCTGTATTAAACACATTCCCCCCAGTGAGTATCAGATGAGCAGCAAGCACTGGGGAAACCATAGTTGCAACAATCGCAATGGTTTTCAGTCTACAGTGTTCCAATGGTGATGTTCCAATGTTTGAAAACCTGATTTTACAAATGTTATTATTATTATTATTATTATTATTATTATTATTAATAATAAATAAAATCATTTTGGATAAGTTTAACATTTTATGAATAGGTTTTGCAGAAAAAAAATGCTAGTAATCTGCCATACTGTCAGGGCTTGGGTCTCTGGTGTTCCCGGCTGTAGCAGCAGTGGCCCAGTGGTGGATGCTGGGAGCTGGAACACGGGAGGCTTTAGGTAAGGACAGTTCATAGGATTATCACTAGCACTGCGAGCACAGCTAGGTAGGGGAGTTGACGAGACTCTGGTCAGAGACGCGGAGTCTAACACCACCAACGGTTTTCACCAGAAGGGTTTGGACTCCGGCCCTCTGACCTGAGTTCCTCACAGCTAACTGTCCAGTCACAGGAGATGGATAGTGACTAGTGGCAGTGAGCTTGGAACTTGGAACTTTGGTCTGCGCTGTCTGGGGAGGCTGGAAAGATAGCAGTGGCTTGAGAGCCGGCACGGAGTGTTGATGGCCTGGAAGCCAGAGGGAGTGTTGATGACCTGGGAGTCGACACGGTACTGTAGATGACCTGGGAGCCGGAGGGAGTGTTGACAACCTGGGAGTCGACACGGTACTGTAGATGGCCTGGGAGCTGGAGGGAGGCGACGGCATGGGAGCCGGAGGGGTATTGATGAACTGGGAGTTGACACGGCAGTTGACGGCCTGTGAGCCGACACGGCTGTTGGCGACCTGGGAGTCAACATGGGGATTGACAGCTTGGGAACCAACACGGGGAATACAGGAACTACAGAGTTGACACCTGAGTCGCAGAAGATATAGCCCTTTAAGAGCAGTAGCGAACTCTGAGGGATTCTGTAGTGCTCTATACTCTTCCCTTGGGAGCTGGAGATGGTAGACAGCGAGGAAGGTAACCTGGCAGGTGAGGAGAGCAAGGGAACTTTAATACAGGGTTGCCGACTTTCACAGTCTGCTTTCTGGGAGAAGCCCGGAGAGGAGACTGTCAGCATCACTTCTGGGGGCGGGGCCTGATGGAGACATCATCAGTCCCTGCCCCCAGTAATGCAAATCCCGCAATATGCGGGTCTCCGGTGAGGGGGCGGGGCTAAATATACATGATTAGCATATTTAGCCCCACTCCCTTCTGCCGAAAAGCCGCGAATCGCGGCAATTTCAAGCTTCTATAACCAGGTACGTTAGGGGCGGAAGGGGGTTTGCAGGAATCTGGGAGGGTGGCCTACCTTTCCAGGGGGCCGGGAGAGGGACCCGATTTTCGGGATCCTCCCGGCCATTCCGGGAGGGTTGGCAACCTTGCTTTAATATCAGCAGCAGATGACAGCAGCAAGTTGCTTAGGGTTTTGCACAGGGTAACCACAGGGACTTTGGACGGGATCCTGGAGCCTTGGAATGCTGAGGACTGGATACACACAGGGATCAGACAAGTTGTTCAAGGCAGGGGTAATGGGCCAGATGCCTCAGCTATATCCCCCCTGCTGGCCTGTGATTGGATGCAAGCTGCAGCAGCAATTAAGTCCAGAAGATACCTGTGCACACCTTTGGTCACATGGGTCAGTGCACAGGTCAGAGTATCAAGGTCACAGGGAAATTATTGAACAGTCATGTGATTGCAGGTGTCATGGTGGCACCCCTGTGGCGTGGGCCCTGCCCGGGACCAGCGTGGGACGCTGACAAGAGTTCAGGATAATGCCACTCAGATCCTGCCATGGAGAGTACCCGGGGACGGCACCGCAAGACACACCAGCGAGCGGGTAAGGAACATGGGCGCATGTGCAGATGCGAACGTGCACCGCGGTTTCTGACACATACTAAATTACATTTGTATTTTTGCATTCATGTTGCAAGACAAGCTCAATGTGTGTAGGTAACCCTATATTATTTACCTTCCCATATGGATATTTACATTTTTTTTAGAAATATGTTTGTTAAGGTTCACGCATGAGATGAAAAGTAAACAAACATTGTGAGTCATTATAGGTATACAAACGTGCATAGTACAATAGGTAAGTACAGTGGCGTGACTACAGGGGGTGCAGGGGATGCAGCTGCTATGGGGCCTGGTGGCTGGGTGGGGCCCAATGACCTAGCAGTCAATCCCCTGCTCCCTTTTGAGTTTTTTCCCCCTTTTTATTGCATTCATTGTGCACTAGTGCCGCTCATCCAGTTAGGTCCGGCAGCTCTACTTCAATTTCCTAATAGGTGGTGAGGTGGGGATGGGGTACAGACTTGGCAGGCTGCGTAGGACGCCATGCTAGAGGGCTCTGCGGCTGTTTTCTTCAATTGCCTGGAGAATGCTGAGATTATGCACCAGTGGGCTCCCGCCTGCTCCCACACATGAGGAGCAGATGCCCGATAATTCAGCACTATGCGTGGGGTGGTCGCGCAGCACAGGAGAGATTCGGCAGGATGCTGGATGCACACACCCATTACAATGCGCACAATATGGCTCCTGAACCAATCAAAGCAGGTATCTGACTTGGGGGGGGAGGGGGGGAGATATGCACCTGTGTGGCCTGCACCCCCTGCAAGTGCCAGCCTGCCCCACCTGTGTGGCCTTCACCCCCTTGCAAGTGCCAGCTTGCCCCACCTGTGTGATCCCCCATACTGTCTGCCCATTTGTCCATCTTTGCCCCAGTTCATTCATATATTCATAGATGCAGCATATGGTGCTCAGTCCAACCATGTCCCCCCTTCCCCAATCTGTACTGTACATCTATGTCCATCCATCCTACCTGACTGTCCTGGCAATGTCTCTCCTGCTCACTCTCCTATTTCTACCCCTATCTCTCCCTGACACTCTCTCTCTCTTTCTCCCTATCCCTCTTTCTCTCTCCCTTTTTCAGGGAACACCCCCCCCCTCCCCCCCAAAAGGCATAGTAGTGACATTGGTGGGGGCCCTATCAAGATTTTGCTATGGGGCCCATGACATTCTAGTTACGCCCCTGGGTAAGTATAACTCGGTATGCTGTCCAACAAAAGAGTTAGGACAAACTATTCATATAAGTGCATCTCTAGAAAATGTATCTGGGAAACAATGATATATATGATGAACCATCAATTTTTCAATTTTAATTAGTTGAGGAATTAAGGGAATTGGAGTGTGATTGGAAGTTGTGATGAGGGTGGGGGGGGGGGGGCATATTCACATTATATATATATATATATATATATATATAAATATATATATATATGTAGAGATAGAAGGTTAGCACTCCAATGAGCCCAAGCTATTTTGCAGGCTTGGTGCAGACTTGATAAATAAAAAATTGCAGTAACTCCAGTGCCTTTCAAATCCGGGAGAGCCAGTGGGATCTCTCGGTGCAATATCGAAGATGTGGGGCGGCGGCACTCAGGCTACACCTTGATAAAAAAACCTTCGGGTTTTGAAACGTTGGTTTTAAATACCGCCTGTTTGTGCTTTATTTGCCTGAGTGCCGCCGCCCCACATCTTCGATATATATATATATATATATATATGCTATGTTGTTTAGGCATCAACTCTAGGATGCAAGAAGATATTTAGCAAAACTTTATTAACTGACCGCATATTTATTATCTTGTCTCCGATTACTTTTCTGATTTTTAGTTAGAAAATGTACTTACTGTACTTACATTTGCTATAACATATTATTATAATTACAATTACAGTATTATGCAGTTCTTGCATCTGCTTTCAAGTGTGAGCAGCATATTCAGGAACACAGAAGGAAAAGTAAAAATCTGTCAGTGTCACTGTTAAGGGCCTTACACACCGGGTGGTTTTGTGCTGAGGGTTGATCATTTTTGTCCTTTGAGCTGCTTTCAGCTCAAAGCCGTCCAGTGTGTATGAGCCAGCGATGAGCGGTGAGCGCTGATACTCCCTCCCACATCATCGCCGGTGGACGTCGCTCCAGCGGATGAGCAGCTGGGTTCCCGGGCTTTCTATACCATCCTGCTATGGAAAGAATACTTGCCTACTTTTGAAAATTAGTCTCAAGGAGATTATAGCTGTCAGTATTTTGCACAGCGTGCCGTAAAGGGGATGTGTCATGCAGGGCCGGCGCCACCACTAGGCAGCCTTAGGCATTTGCCTAGGGCGCCGGCCACTGGAGGGGGGTACTGAGCGGCAGTCAGTGCCCCCCGTTGCATGAGGAGCAGCAGCAGAGCTCCCGCCGATGAGAGCAGTAGAAAGCTGAAGCAGCTGCCAAGTCTCCAGCTATTCAGTAGGTGAGTGTGCCATACGCCCCCACCTTCCCCTTTCCTCGCTGGTAGACATCTTTGGCGGGGGTATCGGCCGCAACCAACCCACCCTGGGAGCCCGCCCAGCCCATGGATTATGATCGGCGGGCATGGCAGCCGTGGAAACAGGGGTGGCATCCTGTAGGTTTGCCTAGGGCACTTAGATGTCTTGCACCGGCCCTGGTGTCATGCTCCACCCAAAGGGCGTGGTTAGTTCCATATATGGACGTATATGTGCTGAAATGCTTATAACATTAGCAACTATAAACTTTGGGCAATGTAGAAAGTATTGATAATAACATTTCTGCCTGCAATATTGGATTATTTGTTTGCAATTATTTGCTATGATATTTAGTTTCTTCTCCCTCATCACAACATACATGATAATTAGAGCCATGCTATGCAATAAATTCCAAGTGCAAAACCCATCTGATTGTATATATCTCTGACACCCCCCCCCCCCCCAAAAAAAAAATAAAAAAAAAAATAAATAAGAGCTGCATAAGGTGGTTTAGGAGAAATCAGGGAGATTTCTGGACTCTTCAAGGAGAGAGGGAGATTGCTCTAATTTCAGGGAGTCTCCTGCAGAATGCAGGAGGGTTGGCAACAATGATGGAAAGTCGTCCAGCCTTGGGGAAATTGCTCAGAAGGGTGAAAATAACTCAGTGTGTATGGACCTTTTACACTCTGCTGGCTATATTTAGGGGGTAATTCTGGTTGACTCGCAAAGCTGCGTAATTTGTGAGTCAACTAAACACCGCCCGCTGCACGCACGCCGATTTTCTCTGCATGCATGCAAATGGACGTTTTGCATAAACATCCATTCACAGCTTGCGTGCGGGGCAGAAATCATTTGATGGGCGCCGACCATCAAATAATTTACACAGCACTCGCAAATCTCTCACTCACTGGTGACTCAGATTTGCGGCACCCTGGTATGGGAAGAGGGCGGGCAGCTGACATCCAGTAAAGTTTGTATCTTTATAAGTTTTTACCGAAAGAATCAAGAAATAAGACTCTGCAGCCACATACTTTACTTACTACTCTATTTATTTAGCACCTTCTAGAAGATAATAGACTCGGATTAGTTGCCCATAGCAACATTCCATCTGAAACAGAACTCCCCTCTTAGTAAATAAACTCCTATCTGTCAATAATTCAAGCTGGCTATTCATATTACAATAAAATGTTTTGTTTAAGAGGCCAATACCATTAAAAAAAAACTATTAAAGTACAGTAACTGCTGTTGTAACAGCTGCAATAATATTCCAAAACAATCTCATATATGACCTTGATATATCATTGGCTGAGGACTTTGCTATGAATAGTGATGCTGTTGCCACGTTAGAGGGCTCAGACTTTTGATTGGCCTTGTCTTTAGCAACCAAGGCAAAATAAAGGAAGGTCCCATTCTTAATTGTGACATTCTGAAGAGTAAAGCTGAATTGCTCAACGGAGCCAGCTGGCAGCGGTGTAAGACTGGAGATATCGATAGCGGTGGCATTTTCATAGTTGTCTATCAGTTCCTGTCTGCTGAAACTCATTCGTAGATCATACATGGAAACTGGAAAGTAGAAATGACACGGACACAAGTTACAATTGTCATTTGTCATATAGTAAGTGTAATTCCAGTTGAAATTTTTTTTTTCAATATAAAGTGTATTTACAGTATTTGTTACAAAGTGTACCTGGTGGCGTGAGCCAGGGCTGGATTAACAATGGGCCTGATGGAGATACAGCTCCAGGCCCACTATCCTATTTTGTACCTGAGGGCCAGTGCTTTCCAACGAGCCCAGTCCCGTGTCACTAGCCCCCTGGGATCCGGAGATACAGCCAGGCAAAGCACTTTCCCCATAGGATAACATGGGACCCGCTAATTCCGACCCCCACCTGGTTCCAAAGACTGCCAGTTCCCCCTGCAGCATTACAGAAGCTCGAAGTTGAACCATAATAGCTGGGCCTTCAATCTGATACCAGGCTGGTCCATATGGGTTCATTGGTTCTAGAGATATTGCGGGTAAACCAATTTTTTTCATTTCTGAAATGTAATTTCATGTCTGTTCATGTTGTTTGAGGATAGATTTCTCTGGATCCAAATGTCCCAGTTTCACAGGACCAAAATCAATCGAAGCCCACATGTAAATGGGTCAGTTGGTTATGAAGATATAGCTGGTTGTTTAAAAGGGGGATGTATAAACATACATCGCCGCCCCTTGCCACACCTCAGATGCAATGCCAGTTTCTCTCCCCCTCACACTAGAAAATGCAGGGACTAGGCTGGTGTAAAAGGGCCAGGGAATATCCCTGCATGATCCTGGGACCATATTCCCGGGTAAGTCCCGGCTGTCCCCCAGTTACCGCGAGCATGTATTCCCCCTTGGCAATGAGCATGCAATCTCACATGGCAACAAGCATGGAACCCCTGGCAATGAGCATGGAACATTATGGTGTTTGACATAATAAGTAATGGACATTATGGTGTGTGGCTTAACATGTAATGGACATTATGGTGTGTGGCTTAACATGTAATGGGCATTATGGTGTAAATTTTGGCACGCAATGCCACTGTTTATGAAGCATAATGTGCATTATTGCTCACTCTGTTTGGTATAAAGTGTATTTTGGCTGAATACGTGTGGCATAACGTGAATTTTGACTCAATCTGTGTGCCATAGTATGAATTTTGACTCAGTCGGTGTGAATTTTGGCTCATTATGGGTGGGATGTACTATGACGAAAATGTGGTAAAACCCCTGTTTTATCACATTTTTTTATTTACCAAAACCCGGCCGCACCGTCTTCGGCAGGCAGGGTATTGCTACCTTTGGATGGCGATACCCTATAGAAGCCTATGGGCTTCTATCGCTACCTGCCATCTGCACCCCCCTCCCCTGTCCTCTGTGCTGCTCCTCCTCCCCCAGCAGAATGTCACAGCCGGGGAGGCCGCAGATGCATGCTGGCATTGCGTCTGAGGCGTGGCAAGGGGCGGCGATGTATGTTTATACATCCCGCCCTCCATGTGGCATAATGTGTAAGAGGCAAGTACAGTATAAGGGGGTTACTATTGTGTTGCATGATTTGCATAAGGGGTATATGGTGTGGTAAACTTAGGTGACCACATTAAAGGTGCTGAAATGTTGTCTACCAAGTTTCAGCTTTCAGTATTTTTTTTATGACTGGAATGCCGCCTAACCCCTAACCCTAAGTATCTTAAGACATCGGCATCCTGCGGGAGCACCTTTGGAGGGCACCCGCCAATATATCTCCCTGTTTTTTTCCTCTGCCAGCCCCCTGCCTTTTCTAGGCATATATAATTAGTTGAAAGTATTTACACAAATAGAGACACACCCATGAGCAGACCACCCAACCAAAACACTGGTCACGCCCCCCACATTATTAGGTGCTGGACACAACCCCTATAATTGCGCATAATAGGCCCTTGATAATTTTCAGCTCCAGGCCCATTTAGACCTTAATCTGGCACTCGCGTGAGCATAATGCCAAATTATATTATTTTAAAAACATTATTTAATGTTTTAAAAATGACAACACTAGAAAGTAGTTGAGGACAGATCAGAAAGGGGGGGGGGAGCATTGGGGAAGAGAAGGAGATAGTGGGGAACAATGACTATAGCTTAGCTTCTTCCACAGGTCTATGAAATATATGATAGTAAAACAATCAGTACCTCATTGGTAGACATGAATCTACTGTAGGTGGGAATTATAAATAGATATAAAGAAGAACATAAAAGGAAGAGCAGCCCATCGCCTCTGCCTGCCATGTGTCACAAGGTTAAATGTCAACCAAAATTTAACCGGCACCAATCTCTAGTGGTATTGTGGGTAAAGTCTAATGGTAAGCTTGGGCTTAACATGGGTTCTTGCCAAACGGTGAAGATAATGCTGATACCCACAGGTCATGGCCACCACAATGGTGGATTCCGGCAGCTTAGGAGCAAAATCAAAATAAATTGTAAGTTCAGGAATTAACAGCACAAGTATGAAACAAACTAATTAGGCCAATGGCCAGATCCATAATCAACAAATTAGAAAACAGGACTAAGCTAGATCTTCATATGTATGTCATTAGAATGTATAAGAGTTACAGGAGAAATACTAAACCTGTTCCTCAGGTAATGGCTAATGTGGAGGAATTGGAATGGCTTCAACAGAAGCCTAATGACATCATGGTACATGTAATTGCCAGTACAGCAGTGGCAGAAGCAGCTATTTGACACTAACGTTTAGTACATAACAGGTCACTCTATATTTTACCATAGACGTCACAACCTGGCTACTCCAGCTGAAGGAATTCTCAGCTATTGGAGTGTCTCACGTTAAGTAGAAATCTGTCTATTTGTCTTCATTTACAGGTAATGATGTATTTTGTTTTAGGCCATAGTGGAAGACAGGTCAGATCAAGCATAGCTAACTATGGGCCACATTCAGGGGCATTTTAAGAGAGGAGGAGGCCCGTGTGCAGCATGCTCTAGCTGGGCCCAATCCTCTCTGCTGGGATTAGCAGGGTCTGAGCTCTAGAGTGCTCCGACCTAACTACACATGCACAGATTTCTGCCTCCCTGCTGCTACCTACACTGGATTTTGGAGGGTATGTATTTAAAAATTGGGTGTAGTGTGTGGTGTAGGCCCCCTGGGTCTCAGGGGCCCGTGTGCACTGCGCACACTGAACCCTTTATAAAAATGCCACTGCCCACATTACAGCAGATCTGACATGACTTGCTAAAATATTTCTGATTAGCTTGGGAGCTTCCCATATATTTGCAAATATATGTAACCAAGATCTCTGAATAATATTACCATATAGATTGAAATCTGGTTACTGATATCACACAGCGTTGCTTGGGGGAACCAAATGTGCTTTTATTTACCTACACGTTACCAGCCTGTCAAAATGATGGCACAACATAACAGTATTGTCAGCGCACAACACTTGCATTCCCCCCATTGAGGTGAGCAGCAGTGTTAGCCATTTATTATTACTTAGGCTATCCATACCGCCCAACATTTGAGAGTGTGGAATCAAGATAGTAGGGCATAGTTGCATCAGAAACTCCAATACATGGAACTATCAAACCTGCTTCCTCCATTCTGCTTGTTTGCTATGGACACTACCAAGCAGAAAGTGCCCTGTATGGTGTCACACCATCGATTTGAACCTCTACAGTAGTGTAGTCTTAATAGCGTAGCAAGCTTCTTCCTGCGGTGCCGATTATAAGCACAGTCATGATGTTCTTGTGAAATCATACCCCCAACATACTGAAATTGTGTGGCGCGACCCTGAAAAGATGCGTGCTACCAAAAAGGGAGAAGTGCTGTATTTAAATGCCAACAATGGGAGATGCAGGGGTGTCCAGCGTAATGCAGGAGGCTTGCCCACCTTTCCGGGGGGCCGGGAGGGGGACCCAATTTTCTGGAGAATACCAGCCATTCTGGTATTCTGTAGTGAGTAGGCAATGACCGTCTACTCACTACAAGACCACCCTAACAGAGTCTCACACATATGCACACATCTAGTCGAATAATTTCTTCGTTTCTTAGCAGTAAAATGCTCAATTAACACTTACCATTGCCTTGATCGAGATCATCTCCGGTTGCTGTCCAGGACAACACGATATGTTGATCTTGAATGATTGCACTTAAGTCTGTGACTTTTGCAGGTTTAAAGACATCTGGCAGCGAACCTAATGGCACATTATCTACTACGAAGGCCCCTCCTGATGCTGTCCGGGTGAAATTACCCACTTTTAAGACATCAATTGTCATTTTTGGCCTTGGTGGATTACTGACTATAGTACCTATGAAAAATTTAAATTTTCAATTAGAATTTTTTTTACCATGATAAACAGAAATCTTTTTCCGTACTTAAAAAATAAAAAATAAATCTACATTTAAATAAAGTGGGCACAGTAACTATTTGTAATTACTATATCCATATAGACAAAACTTATAAAACTAAATTCTTATTTGGTAAATTTTCAGAGATAATGTTATAAAGTATATTTGGCCTGTTTCAGAGATGTATGATATGCACAGAAGCATTCTTCTGGCTTCTGTGATATGCTGTTTTGTCCCCACGATCAATCATCTGCGTAAACATTGGTAATCTGATGGCTGTGATATTCAACCTGCTGAAGTCAGTGCAGCTAAGGCCACTGGCTTCAGCACTCCCAGAACATGGAGTTGTTACGCTACCAGTTACGTTATCAGCTTTATTGGCCAGGTGTATTTGCGTATACTAGGAATTAGATATGGATTGCTGTGCAACATCCGGTTAGGGAACTGTTCAACAGTGACAGTACAGATATACATAACACATACAGGTATATAAGTTAATGAAGAGGAAAGGGGGAACTGGGAGGGTACGGGTGCACAAGTTACTCACACAAATAAGGTAACAATACACAGAAATATAAGAATCCACCATTTAAACAATTTGTTCTCTTTTGTATTTGTATAATAGCCTGTGGAGGCGCTCCCCTGAGAGTAATTACCGTACTTGAAAGAGAATAAAGAAGAAATACTCTCTTTTTCTGGGGGCACTGCTTTCAAAAAAGATTTTTTTAAACTTAACTTTTATTATTAAGTAATCACAAGAATAAAATGGACATACTAAAACATACCAAACATGTAACATAAAGAAGATGATGTGTAGCGTTTTTGAAAAAATATATACTACACACTCATCAGGTGCTTAGAGCACTGATCTATGTTCTTTCAAATATATATCCAATAGCAATGTATGCAAGAGTATTCTTTGTATTGTCCACCATCAAAAATTGTGCAGATAGTGAATATCAATCTTCATATAGATAGTTAGGGTGACAATTTAATAGCAATATATGCGAAAATATTCCTTATATTACTCACGATTAGTCAGCAATAAGCAATCAGTAATTGTCATTCTTTGTACAGATAATTATTGAGATTGTTATTTCTGGCCCAACAATACATTTTGTGTCCAGATTTGTGGCTAAATATGCAATTTTGTATATATTGTTTCTGCTAAATGCTTGCATACACTGTAGCAGTTTTGTATCAGTCATAGTTCCTTAAGCATATAATAGATTACTTGGATATCCTGAGCAGCACACATAAAATTACTAGATCAATTATTAGTTGAATTAAACAATTGCTCTTTATAATTATCGTATAAAGCAGGTATAATTTAAGGATATAATGACAGGGAGACAGATTGCTATTATATACATGTTGATTTAGCGGTATAAGTACCGTACTGCAGATATGCCTTAATTTCTAGATTTGTATATATATCTAGTAAATGTCACCAAAGACAATGTATAATTGGTATACAATTAAGGATAATGCCCGAATGTATGGGAGTATGGTCCTTGGACTGCTGTTTTTTTGCGTGTCTGAGGGCCAGATGTATCAAATGGAAAATGCGGTAAAACCCCGGTTTTACCGCATTTTCCAATGTATCAAAAATGATACCGCAGTGTAGGGTATCGCCACCAGAAAGTAGGGGGTCATGTCCACTGGTCGTGTGCTACTGCTCACCACTTGCCAGTAGCAGAGGTGGGGAGTGAGCAGCACACCAGTGGGTGCAGGAATTCCCTAGGGTGAGGAGGGAGAGAGGTAAAGTGTTGGTGAGAGGTGGGATTGCGGGGTCCCTGCCACTGGACATACACTGCTGCTCTCCACTTGCCTGAGGTATAGGTGGAGAGTGAGCGGTACGCCGAAGGAAACTAGGATTCCCTGGGAGAGAAGGGGGGAGCAGGTGAGGGACAGGCTGCCTGGTGTATAGCCGCAGTGCAGTGTCCCATAGATGATAGGAGAGGAGGAGAGAGAGGGCCGTGCGGGAGCCGGGGAGGAGCCCTTGCTCCTCAGCCCCCTTCGACTAGCGCACTAGGTGTGACGTCATTAAGTCACGTCGAGCACAAGATGTAATGCCGTGGGGGCCCCTACGCCTGCTGCCCACTGCCTGAGGATGTTTAAACATCCATAGGCAGTGGGCAGCAGGCGCTGTTAAGGTCACTCACAATGCCGGGCTGTGCGGCATGCTGCAGATGACAGCACCTAGGCAGCCACCTAGGCAGCCATCAGCAGTGCCACTGTTCACTGCAACAGCCAGGCAGAAACAGTATAGTTATCACACAGGGAACACATACCCTCCAAGCTGCACAGCATCTAGGCAGCCATCAGCATTGCCACTGGTTGCCGCAGCAGCCAGGCAGGCAACAGTTAAGCAGAGACAGGATGGCTATAGGTTGCTATGCAGTGTACGAGACAGGGGAGACATGGGGGTACATATGGCTGAGTGGCACAGTCCCTAGGCAGCCATCAGTGGCCCCATCTTGAACATACTGCTCACCACAGGCAGCAGCAGAAGGGCTCAACAGGCCATCTCCCCTACAGCACTGGATGGAGCCTAAGGCTACAGGGGGGGGGAATGGCAGCGTGTCACGGCCCTGGCTGGAGTTGAGCTGTGTGTGTGGTGGTGGTGGTGGGGGATCGGACTTGTTGGAGCCTAGGGTGCTTGTGTGGCCAGGGGATCCTGCTGTCCTGCTGAAGCACCATGGGTGTCCTCCGGGCCCCCTGTTGCACCGCCTTTCCCAGGCCGGGGGGGGCTGCCCGCTTCCCTCCGTCGTCACCTCCATCCTCGGTCTCCTCTCCACCGCCTCTTCTCCCCCTTCTCCAGGGGGCCAGGGATGGGAACTCCGGGGCCACTGGAAGTGTCAAAACATGGGGTTAAAATTCTCCTCATGTGTATGCCCCTTTAGAATGATATCTTGATGATTTGCCACCGTGCTTGCATGGGTTTACTCCGGGTACTCTGGTTTCCTCCCACAATCCTAAAATATACTGGTAGGTTAATTGGTTCCAAATGTAAATGTTCAAATATTCTCTGTAAATAGCCAATACTTGAATCTGTATAGCCAGTACTAGACTCTGTATAGCCAGTACTAGACTCTGTATAGCCAGTACTAGACTCTGTATAGCCAATACTAGACTGTGTATAGCCAATACTAGAATCTGAATAGCCAATACTAGACGCTATATAGCCAATACTAGAATCTGTATAGCCAATACTAGACTCTGCATAGCCAATACTAGAATCTGCATAGCCAATACTAGAATCTGCATAGCCAATACTAGAATCTGCATAGCCAATACTAGAATCTGCATAGCCAATACTAGAATCTGCATAGCCAATACTAGAATCTGCATAGCCAATACTAGAATCTGTATAGCCAATACTAGAATCTGTATAGCCAATACTAGACTCTATATAGCCAATACTAGAATCTGTATAGCCAATACTAGAATCTGTATAGCCAACACTAGACTCTGTATAGCCAACACTAGACTCTGTATAGCCAACACTAGACTCTGTATAGCCAACACTAGACTCTGTATAGCCAATACTAGAATCTGCATAGCCAATACTAGAATCTGCATAGCCAATACTAGAATCTGCATATCCAATACTAGAATCTGTATAGCCAATACTAGAATCTGTATAGCCAACATCAAAATCTGTACAGCTACTGCCGAACACTGTACAGCTTGAGTGTTTCTGCCCAGCTGCTTTCCAGTTTCAGTTGATTTCACACAAAGGGGCAGATATATTAAGCCTGGTGAAGAGCTAAAGTGCATAAAAAGTGGAGATAAGATTAAAGGAGATAACACACCAGCCAATCAACTGGCTGAATCAGAGCAATATAAAACCAGTTCTATTTAGTTCACAAGTAACATTTTTTTTTTTCATGTCATTTTCTTACCATACTCAACATAGCCAGGTAAGTATATTGCTCGATTTTTTGGGAGTCCCAAATTGCTTCCTTGCCCTTGGCTCTCAACACGCACTTTCAAATTATACCTTCCATTCCCGCTAAAGTCGGTAAAGTATTTGGAATAGATTCCGTCATTCTTGAGAATATCAGCACCTTAAAAGGAAACAGAATATACAATGTAGTATAGTGGTGTAGTTCAGCGTATTTTTTTTTTTGGGGGGGGGGGGGGGTGGTGTATTGCAGTATATACACAGTATGTGGATATAGTGTAGGGGAGTTGTGCAGTGAATAAAGGGATGTAGTGTAGTGCAGTATTTAAGGGTATGCAGTGTAGTGATGTAGTGCAGGGTTTAGGTGGATGTAGTATATTAATGTAGTGCAATGGGGAGGAGGGTGTAGAGGTGTAGTGTAGCATAAAGGGGAATAAAATGTAGGGATATAGTGCAGGGTATATAAGGGTATAATGATCTACTGTAGTATAGCATATGTGGGATGTAGTATAGTGATGTGTGTAATGTAATACACAATATAAGGGGGATGTAGTGCTGTAAAGTTGTTTAGTAGGGAACATGCTGCTGTGGAGGGGGCACAAAATTGAGACACTGAGGGCATTTGGGGCACACAGGGGGACATGTGGTGAAGATGCTGCCATGGGCACTCATTGCCACAATGTACTAACTGCCTTGTTTTTCTTTTGTGGGGTTGGTGGTAGACAGGTTGGTGGGGATCCAATGCATATGTTTGCCCTGGGCCTACTAGACACTAGTTCCCCCACTGAAGAGTGGGTAGGCTAAGAGGCACATAGAGAAAGGTGGGTAGGCTGTGAGGCACAGAGTAAAATGCAAGAAGCTCAGAGTCACAAAGGGCCTTATTCTAGTTCACTCTTAGAGGCAAATTCCTTCTTAGCTGGACAAAACCATGTGCACTGCAGGTGGGGCAGATGTAACATGTGCAGAGAGAATTAGATTTGGGTGGGGTTTTTCTTCAAAGTGAGATCTATATTGCAGTGTAAAAATAAAGCAGTCAGTATTTTCCCTGCACAGAAACAAAATAATTCACCCAAATCTAATTCTATCTGCACCTGTTACATCTGCCCCCCTGCAGTGCACATGGTTTTGTCCATCTGAGAAGGAATTTGCCTCTAAGAGTGAACTAGAATAAGGCCCAAAGTGAGGGGGTATTGTAAGAGATACAAGCAGCAGATGATTGTGTGGCTGAGAGAAGCAGGGGAGAGATTGTGTACAAGCTATGTGGGTTTTTTTATAGGGTAAGGGGTTCATTTGGCATATTCCGCTTAATATTTTAATATCGAGGTTATTAATTGGTTATTTATACTACATTGAGTGGCTTAAGCTGCTTAATGATTATACATTTAATGAATAATTTAGGGCATGTCCAAACTGTGGCCCTCCAGTTGTTGTGAAACTACACATCCCAGTATGCCCTGCCATAGTTTTAGCATTCCCAAATAGTAAAACTTTGTGGGACTTGTATTTTCACAACAGCTGGAGGGCTATAGGTTGGACATGCCTGATTTAGGGGCATGTTGGATATGAGTGAGTAAATAATCATTATTAGCTAATTGTTGATGAAGAAATTAATGATTTTTTAGGAAGGTTATTTAATGGTTTTATGATACGTTTTAAAGGTCAAAAAATGTTCTTAGTATTGTGGAGAGGTCACTAAAATGTCTTCATTGTTGTATGGCAATCACACTCTATATTGTCTGGTGGCAACTAAAATTCTCTCTGTATTCTCTGGGGGCAACTTAAATGCTCTTCGTATTGTATGGAGATCTATAAAATGCTCATAGTATTACATGGTGGTCCTGTTGCTCACACAGGGATCCAGCATTCGGGGGAAGGAATTGTTTTTAAACCCATGAATGCCTACAGGGAAAGAAGAGAATGTGATCTACACTGGATGGATGGTGACTATAAATTTATTTTCACAGCTACCCTTTTGGATTCTACATGGAAAAGTGGATCTACGTGAACAAGATAGGTAATTATGGAGGTGTGAAGGGTGTAATAAAGTTATACTTTTTTGTGTGGGTCTCATTTATTTTGGTATTGGTTTTGTAGTGGGACTACAAGTTCCATCATTCCCAAGAATGCCCCGCATGTTGGGACTTGTGGTTCTCCAATCCCAGCACGTGGGGTAGCTTGCTAAACCTTGTAGTTCTAATACAGACCCCAATATCTATTTTTAACACTTTGGGCAAGATTCTCTAAGCTTCAAAAGTGATAAAATGGAGAGTGATAAAGGTACTTGTTTCCTATCTGGGCGCCCAGGTTTTCTACGTACGGCACCGTAATGAAATCGGATCGCATCGCATCGGATTTGGTACTCGATGATGTACGATGGTATACGATGCGATGCGATCCGATTCGATTTCCCATAGGAAACAATGTGAAATGGCTCAATTTAGCCAAATTATCATAGGAACAATAGTAAATGGGCCAAAAACACCCCTGAACATTGAAATGTCCCCCCAAAAGTAGTTGACGCCACCCCGCCATCAACGTGAACCCGAAGCGTGGCGAGCGCAGCGAGCCCGCGAGGGGCGGCGGTACGCGTCCTCCGACCTTTTCATGCCCTACTATCCACTAGGGCGTGGAGTGAGAATAGAATAGTGTGGCGAGCGCAGCGAGCCACCGAGCCCGAAGCGTGGCGAGCGCAGCGAGCCCCGCGAGGGGACGCGGATACCTTCACAGTTATACGCGTCCCCTCCTGGGCTTCCCAGGTGTCCATGGCGACGCGGACACCTTGGAAGCCCGCGAAGGGAAGCGTTTACCTGTGAAGGTATCCACGTCCCCTCGCGGGGCTCGCTGCGCTCGCCACGCTTCGGGCTCGGTGGCTCGCTGCGCTCGCCACACTATTCTATTCTCACTCCACGCCCTAGTGGATAGTAGGGCATGAAAAGGTCGGAGGACGCGTACCGCCGCCCCTCACGGGCTCGCTGCGCTCGCCACGCTTCGGGTTCACTTTGATGGCGGGGTGGCGTCAACTACTTTTGGGGGGACATTCCACTGCTCTGGGTTTTTTTGGGGGTTTCTGGCCCATTTACCATTCTTCCCTATGCTGATTTGGGTAAATTGATCCATTTAACATTGTTTCCTATGGGAAATCGAATCGGATCGCATCGCATCGTTCAATATCGTGTATGTGTATTTGTGGTATCCGATGCGATGCGATCCGATTTTTATACGGAGAATAGTATGGTGCGCAACTAACTTAGCGGGCGCCCAGATAGGAAACAAGTACCGTGATAAACAGCCAGCCAATCAGCTCCTACCTGCCATGTCACAGACTGTATTTGAAAAATGTCAGGCAGGAGCTGATTGGCTGGCTGTTTATCACTCTCCATTTTATCACTTTTGAAGCTTAGAGAATCTGGCCCTTTAACTCTTTTCTTTACACAATAGCCTAGCATCCACCAAACAAGGACGCCAGGGACATTCCCGGGCCTTCAGCCACGGCTGGGGATCCCCTGGAGGAGGGACACCTTTATTGGGGGTCACCAATCCCCCAGGGTCTTGCCCTGGGCTGACCAGCCACAGGACTAATGCTTTGGCTTGCGGACCTTATATTATAAGTGCCTGGTGCTGTTTCTGAAATATGGGGGACTCCTACTCCTTTTGTATTTTGGGAACCAGGACCAGGCCAAGAGCCTGGTGCTGGTTATAGAAATATAGAAGGACCTCACGGCCGGAGCTGCTCAGATTGACGTATCGGAGCAGGCGACCGGTGGGTCCGTGACAACCCCATTTGAATTTTCCCCTTGTATTTGCGCAACCAGGGCCAGCTCATTGAACTCCAGGCTGGTTATGCTTGTGGGGGCTTTAGCCTCATCTGTATTTGGCAGCCAAATCCGAATCACTTCACCATTGGAAAATACAAGTCCGGAGAATACAACAGCTTTGTAAATTAGCTGTATTCTCCGTTTGTATTTTTGGCCAATTACGCACAATCCCGTTCATACTCGTTTGTACAAGGTATCAGCCGTAATCAACCTTCTTAGTAAATTTCTTCATACATTTTACCCACTGTATTTTTAATTCTCACAGTAATTACCTGATCCATTGTCAGAAAGTTGCATGGTTCTAATTGTTCCACTTTGGGCTTCTATTATAGCAGTAACTTTTACCCCCAGGACAGGGGAATACCCTTGAGTTACCACTGCATAAACAATTATGGGCATAGGGAAATGACTTCTGTCTGCATTTAGAAATGGCTGAACAACAATTGGGGGCACATTTGGATCAGATGCCCGAGAAGTCACAGTTAAACCCAGAACTTGATCTGCCACTTCATTGTTGCATAAGCTGTAATCCCAGGGTCCTTTCTGAAATGAGATAAATTTACTGCAGCATAAATTAGGTTACATACTTGAATGATCAAATTGGTATTTGCTTGAACAGGCTGACTAAGGACTAAGTGTCCTTTATAATATGCACCCACTGTTATCTAATGATGTTATCTCTTTTACACATACACATATCACATATTACATTGGGACTCAATAACAAATATAATGATAGGGGACTGCTATTGGTCAAAAAATGGGTATAAAGTAATTGGCAGAAAAATCCCACAAATAAAATTTGCGGATTTTTTAAACATTTGCCCCTGTCGCAGTCCACCTGCAAACAACTTCTTCTCCAATGTATCTTGTTAATGGTATATTTGGGTTCACAAATACTTTAATATCTTTATTGGTGATATTGCAAATGGAATTGAGGGTAAAATGTGCCTTTTTTTGCAGATGACACAAAGGTATGCAACAGGGTAGACACACCAGGAGGGGTAAAACAAATGATTGACGATCTAGGTAGATTAGAGGAATGGTCAAGAGCATGGCAACTACAGTTTAATGCCAAAAAATGCAATATCATGCACTTGGGTCTCAGAAATCCAAAGACTAAATATAGTATAAATGGCACTATAATGGAAACTACTGAGGAAGAGAGGGATCTAGGTGTCACTATTTCAGGGGACTTAAAGGCAGGTAGGCAATGTAACAAAGCAATGAGGAAGGCAAGTCAGATGCTTGGTTGCATAGGGAGAGGTATCAGCCGTAGAAAGAAAGAAGTAATAATGCCACTGTATAGGTCATTGGTACGACCTCATCTAGAGTATTGTGTTCAGTTCTGGAGGCCATATCTCCAGAAGGATATAAATACATTAGAGACTGTACAAAGAAGGTTCACTAAAATGGTGCATGGCCTACGTCACAAAACGTACCAGGAAAGATTAAAAGATCTTAATATGTATACTTTAGAGCAGAGAAGGGAAAGAGGGGACATGATAGAAACTTTCAAATATATCAAGGGTTTTAACAAGGTACAGGTGGGAGACATTCTTCACAGGAAGAGGAGCAACAGAACACGAGGACATGCACTGAAACTAGAGGGAGGAAGATTCAGGGGAAATTTGAGGAAGAATTACTTCACAAAAAGGGTAGTAGATAAATGAAATAGCCTCCCACCAGAGGTGATAGACGCAAATACAGTAGTACAATTTAAACATGCTTGGCATAGGCATATTGATATCCTTAAAAAGTAATAAGGATCAAATATGGTTTGAGGTAACATGTTTAAAAAAGGGGAAGACTAAATAGGCCAAATGGTTCTTATTCTATGTTTCTATTCCTTACTGCATCTTTTCTCTGTCTTTCCGACAATTGCAGGACAATGTACAGTAAGTGACAGAATCACACAAGTCTGCAAAGTCACATATGATATGTGTGTACTTAATTTATGTTCTAGGTATACAAAAGGTACTCTACACAAGCTACAGTAGTGTATTATCCACTCTGCATCAGCAACAAATCCAACTTTATTAGAATTCCATTAGTGGATCTCCCAGCAACAACTGGCTATATGCAAAGTGATCAACAGAAAGCTGATGTTTGGGGGTGTTACCCTTCTGTGGGAATGTCAGGGAAAACACAGGCATGCCCAGATATTTTAGGGGAAGTTGTGTGACATCAGCTCTGACCTGACCAGCCTGTTTCTATCCCAGCCGGTAAGTCCTGGGCTATACTCAGACTGGACACAGTGGAAAAAACACCAATGGGATGAACATTGGGACAGATGTATTAAGCCTGGTAAAGGGATAAACTGGTGATATAGTGGAAGATGATAATGCACCAGCCAATCAGCTGTGTTTGAAATATTACAGTTAGGAATTGATTGGCTGGTGCATTATCACCTTCCCATTTATCACCGCTTAATCACTTTACCAGGCTAAAATATTGCATATTTTCAGAGAAGAGTAGGATTTTTCAGATCCACCTGCAGTAATGGCGGCTTGCACATGAGCAGTTCATGCTTGCTGGTCATATTAAGGAAATAAGCACTTTGCAGAGACAGCTTGCTATTGGGAAGATGTATCAAACCTCCTAAAGAGGACAAATGAGGTTGCCTATAGCAGCCAATCAGATTCTATATATCAATTATCGAGTACATTTTATAAAAAGATTGGTATAATCTTATTGGTGCTATGGGCAACTTCTTCACCTGTCCACATTAGTAAGTTTGATACATCTCCCCTTTGTTCTTTTACTCTCTTTATTAAAGTAATGATATTAATGTGTGGCACTGTATAATTATACTATATTTCTTGTTGTATTCTTTTATCAGTCACAGTCAGGGGGATACATTACCTCTGCAGTGCCTGGGATTGTGAGACGAGCTGACTTGGAGACTGTGTCACTGACAAACCGATCATTCGTATAGACTTTCCCTTTTGGATCTGTTAGCTTGATAGTGGGGTTCACAATGTTCCAGGTCACCAAAAAGAAAGTTTCATTTCCTACTGTGTTGTCGATGGTCACTTTACCAGTCATGCATTGAAATGGGTTGATTGTTGTTGTAGTACTTTCAATCTGGTCACACACACAAAAAAGAACAGTAATAAGACAAACAACATATTTTTTTTATAATTAGGTTATAAAACCAAATGAGCATATTGTATGTCATTTTTACCATTCTAATTTAGACTTTTAGTCATATTCTGTGTCTGTATCCAGTGCGGCACTTTCCCATGCCGATGGCCCCACCACCTTCATGACGTCATCGGCAATGGGCATGGCTGTGGGCATGGGCAGACAGACAATGTAGCTTTGTACGGCACTGTATACCCTTTGATTTGCTTATACACTGGATAGTGTACGTAATAGGATGTAGTTGATACTTCTTTGCTCAGGATCCCGATGGTCCAAATACCGATGGATCCCGATGGCAAGTACTGGAATTATGGTTAGGCACTAATTGGAGGTTAAGGTTAGGATGCGGGAAAAGGGGGTGATGGTTATGGTTCGGCTGCAGGAAGGGTAGGTTAGGGTTAGGCTGTTGGCTAAAATTAGGCCATGCATAGGCAAACGAGGGGGGGGGGGGGGGTCCAGTTGCGAAGAATCCACCCTCCTCTTGGCAAGTGGCTCAAATTATGACAGTAACAATGGTATACAATATGATTGCTAGAGCTGTTGCCACATAATACAGTTAAAGGGACAAAGCAGAATCTTCAATCGGTGAATTGGACCAGAGAGAGGAGACAGGAGACAGTTCCTGATGTTGAATAATGTGTGCTTAGAAAGTACAGTATTGGTTCTATTATTTTTTTGTATTATGATATTTAAACTTTTCCCGACCACTTATTTATAATCTCTTATATATTTGGCTACATCTGTCACTCAAAGTGTGTCTGGAGCTGTAACGCTGGGTTGTGGACTTCCATCTTAATTTATGATTTTCATCACCTGTTTTAAACAGGGTAATTGATAAGAAAGGTGTTTAAGCACAGGTGATGGTAATCCATAAATTAAGAAGAAAGTCCTGAAACAGAGCAATGTGTCCCTCCTGGAGAGGGTCATGTTGGGAGGTATGCACCTCCCTCCCTCCCCCCCCCCCCCATTCACGGCATCCCCACGATTAAATGGCACATGCAAAACACTGACATGGCTATGGTCGACAATGAAAAAGGTTGACAAGATTTATTTTTCACTTTTTCAATGTTTTCATATTCATTCTCATGTGTCGACATGGACACCGATGAAGTGCCACACTTATGTCAACATTTACATGTGTTGACCTTTCTGTGTTGATTTTTTCTTGTGGCAATTCGCGGCACCCCCCGCGACCCCCCTCCCGCAATTTGCAGCACACCTCCCGCAATTCGCGACACCCCCGGTGACTCCCGCGATTCGTGGCCCCACCCCGTGACACCCCACCTCCTGCGATTCGCGCCAACCCCCCGGGCCCCCCCTCCCGCGGTTCACGGTGCCCCCCACGACCCCCCCAACCGCAATTCCCCACCCCTGACCCTCCCTCCTGTCATTGCGGCAACCCCCCGCCCCGCGACCCACCCTCCCGCGATTCACTGCAACCCCCCGCGCCCCCCCCTCCCACAATTCGCGGCTGCCACCCCCCCCCCCCGCGACCCCCCCTGCCTCAATTCACGGCATCCACCCACTACCCCTCCTCCCGTGATTCGCAGACACCCCTCACCTCCTCCCTCCCCCCCACCCCCGCGCGCGATTCACGGCAACCCCAGGATTAAATGGCACATGCAAAACACTGGCACGGCTATGGTCGACAATGAAAAAGGTTGACATGAGTTTTTGAAGATTTATGACACACTTATGTCAACATTTACATGTGTTGACCTTTCTGTGTTGATTTTTTCTTGTGGCAATTCGCGGCACCCCCCACGACCCCCCTCCCACGATTTGCAGCACACCCCCCGCAATTCGCCGCACCCCCGGTGACTCCCGCGATTCGCGGCCCCACCCCGTGACACCCCCCCTCCTGCGATTCGCGGCAACCCCCCGGGCCCCCCCTCCCGCTGTTCACGGTGCCCCCCACGACCCCCCTACCGCGATTCCCCACCCCTGACCCCCCCTCCTGTCATTGTGGCAACCCCCCGCCCCCGTGACCCACCCTCCCACAATTCACGGTACCCACACCCCCACCCCCGCTTTTTTATTAAACAAAACAATACACACCCCCTTCCACATCATATGCTCTCTATTTAACACATTTCACCTATAACTCAAGTTGCAATACAGGCCATCTTTCATACAATTCTAACCATCTTTTTCATATACAAATGTTCACAAATTAAGGGGGCGCAGCCCCTTACGACGGTGTGAAGAGCGCCCGTAGGGTGCGATGAATCACCTAGTATCTAAATATGTTTGATACAGCCTATTCTATAGACCATCGAAATATTAATACTGTACCGTATTCCATACAGTAGACATTGTATAAAAAGACCAATGTTCAGGGTCGTTATTAGGTTCTTCTACCATTCCCCCAGACTCCTGCACTTGCATCAACGCCATCGGGCTAATACTTATCCGTAAATAGGGCAGATTAGTAAATCTGCCCTGTTTATGAACTGTATTATCCAAAAAATACAACCGATGCTGGTCGTATGAATTCTTACCCAATATGTGTATATGGCAATGAAATCATGTATTTTACCTGAATAGATTTCTTTGTGATATCTCCACTGCTGGATGTGATCTTGCTAAAAGAGTCGATGAAACTGTTTGCATCAATATAATCTGACACATAATAGTTTAAACCACCTGGAAAAGAAAAAATAGGTTATTGTTATCATAAAAATGGCTAGTACTGTACTTACAAATGTGATGGGTGCATCTTCAGTATGTAATCCAGTGAATTACCACCACAGCAAACCAGCAGAGTTTGTATTGTAGTTGAAAATGTATGTGGTTATCCTTCATCAAATATTATTTTGCAAAGCAGAATGGAGAATATTTACCTTATTTGGATAAAGCATTTCAGAAAGACTGTGAAAGCAACACCTGTACATCTGGGTACACACTGGTCAACAACATTTTTGCTACTTAGAAGATTTTTGGTATTTTTTTTCCATTAAAGAAATGTCTTGATGAAATCTCTCACCATGTTCATTGCTAACTGCACCTAGGTTGGGTGGGAAGAAGTTGAGGTGACTATGGAGAAAATGCGTTTTTTTATGGACATTCTGCAGCTTGACATGATAGCCCAATTTAGAGTTTGGATTTGGAATCAGCACACCAAAATGAGTCAAGAACACCTGGATTTTCCTCAGTACCTGACAAAATAAAATATATTTCTTACCTAGTGTTATCTATCCAGTCTGGCTGTTTTGGAATGAAAATTTGGAATGCATGGAAGCAAATGACATATATATATATATATAGTAACATAGAATTTGATGGCAGATCAAAACCATTTGGCCCAACTATTCTGCCCCTATTTTAACATATTGTTACCTCAAACCTTTTTCCTTACTTCTTCATAAGGATATCATTATGTGTATCCCAGACTTTTTTGTTTTTTGTAATTGTTCTACTGTCTTATCTTCTACCATGTCTGATGGGAGGTGATTTCACTTGTCCATTACCCTTTTTGTAAAGTAATTTTTCCTTAGATCTCCTCTGAACCTACTTCCCTCCAGTGTCAGTGCATGTCCTCGTGTTCTAATACTGTACTTCTTTTCATGTGAAAAATGGTTCATTCCTGGACTTTGTTAAAATCCGTGATTTATTTGAAAGTTTCTATCATGTTCCATCTTTCCTTTCTCTGCTTCAACTAGATTAACCCCTTCCCGACATTTGACGTACATTTACGTCATGGTCGGGATGTACTTCCCGACACATGGCATAAATGTACGTCATGCCATTTGACTGTCACCGCGTCTAGAGACGCGGTGACAGAGGGACGATGTCTGCTGTCCCTGACAGCAGACATCTTCCCTCATTGCCCAGGGGGGGCAGCGATGCCCCCGCCCTTTGGCGATCGCTGTGATTGGCTGTTCAAATGTGAACAGCCAATTACAGCGTTTTCTGTGTACAGGCGAATAACGTTCGCTGGTGACACAGGGATCGGTGGTGATTGGTGCTGTAAAGTACAGCACCAATCACCACCGGGTGTAAGGGTGACACTGGTGTCACCCCACCTCACCCCACCTGCCCCCAAAAGGCTGTGATTGGTCCGTCGGACCGACGGACCAATCACAGCCATTTCACCTCAGATGAAATAACGGAGACAGCCCTGCAGCCGCCATTCCGGTCAGGAACAGCGTGCAGAGCGGTCTCCGTGCCCATCTGTGCCCTATACTGACCTGATCAGCGTTGGTGGCATCCGTGCTGCCAGCTCCTGGTGTGACTTCCTTGTGCTGCTGCTGCTGCAGCAGCGTCATTGTGTCAGAGATTTAAATTGTGTGCTATAATTTTGTATCTGCTGCCCCCCTTTTGTGCTGATCACTATAAACTAAGTGATCAGCACCTTTTTTGGGGTGCAGGGTTTTGTTTTTTTTATATATACCCTGTCAGGTTGCACCCACAGTTGTGTGCCTGCTGCCCCTCACTGCTAATCAGTGTTGCATCACTGATCAGCATTTTTTTTTTTGAGGGTGTTGTGGGGTTTTTTTTTTTAAAAATTTTACACGGTGATTTTGTGGGTGTCCTGTGGCCGCTGAGCGCTGATCAGTGACGTACATCACTGAACAGCATTTTTGGCACAGGGTTGATATAATTTTTTTTCAGCATTTTTTTTTTATTTAATTTTTTTGGAGAGTGCTGTGGGCTTTTTTTTTTAAATTGTTTTTACACCCACGGTGCTTTTGTGGGTGTCCTGTGGCCGCTGAGCGCTGATCAGTGACGTACATCACTGAACAGCATTTTTGGCACAGGGTTGATATAATTTTTTTTCAGCAGTTTTTTTTTATTTATTTTTTTTGGAGAGCGCTGTGGGCTTTTTTTTTAAATTGTTTTTACACCCACGGTGCTTTTGTGGGTGTCCCGTGCCCACTGAGCGCTGATCAGTAACGGACGTTACTGACCAACATCTGTGCTCAATTTTTGGCGCAGGACCTTTTTTTTTTTTCTTACACTTACACGTGTTAAAGCACTACATACACACTACATACCCACCGTGTTGAAATAAAGTTTGTACCCCCCCCCTACACTATACACTTGCTGAAACACTACACTTAAAAATAATAAAAATGTCCCAATCATCGCAAAGACTGTTTTCAGCCGAGGAGGCATATGCCCTTCTTGCCTCTGACACTGACACAGCCAGTGAAGTAAGCGATGAATTGGCATTTGTCTTAAGCTCCTCTTCCTCCTCTAGTGATGAGGGACCCCCTCAAAGACGCCCCCGTAGAGCAGCTGAGACCCCCCCCCAATGATTGATCTCGTATGGACCCCACCACCAGACAATTTTGAGCCCCAGGTTCCTGAGTTTTTGGCCAACCCAGGAATCCAATTTGATAGTACAGGCCTCAAAGAAATTGACTTTTTCAAAGTCTTTTTCTCTGATGATTTTATAAATTTAATGGTGGACCAAAGTAATTTATATGCCCAGCAGTTTATTGCCCAAAACCCCACGTCATCATTTGCTAGGTGGACCCCTGTAGATGCAGTAGAGATGATGACGTTTTGGGGTCTGGTGTTACATATGGGCATAGTTAAAAAGCCAGAAATTAGGCAATATTGGAGTACAGATGTTCTGTACAGCACCCCACTTCATCGTATGGCCATGACCCGGACTCGATCCTTAAATTTTTGCATTACAACGATAATGCACAGTGCCCACCCAGAGATGATCCCACCTTGGACGGGCTATTCAAAGTCAGGCCGGTTATTGATCATTTCAGCGCCAAATTTGCTGAGATGTACATCCCCCAAAATTTCATTTGTATTGACGAGTCCCTTATACATTTTAAAGGAAGGGTTAAATTCCGCCAGTACCTTCCCAATAAGAGGGCAAGGTATGGCATAAAAATGTATAAGCTGTGCGAAAGTACCTCAGGGTACACCCACAGGTTTAGGGTATATGAGGGGAAGGACACAAGAATTGAACCACCAGAATGCCCCCCCCTCCCTCGTAGGTGTTAGTGGAAAGATTGTCTGGGATTTAGTGCACCCCTTCCTGGATAAGGGTTATCACCTCTATGTGGATAACTTTTACACCAGCATCCCCCTGTTTAAGGCCCTTGGTTCAAGAGGTACAGCAGCTTGCGGTACTGTGCGCAAGAACCAAAGAGGCCTCCCAAAAACACACGTTGCCTAATTACTGAGAAAGGGTGAAAGCAGGGGAATATGCACCGAAAATATGTTGTTGGTCAAATATAAGGACAAGAGGGATGTCCTTATACTGACAACAATTCACGGAGACAGTACCACCTCCGTTCCTGTACGAGGTACCAGAACCCACATCTCAAAACCTATTTGTATCCTAGATTACAATAAGTACATGGGCGGAGTGGATCTTTCAGATCAGGTACTGAAGCTGTACAGTGCCCTGCGGAAAACAAAAATATGGTATAAGAAGCTGGCCGTGTATATCATCCAGATGGCACTGTATAACGCTTACGTACTATTCCGTTCTACCAGCCAGACGGGGACATTTATGCACTTTCAAGAGGAAGTCATAAAGGGCCTAATATTTGGGAACCAGCAGGCAGAGGGCCCCAGTACTTCTAGTACTGGCCCCAGTACTTCTAGTACTGGCACCCGTATTGTATCAGGGCAGCATTTTCCTAACGAAATCCCCTCCACTGGAAAAAAGGGCAGGACACAAAAAAGGTGCAAAGTTTGCTATAAAAAGGGAATACGAAAGCAAACTATTTTCCACTGTGAAACTTGCCCCGACAAAATCGGCCTATGTATGAAGGAGTGCTTTAAAATATACCACACATCTATGGATTATTAGGTTCATCATTTCACCGTGCTTCGGGGGTCTTGCTAATGCGACATAGCACCCACCATTCATTCCACCAGAATGTGTGATGCAAAATCCAAATATCACTTCTTCCCTTCTGAGTCCTGCCATGCACCCAAATGGTATTTTTTGGCCACATATGAGGCATTGCCGTACTCGGGAGAAATTGGGGCACAGATTTTGGGGTGCTTTGTCTCCTTCATTCCTTGTGAAAATGAAAAATGTTGAGCCAGAACTGCATTTTTGTGTAAAAAAATGTAATTTTTCATTTTCACAGCCCAGTTGTACCACAATTGGTGAAACCCCTGGGGGTTTGAAATGTACACTATATCCCTAGATGAATTCCCTGAGGGGTGTAGTTTGCAAAATGGGGTCACTTGTGGGGGGGTTCCACTGTATTGGTGCTTCGGGGGTCTTGCTAATGCGACATAGCACCCACCATTCATTCCACCAGAATGTGTGCTGCAAAATCCAAATATCACTCCTTCCCTTCTGAGTCCTGCCATTTTTTGGTCACATATGAGGCATTGCGGTACTCGGGAGAAATTGGGGCACAGATTTTGGGGTGCTTTGTCTCCTTCATTCCTTGTGAAAATGAAAAATTTTGAGCCAGAACTGCATTTTTGTGTAAAAAAATGTAATTTTTCATTTTCACAGCCCAGTTGTACCACAATTGGTGAAACCCCTGGGGGTTTGAAATGTACACTATATCCCTAGATGAATTCCCTGAGGGGTGTAGTTTGCAAAATGGGGTCACTTGTGGGGGGTTCCACTGTATTGGTGCTTTCGGGGGTCTTGCTAATGCGACATAGCACCCACCATTCATTCCACCAGAATGTGTGCTGCAAAATCCAAATATCACTCCTTCCCTTCTGAGTCCTGCCATGCACCCAAATGGTATTTTTTGGTCACATATGAGGCATTGCCGTACTCGGGAGAAATTGCGGCACAGATTTTGGGGTGCTTTGTCTCCTTCATTCCTTGTGAAAATGAAAAATTTTGAGCCAGAACTGCATTTTTGTGTAAAAAATGTAATTTTTCATTTTCACAGCCCAGTTGTACCAAAATTGGTGAAACCCCTGGGGGATTGAAATGTACACTATATCCCTAGATGAATTCCCTGAGGGGTGTAGTTTGCAAAATGGGGTCACTTGTGGGGGGTTCCACTGTATTGGTGCTTCGGGGGTCTTGCTAATGCGACATAGCACCCACCATTCATTCCACCAGAATGTGTGCTGCAAAATCCAAATATCACTCCTTCCCTTCTGAGTCCTGCCATGCACCCAAATGGTATTTTTTAGTCACATATGAGGCATTGCCGTACTTGGGAGAAATTGCGGCACAGATTTTGGGGTGCTTTGTCTCCTTCATTCCTTGTGAAAATGAAAAATTTTGAGCCAGAACTGCATTTTTGTGTAAAAAAAAATAATTTTTCATTTCACAGCCCAGTTGTACCACAATTGGTGAAACCCCTGGGGGTTTGAAATGTACACTATACCCCTAGATGAATTTCCTGAGGGGTGTAGTTTGCAAAATGGGGTCACTTGTGGGGGGGTTCCTAACTTTTAGCATCTTATGGTGCCTAGAAACCTACATGGTGCCTAAAAAATAATCTCATAAAAAGGAGGCTCCAAAATCAAGTAGGTGCTCCTTCTATTATGAAGCCTGTGGTTTGGTCAACGTGCACACTAGGGCCACATATAGGATATTTATGAAAACAAAAGAATTGGGGGAATCAATTTTTAGTCACATTTCTCTAGTAAAATCTACTGTGTTCCTTAGAAAAATGTATTAAAATTGCAAATCTGCAAAAAAAATTAAATTTTGAAATTTCACCTACACTTTGTTTTAATTCCTGTGAAACACCTAAAGGGTTAACAAACTTCCAAAATGCTGTTTTGAATACTGTGAGGGGTGCAGTTTTTGAAATGGCATCATTTATGGGGGTGTCTCACATACAAGTCCCTCAAAGTCACATCAGAACTGAACTGGTCCCTAAAAAAATCAGTGTTTGAAATTTTCTTGAAAATTTTAGAATTTGCTATTCATATTTTAAGCCTCCTAGTGTCCAAAAAAATTAAAAGGAGGTTGAAATAATGATGGAAACATAAAGTATACATATGGTCTATGTTAGTTATTAACTATTTTGAGTGGTATGATTATTTGTCTCACAAGCAGAAAATTTAACATTTTGCAAATTGCAAAATTTTAAATTTTTTTACGACATTTTGGTATTTTTCACAAAAAAACACAGACTGTATCGACCAAAATTTACCACTAACTTGAAGTACAATGTGTCACGAGAAAACAATCTCAAAATCACTGGGATAAGTAAAAGCAAAAAAAGTTATCCCCACTTAAGTGATACATGTCAGATTTGAAAAAAAGGGCTCTGTCAGGAAGGCAAAAACAGGCGGCGTCGGTAAGGGGTTAAGTAAGGGCTGCACAGGCATGAAGGCATATACTATTCTTCTGTTTTTGTGATTAGTAGGAAAGAAGAACTGTTGCTAGGCAGATCAGTCCCCTTGAGTGATTTGGTAGTTGTTTTCAGTTTAGCCTATCAGGAGATTTTTGGGAGGTAATTTAAGATGGATATTTATAGCTAGTTTTGGAATTTCCACTTCCTTTTATGTGCTCGGAAGCCCATTCGTCCTCCATTTTTATTATTCAACCTGTGATTCAGCTTTATTATCCGAATATAATTTTCACAATTTTACTTTAGGAGAAAAGGCGCTCTTGGAAAGCAGTTACATGGGACATGAGTGTTTTTTTGGGGCACCTACCCTTTCCAATGATGGCTGGGGAGTTCTGTCCTTATGGGGGGGACAATGGGCATTTCTATCAGAAATGTCCACGCTATGGAATAGTAAAGGGTTGTGATGCCTTCTCAATGCAGGTTATGCCTTTAGTCAGATGGGGTATTTCAGTCACCTCCATTTTATATAGTTGGGACGTTTAAATCACCACCATGTAAAGTTGGGGCATTTCAGTTGCTGCATTTTTTATAACTCTTAGTTGGTTAGAGCTCATCAAGCGCTTTCCTGTCATCCCTTACCAGAAGGGTCATTCCATTTAATAAATATTATTGACCTCATAAAATTACGCAGTGGTGTCCGTGTCTTTATTTTAGTAATAAGCTAGCTTAAAGATTTTATAAAAGGTCATTCACAATAAATCAATGGATACCTTATACATAGTGACATTTTTTATCCTTTCCGGGTAAATTTCATGATGTAGGTCATGTAGCATTTGACCATTTGCTTCCAAATGCTGGAAAACAGACTATGGGGGTTATGCCAGTCCACCATTCATAATGCGCATATGTTTGCACTGGCTGTGAATGGATGTTTTACAAAAACATCCATTCGCAGCCTGGCATAAAATTCATGTTCTCCTGGTTGGGTTTATATACCCCTAGTGATTAGTAACCTCCGTCTAGGAGGGAGTGGTTATCCACGGGCCGAAAATCCAGAAAGAAATCCACATAAAATATATTCTGGATATAAGAGCATAAGGGCGCATATAATGGGAAGGGCATTATTTTCCCCTACATCCTAGTGATAAAAAGAAAGTGATATCTGTAAAATTAAACGATATAGAGATAAATTGCCGGTGTGCGTTCCACAATAGTGGGAACGCACAACGTCTGCCGGAAGGGTTCGCCGGGATGTATAACGAGCACTCCATAATACGTAGATTGGGAGACCTCCGGCAGTGGCATTAACTGAGAGGCGGGGAGCGTAATAGGATGGACATATGCGTTCCACTATTAAAGATGCTGTGCGTTCCACGATGGTGTGCTACGTCACTTCCGGTGATTCATTTATCTATACAAATTTTAATGAAAAGTATTTTTATGGAAAAATAAACAGTTTTTTTATTTACTTCAATACAATCTTGCTTGATTGTTTCATATGGATGAAAAGAAACCTTTATAGGAGGAGACCTCGCTTAATACAAGTAAGCATACATGTGAGCTGATTTCTCTAAACGACATAGGAGAAGAAAAACTGTGTGAAAGATGCCTTTATGAGTTTTCTGATATCTTGTGGAAAGTAAAGACTACTACACTATGTTTTCTTTTGTTTGTTTGTATTTACTTTATATAATTTACTTTATATATGAGGAATATAAAAGAAGGAGTGGAAAAAATCTCCTCATCTGTGATTACAAGATCTTCTGGTACTTGTGTAGTTTCACGATGGCAGACTACGCTACGTTTTCAGCGTAGGCTAAGCTACATTGTCAGCGTAGTCCAAATGCTGCCTAGTGTAGTCAGTGTAGTGACTCCGTGGCAGCCCTGCGTAGTCAGTGTAGTATCCCCGTCAGGCTGCTAGTCACCATACTGTCCCCGGGAGCTGAAGCTCTGTCCATGGCATCCCAGGCAAGCCAATGAGCGCCTCTCACACAGCGCCGGTTAACGCTAGATCCCCTGCGCTAGCGGATGCCGGCAGAGAGGGGATCATGCGGGCACCGTTGGAGAGTCTCAGACGCACATGCGTCTCAGTAACGATGGCGGCAGGGTACGGCAACCCTGTGGACAGGGTTAGGGATTCGGTAGTGGGGGGGTGTGGTGCGCAAGTGCGTCCCATTCACAATAAAGGACGCATTTGCCAGTGCTCCATGTTACATACTGGCAAATGCCTCCATTTCAATCCCACACTATCCACAACAGCCCGAAGCGTGGCGAGCGGCCACGGTACGCGTCCTCCCGACTTTCTTCATACCCCCACTATCCACATCGGAGAGGAGTTGATTATATAAAGTGTGGCGAGCCACCGAGCCCAAAGCGTGGCAAGTGCAGCGGGCCCCGCAAGGGGGCGCGGGCTACTTGACGTGTATTCCACGTCCCCTCACCACGCTTCGGGCTTGGTGGCTCGCTGCGCTCGCCACAGTTTATAAAATCAACTCCACGCCGACGCAGATAGTGAGGGTTTGAACAAGTCGCTATGCTCGCCACGCTTCGGGCTGGTGTGGATAGTGGGGGTGTTTCAGGAACACATTCACACCTCTTATGTCAGGCAGGTTAAAATGGTCAATGGTTCCCACACAATGTAATAAGTGTTGACTGACTATGATAACTGCGTAACGCTGACTGACTATGCTAACTACGTAAGCTCCGGCTAGCCGCAAACGGGCGGGAAGACGACGCTGATACTGACAGGGATGCCTGACTGACTACACTAACTACTTAAGCAAGCCGCGGGAACACTACGCTAATTCTGACAGGGACGCTGACTATGCTGGCCGCGGGAAGACTATGCTGATTCTGACGGGGATGCTACGCTAACTACGTTACTGCCGCAGTGAAACTACCCAAGTACATATCTTCCTCCAAAAGTTAGTTTAAGGTAATTCTGCCATTTTGTAATAATTTATTATTAGAGCGTAATTGGGACTCGATCATTCCAGCAAACAGGTTGTTCACCATGGCAGCACACACTCAGTGCATGCACATGCTCAGAATTGCGCATGCGCAAAGAGAAAACATCGGCCCTATGCAAACGCACACGGCATTGCGAATGGACCAGAATAAGATAATGTGTCATAAAATTGTCTTACCACAACCTGTAAATGAAGAAGCAGTTCTTTGTAGATATAGCTACTCATGTACAGTAGCGATCAGTGTGCTGTGGTGCAAAAGCCACTTTCTCATAGCACACATTACAAACATTCACCCATTAAAAAGTGTATTTTGTGTAAATTAAATCAAATTAACTCTCATTTAAATATTCAGAAATATATATTTAATGTAAACTATTCAAATATACAAGTTCAATGGTAGACTGGATTTAAGTTGTATCGTACCTAGCTTTAATTTGGTATACGGTTACTAGGTCGACAAGAGGAAGGTCAACAGTCATTAGGTCGACTTGCATGAAGGTCGACTTGACTGAAGGTCGACATGTGGTTAGGTCAACAGGGTCATTAGGGTGGCACATGCATTAGGTCTAAATGTCAACATGGGTTTTTTCAGTTTTCTTTTAGCTGACATGTGCCAACAGGTGGTATTTCATGCCCTACCATCTACTAGGGCGTGGTGGGAGAATAGCAAAGCAGCGTGATCGAAGCATGGCGAGCGCAACGAGCCATGTGAGTGGAAGCGGTGAAATGTTACGGTGTCCATGTCGATTGTGTCGACATTCAGAACAACAAAAGTGAAAAACCGTATGTTGACCTTTTGACTGTTGACCTTGTGCATGTCTACCTAATGCTTGTGTTGACCTAACCCCATGTCGTCCTTCAGTCATGTCAATCTTGATGCATGTCGACCATCAGTGGTCGACCTAATGACTGTCAACCTTGCTCTTGTCAACCCTGTGACCCATACCCCTTTAATTAGTCACAGAATCATTCATTTCAATGTATCAGTAATTTGAGGTGTTGTTTGGAACCCCAATCAATTCCCTATACAAGTAAGATGAGAAAAAACCCCAAAGAGTATGTTATACAAACAGCATTGGGGGCTGGGCCAGCCATTAAGGAAGCCTGAGCAGGGCCGTCTTAACAATCTACTGGGCCCCTGGGCAAAATAATTTTTAGGGCCCCCCTCCACCCACCTATGTGCAGCAGCAGAGGAGGGCTGGGAGTTGTGTGGCGGGGATCCGGGCAGCAGCTGTCAGCGGCATCTGTCTAGGCGACTCATCGGTGGCGGCGGTGATCCAGGCAGCGGGGGGGGGGGGGCTGGGAGATTGATGTAGCGGTGTGTGGTGGGGATCCAGGCAGCAGCTGTCAGCGTTGTCCGTCCAGGCAGCTCGCTCAGAACTTGATGTAGCGCTATTTGCTGCTGGGCAGGAAGCGCTGCAGATTTTGAAAAGACTGGCCGGACACTGATTGGCTGAGCGTCCGGCCAATCAACGTCCGGTTAGAATTTTCAGAATCAGCAGCGCTTCCCGCCCGGCGGCAAATAGCGCTACAGCAAGGTCTGAGTCACCACTGCCTGTATGGACAACGCTGACAGCTGCTGCCCGGAGCATCCCCGACATATGCCGCCCAGATTGCTACATCAAGATCCCAGCCCCCCACTGCCTGGATCACCGCCGCCACCGCTGAGTCGCCGCTGACAGCCGCTGACGGCATCACAGCCGCCCACCGCCATTCCCCAGAGCAGTGCCGTCTTCCCCAGTGGGCTGGGCCCCTACAATCCTTGGGCCCCTGGGCAACTGCCCATTCAGCCCAATGGGAAAGACGGCCCTGAGCCTGAGAGTTGTTGTTTTAATCCCCTTAGATGTATATGGTGCCTTGTTTGCAGAAATATAACCCACCTGTTATTTTGGATAATTGCTCTAGCCATCGGTCTGCATCGAGTCCTAGGGCAATGGTATGAACGGTCGCCCCGCTATCTCTAACTTCATCTAAACATGTTCTAATACCATTGTCCTCTCCATCTGTTAATAACACAATTTCAGTTCCATGTGTGCTCCCATCCAGCTTCTTGTTAACCTGTATACATAGTCACGGACAAATAATATTACATTTTAGTCACATTTTATGGTTTATTTAAATATAATTGTTAATTAGAGATAGCTGAAATGTAGAATATCTTTGAAGTGGACTGAGCTACTGTGCCGCCGGTAGTGAATCTGTGCATGCGCAGCACCAACTTGTCACTGTTTATGTACAAGGCGGACGAGGAATATTCTCCACTTAGCGCCTAAGATCCGCAACTTGCACAGACGGCTTTTAGTACTTGTGTAATATCTGGGCGCCCGATTTTTTCATTGTATTGCATCGCATCGCATGCAATATAGTGGCATACAATTCATGCGATGCGATTTTTCATTGTAAAGACCCAATTTTTAATTGTATAGTCACCCATGGGTGATTTCATACCCCCACTATCCAACTACGCATGCAGTTGAATTTATATAGTGTGGCTAGCGCAGCGAGCCGCCAAGCCCGAAGCGTATATAAAATCAACTCCATGCATAGTTGGATAGTGGGGGTATGAAATCACCCATGGGTGACTATTCAATTAAAAATCTGGTCTTTACAATGAAAAATCGCATCGCATGCCTTAAGTAGTGGCATGCAATGAAAAAATCGGGCGCCCAGATAATACACAAGTGCCCGGCTTTACCAGTCACTGGCTGATGAACTGCGTATACCCCTGTTCCGCTACAAGTTTTGCTACATTGATGAACCAATCAGCAGTGATCTGTTAAAGCGAAATCATCTTCCCTTGCGATGATAACCAGATATTTTTATTTAAGAACAAGGCACAATATTCAGGGTGAGACCTTTGTCTTTAGTCTCAGAGTACCACAGTAATTATACATTGAATTATATAGAGTCATCTTACTTTCATAAATCATTTACAAACAAGTCATACACAATTATCACTATACGCGGTCACTTGATGAATGGCTGATAAACGTAGTATCACATAGACTAGAGTTACTGTAGATCTCTGTCAGGTTACAAAATGTCTTGTCTACATGTCCTGTACTAATCAAAGTTCATTTAGGTAAGGTGCATGTAAGCTCTTTTATCCTAGAGCCAAACAGGTTGAGCCTCACGGTATACAGTAATCACATTTGTATCATATATGGAATAAGCAATACAGAAATATTTGATTTGAGCTTCAGCAGATTGCAGCTCTACATTTGCTTCCACAAATAAAGCATAAAGCCTTGTTACGTTGGCTGGTCATTGCCAATCCAAGAACAGCTACTGTGTATAATAACTCACAAGATTGCACAGCCATTCCAAACAGAATAAATACATACACAAATGAAATAAAAACTTCAAATAAAAAATTTAGCTGTATGACCATGGGCGGGATGTATAAACATACATCGCCACCCCTTGCCACCCCCCCCCCCTGCCGTGATGCTGCCGCATATGTACTAACATATGCGGCTAGCATCGCAGTGCGGTGACGGATACCCGCGATACCTGTGATGTGGTGTGCGGGGGTCTCCGTGGTGGTACCCGGCGTCAACTCTTCCCCCCTGCAGCTGGAAGGAAATCCCCGGCTGTGACATGCTGCTGGGAGAGGAGGAGCAGCACGGAGGACGGGGAGGGGGGTAGGAGTCTGCGGCGGGCAGTGGATGGCGATAGAAGCCCATAGGCTTCTATAGGTTATCGCCACCCAAAGGTGGCGAAACCCTGCCCTGCGATGACGCGGCAGCCGGGTATTAGTACATTTGAAAATGCGGTTAGTTCATCCCACCCCATATATGGACCAGATGGCTGGAGTCGGCCCAGGGGCGGATTGGGAATTAAAACCAGCCCGGGAAATGTCTTGAAGCAGCCCTAAAAGGGAGGGGATGTTGCTGCTTGATTTTTGGGGGCGTGGCCTATCAATATGGGGGTGTGGCCTATTTCAACGAGGCTACGCCCAATTTTCTCTGAGCTGCTGGCTTTGTCCCCAGCCCCTCAGGCTGCAGAATAGGCGCATGCGTACAGGGTCTATTCTGCAGCCTGTGGGGCTGGGGAGATAGAGACATGGGGAGGGTGACAGCGGGTCTCCCAACTGTCCGTCCCCCCCCCTGCGCCGAGGGACACTGAGTATGGGCCACCTCCCTTGAACACATTATGCACCATAACAAGAGGGCCCTTTTTTTCTATCGAAAAACCTGTACACCTTATGCCACACAGTATGAGCCAATATTCACATTATGACACATGGAATGATCCAAAATTCACAAAGTGCCACACAGCCGGGGGCAGGTGGGCTTTTGTGCATGCCCATTTGCAGCAGCTTCTCTTCCCATGTGTGTTTTTGGAGTCCAGGAGACTGCCCCTGCACATTGCTGCCTGCTCGACACTACCACAAGACAATAGTCAGGACTAATCCAGTTAAATAGAAATATGTTTTGGAATAATGTCTAATGGGCATTACTGTGCTTTGTGTATAAGGACATTACTAATGTATTGAGGTGTGAGGCTTAATGTGTGAGGGTCATTACTGTGTGGCCTTATGTGTATACGGCCCTTATGGAGACGGAGAGATGGAACTAGTGCTAGCGCTACATGGTAGCAGCCAAAATCTAGCATAGGGCATCAAATTGGTTAGAGCCGGCTATGGTTAACTGGAATGAGCAGTACATTGAGGAACCCCAAGTAAATACAGGAAGGACATACAAACTCCAAACAGATATAGCCTTGGGAGTGAAACCTAAGACCTCAGTCTGTAATGCTGATGGCTTTGCTAACCATGCGTCTCACATTATCATCACTATTTACAAATTTTTATTTTACATGTAATCTAACAGTTATATGATCTCCTAGAAAGAACCTACCAACGTGACTTGCAGATATGCCGTATAAGATTCCACTTAATGAGCAGCAGCATAACATTTTTAATAAATCACTAAGGGAAGAAAGAAGCTGTCCATTGAGTCTGTGCCCCTGTCTTGGTTTTTCAGTAGAGTCAGGCCTGTACTGGGTGGCAGATTTATTAAGCTTGGTAAAGTGATAATGTGGCTGGTACTTTATCACCGGCCAATCAGCTCCTGACTGTTAAGTTACAGGCTTGGTTAGAAAAATGACAGGTAGGAGCTGATTGGCCAGTGATAAAAACCAGACACTTTATCACTTCACTGAGCTTAATAAATCTACCCCAGAGTTCCTAATCTTCCTGAGTGCATGTGAGGGGGGGGGGGGGGGGGGGAGTACAATCTGATCAGCTTTGGGCCTGATATCAGAAATACCTTACTTCATATGTGGATTCAGTGTAAAAGTATATGTGCTAGCCATGGGGATTCCCAACAGTAGCTCCTATTAGATGAGGTTAGTACCATGCTCTGATCCTGCAGCAAATCCCCGTCCACCTTCTCGGCTGATTTGTAACATTATAAGAGGCATCTGTTTTTTATATGTGTTGTGCCTGTTCTCTCCAGAATGATTCTCCCAGAACTCAGGAAAGTACTCGTAGGTATAAACGCATTATTTGCCACCAAACCTCTGTGATGCTTTACTTTTCCACCAAAATAGTCAACATATCATCTTTTATGAGCATTAAGTACTGTCCTGCAAGGGAGATCCATACCACATTCCGGCGGACAGGATGCCACTGATTAAAAGGCCGATACGGAAACTCCAGACATTAGTTCCATACGCAGCCTGACCCTCTCCACCTACCCCTCCTTTGCAGCTGCCTAACCCTCCCAGCTACTGCCTAAACCTATCCCCATACCCCGCCACTCAAAAATCTAACCCTCACATCCTCAACCTCCATTGTAAGGCCCTAACCCCCTCTCCCCCTGCTGAACTCTCTGCCGAACTCTAACTTTCCACTCCCTCCCAGCCTAAACCTGAATACCCTAGTGCCTAAACCTAACCCCCACTTCCACGGATTGACCCTAACCCGCCTCTTACATTCGGTATGTCGGATGTCTGTAATGCATCGTTAGCATCCTAATGCGTTTCGAAGTTCTGGCACCAGTGTTCTGACAGCAGTTGGGATACTGCCTTTGGTAAACTCAAGGCCAGCATCCTGATTGCCGGGATGCCGACTGTATCCCGGCAAGGTTCGGACAGAGGTGCCATTCTGGTGATATTTTTACTACAGCTACAATTTAAATGGTAAAACCAAGTCAATTTGCTGTTTAAATTAAATTAAGGTTGCTTTAAAATACAGGCTAACTCGCAGGAACTTCGCCCAAGGAGGCATCGCGGCTACTACATGTTACAGATTAAAAAAACTAAAATAAACTAAAGTCATGATAAATCAATGAAATCTTTTATTTCTTTTATGTCAACCCTGCACTTCTCACTCCCTGCTGTCCTACACCTCTCCGTTCCTCTTGCACCTCTCCACCTCTCTGTCCCCCATCACTCTTGCACCTCTCTGATCTCTTGCACCCCTCTGTCCCACCTTGCACCCCTCTGTCCCCCCTGCACCCCTCTGTCCCCCCTGCACCCATCCATTATTATTATTATTATTATAATTTTATTTATAAGGCGCCACAAGTGTTTCGCAGCGCCGTACAAAGGAACAATACGGGGAGACAAAGCTTGGCATAACATTGAATAAATAACAAGAATACAGTACAAATATACTGTATTTGTACATCCATCACCTCATGTCCCCCTGGCACCACTGCACCCATAGCCACCCTTGCACATCTCTGTCCCCAAATCGGCCCTGCATCTCTCTGTTGGGGTATGGGTAAAATCCGGAATCGGATAAGACACCGGAATGCCGGACTGGACATCAAACTCTGCATTCCGGAGCTTGTAGTATCCGGTCCGGGGGTGTCCTGTCCGGGGGTGCTCCATCTGATGGGGCTGCTCTCGCACCGGTCACCTGGGAGAGGAGAGGGGGGAGAATACAGCCTCACCGCATGGTCCGGGGGTGTAATAAAAACTGGAACGGTCCAGACCACACGGGGAGGCTGTAATCACCCCTTCCCCATGTCCCTGGTGTGAGCAATCACAGGCATCCCCCCGGACAAGACACCCCCCGCATGGGACACCCCTCGGACCAGACACTATAAGCTCCGGAATGCAGAGTTTGATGTCTGGTCCGGCCTTCCGGTGTCTTATCCGGGTCCGGTTTTTACTTAGTCCCTCTCTGTTGTTCCTGTACCTCTCTGTCACACCTGCACCACTTTGCCCCCCCTGGACCTCCCTGCAACCCCCCATCTCTACTTCCCCCTTCGCCCCTGTACCTCTCCATCCCCTTCACCAACCTTTCACTAGCTCAAAACATAAAAAAAAAGGCTCCACAAAACTTACTCAACTTTCCTAACTGGGCAGCAGGCATCTGGCAGCTGGGCGGCCATGCAGGCAGCAGACATTAATCAGGCGGCCGGGTGGGCAGCAGGCATCAGGAGGCTTGGTGGTGCGGCTGGTGGCAGCCTTGCAGGCATTGTGACGGGCACTGGCAGGCGCGGAAAAGAAATACACTTCTTGCCCAGTGTCCACTCTCCCGCGTAGGTGCTGCAGCCGTGTCTCCGCCTCCTTCAGTGGAGCTGCACAATCAAAGCCGTCACTGCCGTCGGCGTCAGCGCCGCAGGTAGGGATGGCCAATGCAGATCCCATCTGTGGTGGCTGGAGGGGGGGAGGTAGGGGGTAGGGCGGCAGCGACAGCGACAGAAGCTACTCACCGCGCTTCTGTCGACATCCAGCGGCCGCAGCTGCTCAGCATAGCCCAAAACAAATATGGCCGCCGCATATATGCATTTAATATATGCATATATGCGGCGGCCATATTTGTTTTGGGCAATGCTGCCGTTTATGACCAGGCTGGGCTGCGGCCGCTTTAATCAAGGTAAGCGGCCCAGCCAGAGTGAAATCTGGTCCGGCCCACCGGGAAACAGCCCGGTTTCCCGGTGGGCCAATCCGCCTCTGAGTCGGCCTGTGCGTCCCCGCACCATTCCACATAGCATACTTTCTGTTTTTTATATGTCAATCTTTTTTTTTCTTCTTCTAATACAGTACTTCTCTTGGTCAGTTGATATTGTGGGAGTACCATTTCTTATATATGTAATTTTATTTTCAGTAGCTTAGTTTGTTTTAGTGCTAGATTGTTAAGTTTTATTCTATAAGATGTTTATATAAACTTGATTTGTGTATGGCACTGCGGTTATTACTTTGCCACAGCAGGTTCTAGGTACGAGCCATCAGAATATATGAATGTGCTATTATATGCTTGGGATTTTCTGCCCTCCACTATGTTGTTCACTGTTATTTGAATATCTGTATTGACTTTTGTGATGTGTATATTTGTTGTCTCTAGTTCCATGTATATGTATTGAATATTACTCCATCTCTATGTATTTTGGATATTTGTAGTGTTGGTCTATATGACGCTGATTGTTTAATAAAAATTACTTTATTTAAAAAAAAAATGTAGCTGTATAAATCTTTCAAATCTACAGTCATTGGGCCAGATTCGGTAAGCTTCAAAAGTGATAAAATGGAGAGTGATAAATTAGCTACTACCTGCAATGTAACAGACTGTGTTTGATGGAGCTGATTGGCTGGCTGTTTATCACTCTCTATTTTTTCACGTTTGAAGCCCCATTGTATGTTATATATTCTCAGGAGATACATACAGATGAATTGTGGTCAGGATGCCAGTGGTCAGAATACCAACTCGATGGAGGGAATCTCGACAGGGATCAATTAAGTATATTTACCAACCCCCCAAACCCCAACCCTCCCTCCCTGCAGCCTAACTCTTTACCCCCTCCCACAGCATGACTATAACCCCCCCTGCTAATGCCTTAACCTAACTCCCGCCAACTTAACACATCACTCCGACCTGCAGCCTAACCCATACCCCCTAATTATTTCTGCACAAGTTACATCAGCCCCACCTGCAGTGCACATGGTTTTGTCCAATTGAGAAGGAATTTGCCTTTGTGAGTGAACCAGAATAAGGTCCCATGTCTATGGTATCAGGTGGGAGTATTACTGATCCAGCAAAATATAGGACCTCCTCTGTGCATGAATAATGAAATCCACAAAACATGACCTGGTGGTCAGCACCAATTGCCAATCTGAAACATTTAACATTTATTTATTTTTCTGAACTTGGCATAGTTCCAGTGGTTCCCAAACTATTTGCCATGGCAACTGGGGTGCATTGGGACACTTGCAGGGGTGCCTAGGGTTGGTTAGTCCCGAAAATGCTAAAATTAGTTATGGTCAATGTAATAGGCAAAACCAGTACTATTGGCTGCCAATCATAAAATGTGGACACACAGAAGCAAATATTGTTTCTAACCCCTTAATTAAACCTAAGGATGACATATAAATAAAATGTACTTACATTTTATATTTATTTCTAAATTTGTCAATAAGAAACATTTTGCATGGGGGTGCCCCTAAATAAAATTCTAGGGCACCAGGATTTAAAAAACTTTGGGAACCACTGCCACAGACAGAATAAGTTATTGCCTAAGCCAGTGGTTCCCAACCCTGGTCCTCAAGTACCCCCAACAGTGCACATTGTCCAGGTCTCCAAACAGAATCAAAAGCGACATAATTAGCTCCACCTGTGGATATTTTAAAATGTGTCTGAATAATGAGTGCACCTGCTGGGTGACCTGGAAAATGTGCACTGTTGGGGGTACTTGAGGGCCAGGGTTGGGAACTACTGGCCTAAGCGATCTGACTAGATTTGACTAGATTGCTTAGAAATTAAGCACAAATCGCTGTGTGTGTGTGTAGGACTCCCAGCAATGGCGATGATGAGTCCCAACACATTGATATCGCCTGACTAGATTATACTGCATGTAGTACAAATCTAGTCATCCCCGTGTTGTCTCTGTTGAGAATAGAGATGGGCAAAACGGGTCACTAAAAAGAGCTGGGATCAAGTAATCAATCTGAGAAAAGATCCAGATTTATAAGACGGATCATCGGCTCACTTTGAAAAAAGGGGTAATTTGATAATAACGAAGCATAATTTGTTTTACAATCATTTATTGCCATAAACGGTAAAATCAACATTTTTTTTTTTACTTTTTTTTTCTTTTAAACAGTTCGATGGCATCTGCACTGATGGCCATCCCTAGCACCAGCAGCCTTGTTATTCTTTCTTTCACTTGCAGTCACAGCACTGTACTCAGTCTCCGGAGTTAGTACATCTCAGCTGCCACAGGTGGCACTGCTGAGCTCAGGCAAATGCATTGTAATGAAAAACTAAATTGAACGTAAAAGAATGACGGTTCACCATTTTGGGATCTGCGGCTCCCTCATTCTTGTAATGGATCCGTCCAAAAGATCTGCTTCGTTCGCGAACGACCCATCTCTAGTTGAGAACATGGGCAGTGACAGATCACTCAGAACCCTATTGCTCAGCACAAAGCTCCCATTGCCCCGCGTGTAGGGTTCATAAGATTGTGTGTGCCTCACCAGCGCTCCTATGTATCATGTTATCATGGCTATGATTATAAAAGAGTAGTAAGAAATTAATAAAGTACCTGAAATCCCATACGAACTCCAGCGCAAATGTTTGTATAACCAGATGCCGTCTTTGGAAGATACAATTTCAGCTTTTCACGGTCGAAAGTATCAACTATTTTAACTAATTCAGTTTTGACAGCAGCATTAGTGGAGAATACAACAATTCCAACATAAGATCCAGGCTCAACAATTTGCATGATATATACTTCTGAGGCTTGGTACATGCGACTAATTCGATCATGCTGCAGGGATTAAGAAGAAAAGGGAACACCTTAGATGATAAACATGATTAGCGATAATATACTAACCCCTTCCCGACATTTGACGTACATTTACGTCATGGTCGGGATGTACTTCCCGACACATGACGTAAATGTACGTCATGACTTCAAAGTGCCACCGCGTCTACAGACGCGGTGACAGAGGGACGATGTCTGCTGTCCCTGACAGCAGACATCCTCCCTCATTGCCCAGGGGGGGCAGCGATGCCCCCCGTCATGGGCGATCGCTGCGATTGGCTGTTCAAACGTGAACAGCCAAAAGCAGCGTTAAACTGTGTTATGTGTAAAATTTAGACTCTGCTGCCCCCTAGTGTCCAAAAAAATTAAAGGAGGTTGAAATAATGATTTAAAAATAAAGTTTAGATATGGTCTATGTTAGTTATTAACTATTTTGAGTGGTATGATTATTTGTCTCACAAGCAGAAAATTTTACATTTTGCAAATAGCAAAATGTACAATTTTTTTACGACATTTTGGTATTTTTCACCAAAAAAAAAAAACTGTATCGACCAAAATTTACCACTAATTTAAAGTACAATGTGTCACGGGAAAACAATCTCAAAATCACTGGGATAAGTAAAAGCAAAAAAAAGTTATCCCCACTTAAGTGATACATGTCAGATTTGAAAAAAAGGCCTCTGTCAGGAAGGCAAAAACATGCTGCGTCGGTAAGGGGTTAATATTCAAAATGTGAATAGTATAATAATTCATATTTACTTTCAGTTGACACAGTGTTGGTACTTCACCCAGACTGAAAATGATCAAATGATAGCAAACTTAAATTTAAGGACCCTTCATTTGCTGGGTTGCTAGCTTGCCAGGAATTCAGTGTCTCTCTTTAATCTTTGTCCCCTCTCCTCTCTATCTGTGTCTCTTTGCCCCACCGTCATCTGTCTCTTTCTAGTGTAAAAAATGTTGTGTGCTCACCACCCGTTGTCATTGGTGGAAGCTATGTTTAGTGATTAAACACAAGTCATCCATATATTATATACAGGGCGTGGCTTGGAGACGCCAGGTAAGTTTGGGTGCTGCGGGGTCTGTGGAAGCTATTGCTGGGGGTTAATGGGGCCGTCGTCGCTGAATCTGTTGCTGCCAGCTGTGCTCCCTTCCCCTCCTCACCGCTGCCGCCTGGTCCATTGATGCCCGCCGGGGCCAGCATATCCTCCTGTCTGAGGTCCCAGCACTCCTCCTGTTAGAATGTCACTTGCAAAATGGACGCCCCCTTACAGCTGATGGTTATTTAGTATGCTAAAGGAGGCACAACCTTCTCTTTAGAACAAACATTTCTGACAAACCACCCCCCTTTAACTTGGTTATGGTGGCAACAGAGCTCTGATAAGTTTAACTAGATTTAAAACTAAAATTGTCTGCTTTGCTGAAAGCCATATATAAGCCAGGTAATTTGCATTTATTAAAGAGTCTAAGGGTCAGACTTCCTCAGCCTTCAAAAGGAGTATTGGCTAATCGGTTATTGCTTAAAAATGAATATGTTTCTTTAAAAATAATCCATACCTCCCGCATGCTTGTTGAGACATCAAGTACTAAGGTAACCACTCTATCTTTATACTGCAACAATGAGAATACAGGAGCCTTAACACTTGTGTTCTTTATTGGAGAAGATCCTGTTATGTCCTCAGATTTCATAATGATTTCCCATGTGCTCTGGTAGTTACATAATCTGTTTTGCTGATTTGGGGCTTCTGCGTTATGGTTGGTTTTATCGCAAAACATATTCACCTGAAAATAGTAAAATACAAACAATATAGTACATATTTACATATTAACAACCAAAAACAGTAGAACTTGTCAAAGAACTGTAAAATCTAACACACTTCAAAACCCAAGACAGGAAATAGGTTAATTTGCCATTTACAGTAAGTGACTTCATTTAAAGACATTTGAATAGTTACTTTAGTTCTATAGTGAGGAATGTCTTAATTAAAATTAATTGTATGTGCTGCTGTGACAAACCACAAACCTCCACTTCCCCCACTGAGACTGAACACAGACCCCCAAACTTCCATCAAGCAGACAATCAACTCAATACAATGATTCCCAGAATATCAAAAATATCCCCCTCCCCCAGTGCAGTCCAGCTAGCACCCTGGAAATTGTTACACCCCAGATAGCACCCATTTCTGTCCCTGTAACAGATGTCACAATGGAAATAGATTGGCGCCAGATGAGTATTTTCAGTGTTGGGTACTCTGCTCTGTAAACAGGCAAAGGATGTTTGTGTGGGATACAGGAGGGGAAGGGGGCCACAACTCTGGACAGGTGGCCTCATAGGTGCGTAGGCCTCCCGGGAAACTTCCCAGTTAGATCTATGGCCAATCCAGCCTTGTCATTGACACATTGAACATCTGGGAAACCGTGACCACAACATGTTTTCATGGAACTTGTAAACAATATAAAGGACCATCTAAATACTTTTTCTTAGGAAACCTCATTTCTAATAGTTTAGGGACTCTTTAAAATAAATACATTGGAATGCTCTAGGGCAAAGACGCAGAGGAAATGTGGGAAACCTTCAAAAAGTTGTTGGATAAACTACACACTACAAATAAATTTATCTCAAAGGGAAATACAGTAAGAGTAATATAAACAGAACAAACCCATCATGGCTAAACAAAAAGTTATGGAAGCAACACATATTAAGGGGAGAGTGTTTAAAATATACAAGGCTAACGGGGACAAGGAGGCGGTCACTAAGTACAAATAATTAAATAAAGTTTTAAAAAGGAGAAATTGAAACAGCTAAAAGGGAATATTAAATGCTATTAGCCACTGAAAGCAAAATACAGCTCCATAAAGTTTCTAAATACACAAATAGAAACAGATTAATAATAGTGAACATAGACCCCTTAACAAACGTTAATGGAAATAGCATTACTAAGGATAAAGATAAAGATGAACTGTTAACATTTTTTTTTCATCTGTCTTTACTAAGAGGCAATGGTATCTACAGGCACCACATAGGGAGGAGCTCATTAGAAATGAATATAGATTTCACAATAGATGAAATCCACAAGAGGCTTTGCAAAGTCAAAACAAATAAATCACCAGGGCCATATGGGATTCATGTTAGGATGGAGTTAGCAAATCCTCTGCAGTACATTTTTGACAAATTATTTTCATGTGGAGTCCAAAGTACTGTAGAATAGTGGAAATAGTACCAATATTCAAAAAAGGAAAAAGAGATGACCCAGTGGATTTTAGACCTGTGAGTTTAACATCAATTGTGGACAAATTTGTTACAGTATTTTTAAGGGATGATATCATGAATTATTTAGAGGGGCAGAGTATTATCAGTAGAAACCAGCATGGTTTTGTAAAAAAATGTTACCAAACTAACCTAAAAAGTTTTTATGAGAAAGTCAGCAAAAACCTAGATATGGGGTATGCTGTAGATGTGGTCTATCTGAACTTTGCAAAAGCTTTCATACTGTGCCACATAAGAGGTTGATCAACAAAATGGGGAAATTGGGTCTAGAGTTAAAGATTTGTAGCTGGGTAAGAAATTGGCTGCAGGATAGAGAATAGAGAGTGGTGGCAAATGGTGCATTTTCAGGTTGGATACCTGTCCTGAGTGGTGTACCACAGGGATAAGTCCTAGGTCCACTTCTATTTAACATATTCATTAATGATCAAGGTTGATAATTGTATGGTTATGCAACTTTGGAGACAAACCCAGTGTGCTACGTACATTCTAAATGGGGAGGCATTGGGTAAATCAGATTTGGAAAAGAACTTAGGAGTCCAAATTGACAACAAACTGGGGTGCAGTGCTCATTGTCATGTAGCAGCCAATAAAGCCAACAAGATACTAGCCTGTATAAAAAGGGGAATGGAAGCTAGTGACACCATTATGCCAGTGTACAGGGCACTGGTTAGACCTCATCTAGAATTTGGGGAACAATTCTGGGCTCTTCACTACAAAAAGAACATCATAGAACTGGAAAAAGTCCAGAGAAGGGCAACCAAGCTAATAAAAGGGTTGAAATCATTAAACTATAAGGACAGATTTGCCAAATTTGGAATGTTTATGATGGAAAAGAGATGTTTTAGGGGACACAAGCTTAAAATGTGCAAATATATCAGGGGACAATAGAACAAACTGTCAGACACGCTATTTACTTTGAGGGTTGAGACTGGGACACTTAGAGTGAAAGAGAGAAGATTTCGTACCCGTCGAAGGAGAGGCTTTTTTTTATGGTCAGGGCAGTCAAAGTATAGAACTCTCTTCCAGAAGAAGTGGTGTCAGCAAACACAATAAATATATTTAAATTAAGGTTGGACAAGCATTTATTGCTTAAAATTCAGGAGTACAACCTATAAACATAATTTAGCACAATGTGGAATTAGAGTAAAAAGTGTATGGATTTAACATCTAGACAACACCCTCTAAGTCAGGCATGTCCAACGTTGGCCCTCCAGATGTTTTGAAACTACACATCCCAGCATGCTTTGCAATAGTTTTAGCATTCTCTAATAGCAATACTGTGGCAATGCATGCTGGGATGTGTAGTTTCATAACATCTGGAGGGCCAACGTTGGACATGCCTGCTCTAAGTTGTCCTGTAAAAGGTTGAACTTGATGGACGTAAGTCTTCTTTTAACCTAAACTACTACAGTATGTTACTAGGACGCATGAATCTAATGGGAGGTGCCTCCAAGAATAAGATAACATCAGCAAGTAGAACTGAAAATGATGCACGTGTTCTCCTATTTAGAGATCTAGGTTCCTGTTATAATTTTTAAACACTTACTGAGTCCAGGGCCTGATTATACATAATAGATTCTGGAGCAACCTGCTTCTTGTTAGGATAAAACTCACAGCCCTCCTCATAGACTCCGGTAGTACGGTCTATCTCACAATTCTCTTTATCACATTTAGCTCCCAGACAAATGTCAATCTTACTTGTTCCATCAATACTCAAAGGGCATCTGGGAAAACATAGAGAGGCAACGGTTACAGGTGCTATTATCATTTTGGCACCTGGAAGTTGGACATAAACAAGAGTTGTTTTTTAGAGTACTTCCAGGTTATGTTGTGGTGTGCATCTGTTTCCCCTCATGTTTGTGAATGTAACTGTCTCCAAAAGTACAGTAAGTCTATGGATTGGCATGTCAATGTGGTGGTGCAAGATTTTGGGGTATTTTTACTAAGACTTGGAGAGAGAGAAAGTGGAGAGAGATGAAGTACCAACAGTCCAGCTCTGGGTGGGTACTTTATCTCTCCCTCTGCTTTATCTCTCGCCAAAGCTTAGTAAATAGACCCCTATGTTACTTCCCCTGGTATGAAGGGCCTGCTGGCAGAATGCAGTTGTAGGGGGCCATGAGAGAGTACATGTTCTGAGCACCTTGATAAATATATATATATATCCAAGCTGCATGCACACTTCCTTAGGACATCACTATTTTTGTGGGTCTCATTCCGCTGAGCCTATCACCTGTAGTTGCTGGAGAAAATTGACGCACTTTGGCTACTGTCGGACATTGTACACTTGGTTATCAATGCGAAAATTCTGAGATTCATTTTTTATTTGGATTTGCATAGCTTTATCAATTGCTGAGTTGCTCCTGATGAAGTTGCCCCTGATGAAGTCATGAGAATGAGAATGACGAAACGCAATTTTATTTACTATAATTGTTTTGTTACTCTAGCGCCCTCTGAAACCCCCTATTCTCTTTCATATATATATATATATATATAGATATATATATAGATATATATAGATAGATATATATATAGATATATATATATATATATATATGTATAAATATAGGTAGATACTTGCAGAAGCATGCAGTGGCACTCGGCAGGTCTATTATAAAGGAAGATGTACATCTGTCAGAACAGACTTAGGTCTACAGTCATTAGGTCGGCCCCAGAAGGTTGACTTGCCCCAAGGTTGACAGGGTTAAAGGTCAACATGGGTCAAAGTCGACATGACTTAAGGTCGACATGGGTAGGGCATGAAATACCGCCTGTCGGCACATGTCGGCTCAAAAAAGTGAAAAACTCATGTCGACCTAATGACTGTCGACCTAAACCCATGTCGACCTTGGCCCATGTCGACCTTAAGTCATGTCGACCTTGACCCATGTCGACCGTTAACCCTGTCGACCTTGGGGCAAGTTGACCTTCCGGGGTCGACCTAATGACTGTAGACCTACAATAAGGGGGTTATTCAGGTTGATTCGCAAGGCTGCAAATTCGCAGCCTTGCAAGTCCACCAAACCCCGCCCAGAGAATGACCGCCCCCCTGCCGCCCCCTCAAAGTGCGGCTTTGCCCGAACAGCTGCGAATGGATGTTTTGCATAAACATCCATTCGCATGGCTCGGGTAACCGCCCACATCTTTCGATGGTCACCTGCTGCATGCGAATGCACGCAGTACCGAACGGATCTGAATCAGGCCCTAAGTCTGTTCTGAATGATGACCGCTTCCCATTATAAACAGGCGATTTTAATGTGGTGAACCGATGTTTCGGGGATAGAAGAAACCTCTTTTTCAAGGTGTACAAACCTTGAAAAAAGGGGTTTCTTATAGCCCCGAAACGTCGGTTCACCACATTAAAATCCCCTGTTTATAAAAGACCTGCCGAGTGCCAATGCATGCTTCTGCAAGTATCTACCTACACAATTTCTCCAGGAGGCACTCAGGTTGAATCCTATTATGGAGAGTGCTGGTCTGAATACTCTGTATCTTGTATATATAAATATATATATAGTACATACTGCTAGTACATGCATGATAATGTAGAAAATGCACCATAGTACTGTGTAGTATAATGTAACATATATATACAATGTACAATTCCAGTATAATGTTTGGAACCCAATCACTTTTATGAGGGCGGTAGGCAGGGCAACCATCAGGGGGGACTATGGGGACTCCAGTACCGGGCCCAAACAAAGTTCACATTTTGAAGCAATGTAGAGGTTGGGAAGAGCGGCCAGTGCTACCGACATCAGTCTCCCCAGGCAAGCCAGGTGTTCGAGAAAGGGAAGGGGTGTCCTCAGGGGCGTCTTAAGGACTGTGGGGGCCCTGGACAGCAAAATTTGGGGGCACCCACAGACACCTCCCCCCAGACACCACCCCCACCCCCCGGGGAGGTTGGTACCTGAGCAGCGCAGGCAGTCAGCGCTGTGGTCTCTGCAGCATATGGGAAGTCAGTGGTGGGGTCCCTGCAGCAGATGGGAACTAGTAGCGGTATTGGCAACTAGTTACCATCCGCTGCAGGGACCCCACTGCTGACTTCCCATCCATGGCAGGGACCTTGGGGCTGATCGTCCAGACCGCTGCAGGGACCCCCTGACTGCACTGCGCCACCCATCTGCGCCGCCCGTCTGCACTGCTCGACCCCACTGCCCAAGCACTGGGCAACAGGAGCCCCTCACCAGCAGCAGTGCCGGTGTGGGGGCCCCTTATGTGTGGGGGTCCGCTACTGGGGGTCTTGTCTATTTTGTTAGTCCCAGGCCCCACAACTTCTGATGGCAGCCCTGGGGGTAGTCCCCTATTCAATGGGGCCCACTGGGAGTTTCCCTTACACCACTGTGGGCAGGTGCAGTTAGTGGCCTTTTCTTTTAATTTATACAAGATATTGTATTGATCTTCAATGGATTGATAGAGAAAGTAGTGGTTTATGGTTACAGTGGTGGCAAATATTGCATCCCTGCTTATACTTTTAAGGCCCCCATCCACTAAGGGAGGTATTGCATGCGGTACCTCACATGCAATTCCCACCAAATCTCCTGGCAGCTGCTGGGTGGCAGGATTGCATAATGTACAATACATTGTATGCAGTCTTTTTGACTTCTGACTGTCGAGATCCCAACTGCCAGTATTTTGTACCCAATATATATAGTCATACAGTACTTGCTCAATTTCCCTGAATGCCAGAGGGACTCCCTGAAATGTTGATGATCTCCCTGACTCCTTTAAGAGCCTAGCATTGAGTCCTGGCTGAAGTTTTATCTGTACAAATGATGTGACAAACATTTTTACCTGGTTGCCTCCACATTGCCTTGATTACTAAGGTAGAAAGGAATATCATTGTTGTACTCATCAAAAACTCCCCATCTCAGATGAGCCCATTCATGGATAAACAATCGTCCTGTCAAGAGAAATCACATGATCATGAATTTTGAAGTTGACACTTTTCTCTTTCCCAGTGCATACACTAATGCTATTGACCTGAATATAGTGTCCTGTTAGATAAAAGGGCAGGTTGAGGTAGGTGTGGTACTTACCACGTGGCTGCAGCTCTGAGCTGAGTTATTCAATTGCTGCTGCTACCCTTATATAGTCTACAAGTAAGCCGCTCAAAGCAAATGCTTTGAAAGTTAGTCTGCTACCTTGTGATTGCCTCTGTGTTTGTACATGTGTGAGAGGGAAAGAGATGTAGTTTCACCCGCTGCCAACAAATGGCAGTGTTTCAGTGACACACAAATGGACATGAGACATACAGATGGAGTCGCTCTCATTCAAATGGCTCCTGGCGATTTTATTGCCATTCGCCCACCCCCAGCAGCCGACAGAATGGGGCATGCACGCACGAGACCCATTCTCCCAGAAGCCATGCAGCCCTCCTAGTTGAGCTGCCCGTCTACCCGCTCACCTGCCACCTCTGCCCCACTCCCTGTCCGTCTCCCTGAAGCAGAGATGGGCAGGGAAGCATCCTGTCCCCACTTCCCCACTTCCCACCACCTTGCTGACAGGGACGGGCAAGCAAGTGAGACGCTTGTGCGTCCCCATCTGCCAGCTGATGAGATCTGTGAGTGGGCAAGAAGGGTAGTGGGAGGACAGGGGGCTGTCACATGGGGACACCAAGTGTTTCCTTGGCTTGCCCACAAAAATGGTGGATATGCCCAGAAAAACCCTGGGCGTCCCCATTTAACGCAGGCGTGGTGAAGCCTGCATGGGGCGGTCGCCTGGCGTCACATGACATCAGTGCCCGCCCCCTTTTACGGCCATCTCCGCCCCAGATAAATATCAGATCAGACCTTTATCTGCGAGCGGGATAAAAAAAATTCGCCTTACGTCCACATGGGAATGGATGTGTCAGTGTACACGTTGGTGGGGCGGATGATCGCTCCCCTTGTGGACGGCGTTTACCTACTCGCTAAGCGAAAACACGCTGCTTAGCGAGTGGACCTGAATCAGGCCCAATGATCCAAAGCAATAAGCGAGGTATGTACAATTTCTGACATCAGTGTGTGTCATTGTTTCTAGTAGCTGGAACTGTGGGTCAAGATGTTGTATACACATTTTAGGATTTTTTTTTATGTGTTTTCTAACCTTATGTGTACCCAAAGCAGCATAAACTAAAATATTACAGTAAACACCCATGACAAGTTTACCTAATTGAAAACTATAACTCTGTAGAATCAGAGCCAGGCCTAGCTAATTTGATACCCTATGCAAGACTAGTTCTGCCCCTGACGCATTGCTCCTTATTCACATTACACCACACTGCATTGCTACTTTTTACACTGCACATTATTTATTCACACTGTACACCACACAGTATTGCATCTTATACATATAATGCCACGCAGTTATGCATCCAGTGGCAAATGCAGGATTTCTAGAGGGGGTTTCCAAATGCGGTACACAAATTATCACTCTGTGGAACATTGTAAGAAGAGCGGGAGTTTGGGGGGCAGAAGAAGAACCTAGTATCAACCCTGGACATTAATGTACACACTGGTCTTTTATACACTGCATAATGTATGGAATACAGTAATAATATTCATCACTATATATGTCTAAAGCCCCGTGCACACGGGGGAGATATATTGCTCAGCCATATATTGCTATCAATATATGGCTGAGCTATCTATTGCTCAGTTTCTCCTTTTCATCAGTGACCAGAGATGGGGCTGAAAACGGGAGCGCGCACCCTGCGATTTATCGCCGGGGCACACTCCCATCACTGGCAATATGGTCGCAAGCGACCATATTTCCAGTGATTTCAGCCCCTATCTCCCCCGTGTGTACACAGCTTAAGGCTTTATCAACTTTTCAGTAATATAAATAAGTTGTCAGGAAAAGGTTAAACATACCATACTGTAATTAATAAATACACAAACATAATAGAACCAGTACTGCACTGTCAAAGCTCACATTCTCCCACCTAATGGAAAGTCTCCTGTCTCTTCTTCCTGGTAGATACTCTCTGGTCCAGTGCACTGATTGAGGACTCAGATCCACACACAGCAATCTTTAGTAGAAGAAGCTGCTACCACTGGGCATGTGCATCAGCGCTATTCTGTCCCTTATACTGCATGATGTTGCGGCAGGTCTAGTAATCATATTATATTCCACTGCTATTGTCATAATTTGAACCACTTGCCAAGAGGATGGGGGTTTCTGTGCAACCGGAACCCCCCCTGCATTTGCCTATGGCATCTTACACATTATGCCAAACATTAGTAATGCCCTTATACACATAATGCCACACAGTTATACCCCTTACATATATGCCACATGTTAGTAATGTCCATGGATGTGTTCTCTGGGTTCTCCAGACTTTGCCGCAGTATTGCGCCATTCTTTGTTCTTCACCATAGGGGTGGTTACCCCTAAACAGTATTATTCTATACTTGTCATGTGGTTTTATTTGTGCTTTCATGTGGTGTTTTTTAATGCTCTTGTGTGGTGTCATTTTGTTATGTGTGCGACTAGGTCGCCTGTGATTTGCGACTAGAAATGAGTTCACTTCCTTGTTTGTATACAATGGGGAAGCCATTAGTTTTTTTATCCAGTATAGTTAGGTATTTTAAGCTAGCTTCTCCTCTTGTCTTTTTCCTAAGGATCCCTGGCACTTTGTCCCAAGTAAGACCTGGTGGCATCGGAGTTGGGGCATACTTAATTTGCCCCTCTAGACATGGCTATTAGAGGTGAAGACCTAGCCTCATGGGTGCTAGTCATCTTTTGGAGCATTGAAAAGAGGCAGTGTAGGGTCCACCATGGCCGTTATAAAGAGTGGTCACGGCTTGGGGTTCACACCCGAATTGTAACATTAAGGAATGTACTTGTCTTCTTGCTCAGTTGTGCACTGGGGCCTCCCACTTCTCTTTCTACTCTGGTTAGAGATTGTTTGTGCTGTTCTCTGAAGGGAATAGTATACACCATTGTATGAAATGTTCAATTTTGCACATGGAATAGCCTTAATTTCTAAGAACAAGAATAGACTGCCAAGTTTTACATGAAAGTTCTCATTTTCTGGCAATTTTGAGAGTATAATTGAACTTACATATGTGATGCTCCAAATACTCAACTAGCTGAAAGGAAGGACAGTTTTATAGCTTCTCTAATGAGCAAACCCGTTTTCAGCTGTGCTATAGAATTGCACAAGGGGTTTTAAGGGTTTTCTAATCATCCATTAGTCTTAGCAAACACAATGTACCATTAGAACATAGGAGTGATGGTTGCTGGAAATGGGCCTCTATACACCAATGTAGATATTCCTTTAAAAACCAGACGTTTGCAGCTAGTATAGTCATTTACCACATGTATAGAGTGTATTTATGATTAAATTAATGTTATCTTCATTGAAAAAAAAATAAGGAAATTTCTAAGTGACCCCAAACTTTTAAATGGTAGTGTTGGGTAGTGGTATGTATGTGTGTATATGACCCTGGTGGGAGGCATGTGTATATGACAATGGTGGAAGATATGTATATATGACAGCTGTGGGAGGTATTTGTATATAACCTGGGTGGGAGGTATGTGTATATGGTACCAGTGGGAGGTATGTGTATATGACGGCGGTGGGAGGTATGTGTATATGACACTGGTGGGAGGTATGTGTATATGTTACTGGTGGGAGGTATGTGTATATGACACTGGTTGAAGGTATGTGTATATGACACTGGTGGGAGTTATGTGTATATGGCACTGGCAAGAGGTATGTGTATATGACACTGGTTGAAGGTATGTGTATATGACACTGGTGGGAGTTAAGTGTATATGACTCTGGTGGGAGGTATGTGTATATGACACTGGTGGAAGTTATGTGTATATGACACTGGTGGGAGGTATGTGTACAGTATATGACACTGGTGGGAGGTATGTGTATATGGCACTGGCAAGAGCTATGTGTATATGACACTGGTGGGAGTTATGTGTATATGACTCTGGTGGGAGGTATGTGTATATGACACTGGTGGGAGGTATGTGTATATGACATTGGTGGAGGTATGTGTACAGTATATGACACTGGTGGGAGGTATGTGTATATGGCACTGGCAAGAGCTAGGTGTATATGACACTGGTGAGAGGTTTGTGTATATGACACTGGTGGGAGGTATGTGTATGTGACACTGGTGGGAGGTATGTGTGTATGACTCTGGTGGGAGGTATGTGTATATGACACTGGTGGGAGGTATGTATATATGGCAATGGCAAGAGCTATGTGTATATGACTCTGGTGGGAGGTATGTGTACAGTATATGACACTGGTGGGAGGTATATGTATATGGCACTGGCAAGAGCTAGGTGTATATGACACTGGTGAGAGGTTTGTGTATATGACACTGGTGGGAGGTATGTGTATGTGACACTGGTGGGAGGTATGTGTGTATGGCAATGGCAAGAGCTATGTGTATATGACACTGGTGGGAGTTAAGTGTATATATGACTCTGGTGGGAGGTATGTGTATACGACACTGGTGGGAGTTATGTGTATATGACTCTGGTACCAGGTATGTGTATATGGCACTGGTGGGAGGTATGTGTATATGCAAATTACATGACAATTGTTATCAAATAATTCAAGTCAGTTCTGGAAATGCTAAAAATGACATACAGTACACTTTCTCAGGTCCTGTAATATTGGGAACAGTGACATTCATGTTCAAATAATTGTGAAACATTTTAAAAACTTGAAGGAAACAATTTAGAAAATAATTGTTATTTTTCACGAATGGAATATGTATCACCTTACCTCGTGGTCCATGTATTCCCAGCACTTTGTCATTCAGTATATAACCGGGTGTAATATGTATATATTTTCCTTCTACCCCACAACCACCATATTGTAAGGTGTATGGAAAATCTCCAAAAATAAAAGGATCAGCTATGATAACATCGGCCTATGAATAAACAAGGATATATATATATATACATATATATATATATAGAGAGAGAGAGAGAGAGAGAGCGCATGATCAAGAATTTGAATGTGGAAAGCTAGAACACTGACACTTATCCAGCCATTGCAAGTACATGTAACTTCATGTACAAGACTTGATACTGTATGTGCCATGTTTTCACCCTGCACTACTGTACTGAGGGCCTAATTCATCATTTATCGCTAATCAGAAAATTCGTAAATCATTCAAAAAGCACATGCACTGGCCCAAATTGCAAAAAATGATCCATACACATACTGTAGATGTTGTGGAGTAGCTGCGGTATGAAGCTGGCGTGCAGGGACAAAATCATGGCGATTTCTGGGTGAGCTTGTAAAAAAGCAGGCGTGTCCAGGCATTTTTCAGGTGGGTCTCTGACGTCAGCAATGAACATGTCCAGTCTGATTCTGACAAGATCCATAGGGTCTATATATTTATTATGAAAATGGCGATTACTATTATTGATGGGGGAGGAACTAGGGTGATTGTTACAGTCAGTGTAGTAAGTGGTGGACAATGGTGCTATATAGCAAATGGTAACAATGCGCATATATTTTATTCCGCAAACAACACTTTTTATTGTTTAAGCAATCTGAAAGAAATATATATATATATATATATATATATATATGTAGAATAACTATGATTAAAACTGTTAAAATATGATCCAATAAGAACAAAAATAAAATAAGAAATTAGTGCAATTCTGTGTCGTGAGAAAATGGAGCATCAGTTCTAATTACACTGGTATAATTTCATTATAATAAACGGCTGAGATCTGGTAATTTGGCTATTAAAATTAATATTTTCTTTCATGAAACATAGGGCTACCATCCATGATCAGGGTCAGGCAGAATTGATACAAATGGTAAGAAATTGAATTATTTGTGTGTGTGTGTGTGTGTGGCTGTGGTGTGTGTGTGTGAGAGAGAGAGAGAGAGAGAGAGATTGAATTACCTGGGGAGTAGGGAAGCAGGGGATTATGGGCTAAAATCCCCATACACAAAACAGTTATCACTAATTTTGGCCTTTCTGAGTAATATCTTTTTAAAAAATTGTGATCATCATCCCCATACGTTAATGACCCGTCCCTCCCCTTTTATTTGTGCTGCATAATCAATGTTGACTATATTGCGTGTGACTTTACTGACGATATCGTGTAGCAATATTGTTCAGTTTGCATGCACAATGTAATTTGCCAGGCTTACTGCCAATATCATTAATGATATTGGTGGTAGAGCCCATCGGCTGGTGTGTATAGGGTATCACTCCACATACTTACCAACATTCTATCTGTCCTCTCTGCATGATGCAAGGTGGGCGGTGTGAGGATTGGGGGTGGACACTCATGTGCTTCATCACAGCCCTGTCCCCTGCTCTGTAATGCCTAGATTATTGTCAGGGCTACGATGGCACATCATCACCTTCCCCAGACTGCTCCTTTTGGGTGCAGGGCCAGTGGCGTAACTACTGTAAGGCAGCCCCAGCAGCCGCTTGGGGGAGCAAGCAGCAGCAGGGTCTGTGTGGGTGCCGGCACCCGCTCGACGCACTGACATGCTGCTGCCTGCCGCTGCCCACTGACTGAGCACTGCCTCAGCCACAGCGCGGGTGGGGCCATGGCAGAGATGACAAATCCCCCCACTGATTCAGTTGACTGTACACAGGGACGGCTATTGGCTACTGTGTACGGATGGGTGTGTTAGGGCGGCCTGGGATGCATCGGAGCCAAGGGAAGCAGCGGTGTACGCTGGTCTCTCTTCCTCTCTCCTGCTTCAGCTTCTCCGTTATGCATGGGATGTCATCACCCCATGCTGGGGAAACACGCTGGAGTGGAGTCTGGAGGGGGGGGGGGTGCGAGGGCACCAAAAACTTTTTAGCAGGGGGGAGCAAAATGTATAGTTACGCCACTGTGCAGGGCGTTTATGGGGGCTGCATGGGTGGTTTCATAGGATCTAGGAGACTTGGCTACTTGTGTGTTTATGTATTTATGTGCTGGCACTGAGGGCCACTTTAGCCATGTGCAAGAGACATCCTTATTCTTCTCAATGCTGGCAGCGGCATACCGGCATTGCTGGGAGTTGAACATTGATCAGTTGTCCCTGTGATCAGGTTTTTTTTTTTGTATTACAGACAAAGAAATAATACATATACAGTATAAGGAAGTCAAGTGTGCATGTGAGGGGTTGGGAAAGAGGTTTTGGCTGGCAGGAGTGGCAGTGAAGCAGGGAAAATCTATACCCATATTGGGACAATTGCTGAAGTAGTGAATTAAATGTTACTCTGCATTGCCTGTGCTTGCATATACTCCAGATCACGTGCGGTGCAGGGACATAAAGGGAAAACCAACTTGCTTCAGCCCCAGAATGTCCTGTTGCTATACATGTTGCCAGAAGCAAGTAGGAATAAATCACCTAAGATGCTGGAACAGATACGGTTAGCAGTGCCCGATTAACCAATAGACTGATTAGCCAGCAGCCTCGGGTGCCAGGACTGGGGGTGCCTTGCAGGTGACAGCCGAGGAATACAATTAAGGTCTAATTTATTCCATGCTCGTTAGCTATCACCAGTCCTAATGTACTGTGGGGGTAAAGTTCTTAATGTGACTGCCAGATTGCTGTGCCAATGTAACTTACTGATGGAACCATGTACATTGTGCTACAGCCACTGTAAGTTTGTCCCAGTTACCCGGAGGCAAGATAAATAATACAGGTTGTGACACTTGAAAAAATTATGTTAGGAGGGGGAGTCAGCCAAAGAAACGATATGGATGGCTTTCAAGTAACTGATTCAAAATTGCAGGGGAGGAGAGATGCCCCCTTGGGAGCAGGACCCCGGCGGCAGATGACTCCATTGCCTCCCAGAGTTACGCGCTACAGCCCCAGCCAGGCAGCCTAAAGTCTTGTTCACACACCACAAGCATTACATCACACATGGCAGTTGTTTAACCTTCATTACATGCACATGGGCAGTATGAATGGGGAGTTCCTGGTCACCCATAACACGTGTGTTTAGTAGTATTACAAGGGGAGCTACATGTGTATTAGCCTAGGGCACCTGGAACCTTTAATGAGGCCCCGACTGTAAGTGTCACTACCATTTGTAACAGACAGGGGCTTCATATATGGAAAGAAGATCAAAACAATGACAGTACCTTATCATATGACTCCCTCTTTGGTCTTTTGTACTCCTTGCTGCTTGACCAGGAGTTGGGTATTAAAATTGTTATACTTCTAATGAAAAGTCTTTGTTTTGTAGCTTGGAACATATAATTAGAGGCATCATTCACCATGTCCTACAAGTACAAGAAAGCACACGAATGTTTTACCTACAGTATGGTTCAACACACAAGGCTATTAATATATGTAGATATTCTAATCTGCATAAATGTATCTGTATAAGCTGCTAATAAATGGTGATATCTGGGGCCAAATGTAATAGGGTGAGAGTTTCAGAAAGTGAGAGATTTTGGGAGAGTTTTCCCCTTTTTTTAAAGCAGCCATTACACTGCAACACCAGGTTGATTTTGCCATGGAGTTGATTGCTGCTTTAAAAAACATGGGAAATATCTCCTAAAATCTCTCACTTTCTGAAACTCTCACCCTATTATATTTGGCCCCTGATGTCTTATCTTCAGTGGACATGAGGAACACTTGTGTATTATAGTGCTTTATTCATCCCTTAATACAGGGGTGTCAAACTCAAATTCATCGGGGGCCGCATCAGCAGTTTGGTCATCCTCAAAGGGCCGGTTGTATCTGTAGGACTATGTGTCCACTCTTTATTATCATAATAGTGTCCTTCATACAAGTATGTCCCAAATAATACCACTGTAACTCAGCAGTAGCATTTCCCTCCGGCTATTGCTGTGAACTGCAGTGCATTAGGGCACACGCTGCCTGCACAGGGGGGCAGCACTCAGTCTTAGGGCATATTTCCTGCTTATTATCATGGGACACAGCAATTAATGATGGGCTGCAATGTGCCAGTGCACACACACACACATAGGCAGAGAGTTTGACAATTACCCGCTCTGATGCGTCCACTCCAGTCTGAGCTGCTCCACCACCAAGGACACAGCTGCGCTCTCACACAGGCGCATTTCCCCCTCCCTCCTGTGAGTAGCGCTCTTTGCACTATTTATCCAGGAGTGGGGGGCAGTGTGCTCCCGGTTACTGTGCAGTGCACACTCAGCAGTAAGTGACCTGGAGCGCACAGCAGCAGCAGCACCATTCACCACAACGGACCTGCTCTTTCCTCTTTCTGGCTCCTATACAGCAGGTGGGAGCGGAGGAGGGGTTGATGACCGGCGGCACTGCGCTAGAGGGCAGACGTTCTCTGGCTTGTAGGCTACCGCGCATGCGCTGAAGAGGCGGCTCTCTTGTTTAAAAAAAAAAAATCGAGAATAAAAGGTGAAGGCTGGCGGCGGCTGCGTGGGCCACATGAAGAGGTCTGGCGGGCCGGATTTGGCCCGCGGGCCTTGTGTTTGACACCCCTGCCTTAATACATTTACTCCAGTAGAGTAATGTGGTTTACTACTAAAATTATACAGTACATTTAATTATGGGTGCACATCTGTGGATTTATTTAATTGACTATTAAAGTGTTAACAGACAGGATATGGATTGAACATCAATGCATTGTGTTGTCTGATGGATGGGTTAAGTTCAAACCATAGCATACCCTGCAACAGGGGTGCTTTATCTTCCCTGGCAGAGAGGTGAAGGCAACCCCAATCAGGGCCGTTTCTAGTGCCAGGGGAGCCAGTGGGGCAGATGTATTAAGCCTGTTGAAAAGATAAAGTGGAGAAAAAGTGTAAGGTGATAACGCACCAGCCAATCAACTCTTGTTATTTTTCAAACATTTGATTTGCTTCCGGCGGAACTTCCGGTTAACGCGGCGAGGACACCGCGGTACAGTGCTCTGTGTGTAATTAGTGAGGACATATGATTTCATTTCTAACCACCAATGGGCTTTAAGATTTAGTAATTTGACTTAGGATATAAGGACTTCCATTATCAGTATGCCCCACACTTCTGATGAAGGACAAGGTGTCCGAAATGCATTAAGGGGGTTATTCTGATCGTAGCGGCCAAACGAGCGTATGTTCGCTATTAACGTACGCTAGCCGCACGCGGCCGTTGGGGTTAAGTCCACCCACAACTCAGCCGCATACGTACGGCCAGAAACAACGTCAAAGGGGAGTGGCGTACAATTGAGCGTACGCCAACGTACACGGACGGGCCAGCCCTTACACTCCGACAACTGGCGTACAACTGAGCGTACGCCACCGTTTACGGACGTCTCTCGTCTGTCTTCCCGCCGACTTCTTGCGGAAATCTGAGCGTACGCCAGCTTGCACGGACGGGTCCCTATTGTTTTCAATAGAAAACTCCGCTTATGTCACCGCTCGTGAGAGTGAGCGTACGTCCGTGTACGCTGGCATACCCTTCACATATATGGACCTGCAAATCTTGCCTTTCAACTATAATTATGAAAATTAATTAATTGATTGAATTAATTAATGGGCAAAATAGTGCCCATGGGCTTAAAACATTGCTGAAACATCCTTTGTAGGTGTTAGATGTGGTTTATGTTACTGTATCATAAATACAAAACCTATGTTTGTATTAGAGTGAACACGTTGACACATGTCGACTTGTGTAGATTGAGTGTGCTACTGTGTAAAGTCTATGAAAGCACGTAGTGAATGTGTATAACTGTTTAACAAATACCTACCTTAGCATATATAAGCAGGTCTTAAAAAGATTCTTACCTTAAATTAAACAAACCTTTAAATGTAGAGAAGTATAGAAAGATAAGCTTACAATGTGTTTGAGTGCTGTGTGTGGCTTGCAGGTAGTGAAATCATGGTTTTGACTTAATAGACTGCAGCATTGCTTATTACATTCAGGTGTATGTGTTTGGTAGTAAGCAGCGTAAATTAGCAAACCCAGGCGCACGCTGGCATGCGGTATCTGTAGGGGTGGTTTGAGATGGCGGTTGGCGGCCGCCTGTTTTGTGTCCGAAATGAACGGTGCTGTAGTCGATCGTGCGGTAGTAGCACCGCTCATTTTTGGTGCACACCCTCGTGTACGCCCATATTTACGCCCATTTTCCCTCATTAATTCGGCCGCTCCCCTCATCACGCCCCTATGCCGCCCCCAATGCCCGTACACTCGCGTATAGGTTTTTTCGCACGTAGAGACCCGTCCGTAAGCGTTGTGGAGTGTTCGCCTGCGCATTAGCGAATGTACGCATGCGCAGATCATTAAAAATCCCGGGACGTCCGCGTACGGCCCGGCCGCTCCAACCAGAATAAGGCCCTAAGTGTGGTACATGCTGTTTATTTTTGCTTGGCTGAGCGGTGACCTCCTATTCTTTCCGGACTTCAGAGGACTTGGGATACCGTGCCTGGAACCTCCTTAGAACAACAGAGTCCTGGATCGGAGTGGATGGGGCCGTTTGCAGCTTTGCCAATGGACATGTGATTATATGCTTTTTATCATGTATCATTGTGAGTTCCCTGTACAGAATAAAAATAGTGTTATACTTGGATACTGCACAATGATCTTTCTTTGTTGATATACCCCGACCTCCCAAACCCCATTAAATTGGGAAAAGGGGATATGATTTGTGTCATTTTAGGTATCAAACAACCTTGAATGCCATTCGACCATTACTTCACCATAAGTTATGTTACATCTCTTTATTAAACATACAAGGGTAGTGCTGTATGGTTTCACCTATTTCACCTACGAATAAGATTATCCCAATATTGAGTGTTCGTTTGACAGGACAGTGGTGTATATCAGGAGCTGCTGTATCTTGTTTGTCTGCGCTTTCTTTGTTAATAACCTTCCTTTTGAAACGATGCTTCAGAATAGACACTTTTGTAGGCTCCCAAAGGAGGAGGCAGCAGTTTTGGAAGGGACATTTTCTAGACAGAAGAGGCAGGGCTAAAACAACGTCGGCAAATGGCAGCAGGAGGAGCAGTGGGAGCTGCATGAAGAAACCCCTGACAACAAGCAGGTAGAGGCAATTGGAAGGGACATTATTATGTGATGCATGCTGCATAATTTTATGCCAGGTGCATTACTTTATGGGGTATAATATGGTGCAAGAGACATTTCTGTGTGGGGCATATATTCTGGTGCAAGGGGCATTACTGTGTGGGGCATAATATGGTGCAAGGGGATTTACTGTGTGGGGCATAATATGATGCAAGGGCATTGCTGTGTGGGGCATAACAAGATGTAAGGGGTATTACTGATTGGAGCATAATATGATCTAAGGGACATTTCTGTGTGTGCCATTATAAGATACAAGGGTCTCTCTTTATTTCTGAAAATCAACGCTTCCATGGAGTATAATTGGTATAATTGGGGAAGGGTAAGCCAGAAAGTTATTAAACAGAAAACTAGTATTTGCTAGAGGAGTGATTCAGATTATATAATTCAAGTTGCTCTGGTGCTTATTAGCTGCACATATCATATCATTTTATGAGTACCTTCACCTTGGATTCTACATTCTGCATTAATGGACCAGTAAATTAATTTAAAAAGGTTTTATTCCTTGGGTATTAATATTAATGCTTCAAATTGCAAACGCCGACTTAAGTACTGTACTTTCTCTGTAACACTATAAGCTGTCCTAGTGGAAATGCCAAGTTTTCACCGTTACTTGCTCCTAAATTAGAATTAGGTCCTGCATTTGTTCCTGGGTAGCAGTGGTGCCTGGAGAGCATACTGCATCCATGGTTCTGGATTGCAGCCTTGACAGGCAGCCAGGAGTCCAGAAACTATTGAAATGCCAGGATTCCGTCTATTACTACAATTATATGGGGTTCACAAGTACAGTTCTGGTACTGAGACACCTTACAGTATGTGCTGGTGTGCGGATTTTCCCTTTTTCGGGAGGAGTCTGGGAGCAAACCTAAACAGGACTCCCAGGAATGCAGGAAGATGATGCCTGTAAATACTAACATATGTAACAATACACAAGATGGTTAATGTTAATAAACAACAGTAAATGCAACAATGCACAAAGATGACACTGAAAATAATAATAAAGACAAAAGCAGGTATCCACTGACTTGTTTGTGAAGATAACCGAAAGACCAGCACAGGAGATACACAGCTGACTTGCAGGCAGGCAGGCTGGGAAGAGGAACAGGATGCTCTGGACGGATTTTATTTGAAATAGCCCGCCCAGTAATTGGTGACGCCGGGGAACCCAGAAACGAGGCTTAGGATGTTGCCTAGCAACATCCCCGATGCCCCTGCACTGGGACTTTGCACAGAAGATCATGGCCGCTGCCCACTACCTTCCCCAAGCCTCCGGTGCCAGCAGCACTGCCGGAGCTTGGGGGGACTGGCAGAGAGTGGCGGCGAACACTAAAGTTAGTGACACCCAAGCCTCCTGCGCGGTCTGCACCGCCAGAGCTTGGGAAAGACCTGGGGGACTGTAGATGCGCTGTCCGGCGTCTAAGAATCATTTATACACATTTGGGAATTCAAGCCAGCTAAATGTCTGATTTGCATAAAAGTGCACACTGCTCTGTAGTAGTGCGAGATCCCACTGCCATAAAGTGCAGCATATTCAGCCATACAAATTTCTTCGCCCTTAATTGGATTCCCATATAAGGGGTCAATCCTATTTTACGCAAAGGTTGCAATATGCTTATGAATGGATGGGTGCTGAACCCTCTGTATTTGCTTTTGTGATGCCTTCTCTTTATGGTTGACTTAAATAGATCCCTGCCTCCAGGATAGTGTTTTTCACTTGGCTGGATAATGTCAAGTTTTTCTTTACAATGGAAAGGATCCTGCAATCATCCACCACTGTTGTCTTCCATGGATTTATAGGCCTTTTTGTTTTGTTGGGCTCACTAATGCAATCTTTTTTTTTCTCCAAATCAGTGGCGCCGGAACGGGGGGGGCGAGGGGGCAGCTTGCCCCCCCCAAAATTACTGAGGCGGCGCTATCGGATTCCTGCTCGGCGCCGGCGGGCGGGCGGCTGATTAATCAGTAATATAGGCAGGCGGGCGGTGGGCTGATTAAGCTTGATTCAGCCTCCCACCCGTCCGCCTATATTACTGATTAATCGCAGCCTCCCGCCCGCCGGCGCCGAGCAAGAAGAATCATGGCGGGCGGGGGTCAGGTGCTTAGGATGCTCTGGAAGCAGCATCCCGTGCGCGTACCTGCCGGGAGTCCCCCACCCAGAGGCGTAGGGAGGGCGCAGTTTGGGCGAAGGGCGCCGCCCCCCCTCCGCAAATGAAGTGGAGTCCCTGCAATAATTAATTTCTCACACACGCAGGGCAGCGTGCGCCGGCGGCTGCCATGCCCGGCGCCTGCCCCTGTCTGCCCTGCTCACCTGGTCCTGCCGCCGCGAAAACGATGGGGTCACGTCACGTGACTCCCTGCTCCAGTCCCTAATCAAGCTGCTGCTGCTCGGGCCGGCTCCCGGGCAGCGCTGAGCAGCAGAAATAAGGAAGTCCCCTGCCTCGTCTACACAGAATGACTGTGCTCCTCAAGGTAGATTTTTTTTTCCGTTTATTTTTTATTTTTTATAAAGATAAAGAATGAAGGAAATAATCATGGGGTCTGGTCTGGGGGTTTGGTGGGGTCCGGGGGGGGGGGGGGGGGGGGGAATCACTCTGGTTTCTGCTGCCACCCTGCTCTTCTCAAGGTGGATTTTAGTTTTTAACTAAACATAAATAATGGGAATGATCATGGGGTTTGGGGGATTTGTGGGGGAGAGGGGGGGGGTGAATCTCTCATATGTGTCTTATATAGCGCAGCAGATTCGGTTACAGCGTCTTATATAGCGCAGCAGATTCCGTTACAGCGTCTTATATAGCGTAGCAGATTCCGTTAGTGTCTTATATAGCGCAGCAGATTCCGTTACAGTGTCTTATATAGCGCAGCAGATTCCGTTACAGCGTCTTATATAGCGCAGCAGATTCCGTTACAGCGTTCTTATATAGTGCAGCAGATTCCGTTACAATGTCTTATATAGCGCAGCAGATTCCGTTACAGTGTCTTACATAGCGCAGCAGATTCCGTTACAGCGTCTTATATAGCGCAGCAGATTCCGTTACAGCGTCTTGTATAGCGCAGCAGATTCCGTTACAGCGTCTTGTATAGCGCAGCAGATTCCGTTACAGTGTCTTATATAGCGCAGCAGATTCCGTTACAGCGTCTTATATAGCGCCGCAGATTCCGTTACAGTGTCTTATATAGCGCAGCAGATTCGGTTACAGCGTCTTATATAGCGCAGCAGATTCCGTTACAGCGTCTTATATAGCGTAGCAGATTCCGTTAGTGTCTTATATAGCGCAGCAGATTCCGTTAGTGTCTTATATAGCGCAGCAGATTCCGTTACAGCGTCTTATATAGCGCAGCAGATTCCGTTACAGCGTTCTTATATAGTGCAGCAGATTCCGTTACAATGTCTTATATAGCGCAGCAGATTCCGTTACAGTGTCTTACATAGCGCAGCAGATTCCGTTACAGCGTCTTATATAGCGCAGCAGATTCCGTTACAGTGTCTTATATAGCGCAGCAGATTCGGTTACAGCGTCTTATATAGCGCAGCAGATTCCGTTACAGCGTCTTATATAGCGTAGCAGATTCCGTTAGTGTCTTATATAGCGCAGCAGATTCCGTTAGTGTCTTATATAGCGCAGCAGATTCCGTTACAGCGTCTTATATAGCGCAGCAGATTCCGTTACAGCGTTCTTATATAGTGCAGCAGATTCCGTTACAATGTCTTATATAGCGCAGCAGATTCCGTTACAGTGTCTTACATAGCGCAGCAGATTCCGTTACAGCGTCTTATATAGCGCAGCAGATTCTGCCACATATTTCAAATGTAACATGCCAACACATGTTAGCCACGCCCCCAATTCATTACCCCGGGGGGGGGGGGGCACGAAATATGACCTTGCTCCGGGCACCATGGCACCTAGCTACACCGCTGCCCCCACCCCACCTGCAGTCTCAGACAGAGTGGGCAGTGAAGCACGGGCAAGTGGATGATCATGACGACGCCTGCCCGTGCGTCTGACGTCACATGGAAGAGCCGGACGGCAGAGGTCCTGTGCGCTGGCAGCTGTGGCGCAGGAAAGTGGGTGGGAGCCGCAGCAGTCTGTGTGGTTGAAGTGGACTCGGGGTAGGAATCCAGGGGACTGTCCTGTGTCTGGTAAGAGAGCCAAGCACAGCATTATATTTAATTTGTGTATGATCTGACAGTGTGCCCATTAGATCAAATAAATGTGCACTGTGTGTAACTACTGGGGATGTAAACATTTGTTGGGATTCATCTGCTAATGTATTGGAGGGGGGATAGTATGTAATAACAGTTATATTGTACACCTGTTGTTAAAGGTACTTCATCCAATTAGACATTATTTTCTAGTAACTAGGCAAGTTAGATTCATGGGGGGTGGGGAGGCGGGGTCATGAATTCACCCGCATCGCGTCACTGCCTCTGTGATACTGGAGGAGGCTTCCGGCGGCTATTTTTTTTTGGGGGGGGGTACATGAGAGGGAGTGGTGGTGGTGGTGGGCCGATTACTTGGCTTGCCAGCCAGCCCCTGCCGCCCGCCCACATGGATGGCTGCTGCTATCAGGGGGTAACATATAGCAATTTAGGGGGCGCCAAAATGAGATTATATCTTGCCCCCCCCAACCTAAAATCGTTCCAGCACCCCTGCTCCAAATGTACCAAACTGTGCATTACAAAGGTTTCTTCTATCTTCCTGATGGATTCGCCCAGATCACATTGATACATGATAAACGTGCCCTTTAGGGCCAGATGTGTAAAGCTTCAAAAAGTGATAAAAGGGAGAGTGATAAACAGCCAGCCAATCAGCTCCTACGTCGCATGTTACAGACTTGGTTTAATAATTGATAGGTAGGAGTTGATTGGCACGTTGTTTATCCCTCTACACCAGGGCCGGCGCCAACACTAGGCAGGTCTAGGCATTTACCTAGGGGGCGCCGGCCACTGGAGGGCGGTACTGAGTCGGCGCTGAGGAGAGGTACCAATGAGAGGCACCATAGAAAGCAGGGAGTGGGGAGCAGGTAAGTTAGTGAGCATCCCCCTGCCTAGATCCCGCCCTTGAATCAACGCTGCCCTCCCTCTGGACACGGGGGGTGCGGGCACCCGCCGCAGTGTCGCAGTATTGTCCGCACCCTCCCCCCCCTCCTGGAGCGCATGTAGTGCCTGCTGAAATCCCCCCCCCCCCCCAGAGGGGAGAGGGGGAGCGGAGGGGGGGGGGGGGGGTTTGGGCAGCGGTGGGGGGGGGGGGGGGATTGCCAGGGGCACAGACAGGGTTTGCACCAGAACTGCTCTACACTTTATCACTTTTTGAAGCTTGATACATCTGGCCTTTGATCACATGTTCTCCTTTGATCACATGTTGTGTGTTCACAGCAACAGCTTTGATGATGCATATGCCACACTTGAAACCACTGAAAAACCTTTTGCTTGCTTATTTGGTGATTACAAAAAACAAAGGAATAGCCAAGACCTGTCCAGGAAACAGCCTTTGAGACAATTCTCTAATTATTTTTTTCCCCCAGTACTAATTTTGGATGTGAATATCCTCAAATGAAATCTAATATACTGCATTTTAAAACCTTCATGTGGTCGCCAGGTCAACACTATTTAGATTGACATGCATTGGGTCAACCACAGAAGGTCAACAAGGCTGAGGTTGACACGTGAAATAGGTCAACATGGCTATGGTCGACAGGGTTGGAAGGTTGACACAAGCATTATGTCGACAATGGCAAGGTCATCGCCAGCACTTTAGTCTTCCTTATGGTGTGTACACACTGAATGATTTGAGGCGTTCCTGTTCGATTGCAACAACTTCCGTGTATTGTTAATGATGCGTGTACCCGCTGATCGTTATGATTGGTCTATGATCTTCCATGCAGGAAGAACAGTGACCAATCTTTTGTGAAGTGTATCAAATGGTTCTGTGTGTATGCACCTTAAGATTCATCTCCCTATAATACCTGGAGATGTGTATGCAGTAAAACAAACCAGAATGTTGCCCTTGAGGTTTAGATGTACATTCGTCCAATCCTACACACTTCACTATCTCAAGTTAGTTATTAACAAAAGATACACAAAACTTGATATTTAATACCAAATGTTTAAACACGACTTTGAGGTGTGTTATCATTCAAATGACATGTGAGAACACAGCCACTGGAACACCATAGCAAACTGAAGAGAGAACATCATGGGGCTGATGCTGCTCATGCTGTATCCTGTGCCATAGGCGTCTTAAGATGTGCGCGGCGAGCACCAGCAGGATATACACTTTCATTTGCATCCACATAAACAGCCATCATTATTAGTATTGGGAACCACACCCGCCCCATGCAGGGTGCAAACAATCCACCTGAAACTGTCCAATATCCATCCAGATGCCACAAACCAGTACAGAAGTCTGCCTACATGTCCTTGACACCCATCCAAAAGTACTTGCTTAGTTGCTGCTCACAAGCATATATTTCATGATCAGAGTGATTCATCAGCACATGGATAGATCCATCCACATTTTCAATCTCTGTATGCATGTGTATGCATGTGCAGCTGGTGATTGCTTTCTAGATTCATGGCGATATCTTTGTGATCTGTCCACATTTGAATTTGTCTAGACACAAAGGATTGTTACCCTTGATCGTGTACTCTTGAGCAGCTGTATGTACACAATAAAGAAAAGGTCGCCCAACCTTATATTACAAATATGCACAAAAAGTCTTTATGTGTACACGGTGCTCCTATGGATTGGTAAAGTTCACAAATTCTACTGGAGTTAATCTCTTTGTCACATACGAGAATAAGCCCAGGTCACTTCTCCTTTTCTCCACGTGATTGTTGTTTAGTACTGTATATATAAAAAAGAAGAAATATCGAATATAGGGGGAAATTTACTGAGAATATGAATACGACTCAGTCGTATTCGTATTCTTAACAGTTTATTTATTGCATGCATGCAATTATTAATATTAATGCTGTTTAAATAAATTGCAATTTGTATCAATTGTTTCCTCTGTGTACACGTAAGTGCCTGACGGTACTACCCCCGTATTCTTAACACAACTGAATTTAGCGGAAAATATGAATCTTAAATAGGGCAGATTTAGTGATCGGTCGTATTTACTGATTCGTATTCACATGATGGCGTAGGTGGTTGTATGCTGCCGTATTTGTATTTAGCGGCCGTATATACGGCCATTAAATACAAAGTCAGCAGCCTGCACACATCAGTCAGATCCATGCAGGCTTCAGTGTACAAAAAAAAAGTTAAATTAAATAAATAATTTTGAAAAACGGTGTGGGGTCCCCCCCCATAGAAGTAACCAGCCCCGGGCTCAAAAAGCCAGTTCTGGTTTAAAATATCACGGGCAAAACGAAATATGGGATCCGCAGATTTTTTAAAACCAGCACCAGGCTCAAGGGCCTGGGTTTGTGAGTATAGCTGTAAAATTAGTGTGTGCATAATAAAGTTTTACTGTTCTCTGTGTCTGTGGTTTTTTATAACATTCTTTTTACAGGAGGACTACTAGTCCAAGGGAGCCCACTAATGCCCCGCATGCTGGGACTTGTGGTTCGCCAAGTCCCAGCATGGGGGTGAGGCCAGCTGGGACTTGTAGTTCACCTGTAAAAAGCAATGTTTTTTATTACACTTTTACACGTATCAGCCCGGCGTCCACAGCCCATGTACGCCGGGGACAGCCCTGGGCTTCAGCCCTGGATGGGTGAGGCCTGGGGGGATACCCCTTTATTGGGTGTCCCCACTCTCTCAGGTACCCCGTCCAGGGTTGACCTGCCACAGTGAGCATGAAATGGCCAAGGGACCTTATGTAAAAAGTGTCCCCCGGCTGTGGCATGATACTATGGTCTGTTGGAGCCCGGTGCTGGTTCCAAAATACGAAGGGCCCCCAGTTTTTTTGTCCCCCATATTTTTGGAACCAGGTCTGACTCAATAAGCCTGGGGCTGGTTATGTTGTATACTTTATAATGGGAAAACATCTGGATGCGAATTGAAGTGTGACTAAGAATTGCCAAGTCAGTATTTACGAATTTGTGCCAAAAAAGTATGATTTTCCCCGCAATTCGCATCCTATAAAATGTACGTTTTCGGAAAAAGTGTGATTTCGGCCATTTTTTACGATATATCACAAAAGTCACAATATCGGACCTCATTAAATCTCGCCCAGTATAATTTGCCCCACCTGCAGTGCACATGGTTTTGTCCATTAGAGGAAGATTTTGCTTTTGAGATTCTTACTAAATAACCCGCCAGAGCTGTCAGCTTCCCCAGCCTCCGACAAAGCTGTGCCTGCTGCTGTGAACGGAATGGGCAATGACACCTGCAGTTGTCAAAAATCGATAGATGCAGGTGTCATCGCATTGCCACACACATTATGTATACTGTACATACAAAATATATTGCCACACTGAACTAGCACCTAATGTGACAGTTCAGTGTCTGCATTAGGATCACCCAGAGTCTTTAGAGAGCATGAACACCTATTAAAATGTAATACACCTAACTATTACTGGGTATTGAAATGGCAGAGATGACCCAGCTAGCAGCTGTTGTCTGCAGGGTGGAAAGCTGCAGAAGTGGCACTGGATGGCTTGAGCAGCATCGGCGGGCCCTCACAGCTACAATGCTTGTGCTGAATAGACCCAATGTCGCATCACACGGCTCCTCTGTGAACGGATTGCATGTGGGCCAGGGCTGGATTTTGTGGAGCCCCTCAGCACACACTGCGCCTGAATTTACCTTGCAGAACATCTGGCACAGACATGGGGTGCAACCTGACAAGAGGGAAGGCCCCCCTGTTTTAAGTACCCTGGACCATCCAAAGGCTTAATCTGCACCTGGTTAACTGCAGCAGGGGCCAGGGGAAAGAAGCTGCACAAGACATTTGCATGGAGAAGTGAAAGGTGATTCTGCCATGCTGTACTTACATTATGGTATGAAGCTTATTGCTGGTGATTCAAAATAATATACAAGACATTAATAACTGTATGTAACTTCAAAAGGTAATAATACAGGGGGTTATTCTAGTTCATTCTTTCTGACAAAATCCTTCTTAGATGGACAAAACCATGTGCACTGCGGGTGGGGCAGATGTAACTTGTGCAGAGAGAATTAGATTTGGGTGGGGTTTTTCTTCAAAGTGAGATCTATATTGCAGTGTAAAATAAAGCAGTCAGTATTTTCCCTGCACAGAAACAAAATAACTCACCCAAATCTAATTCTATCTGCACATGTTACATCTGCCCCCCTGCAGTGCACATGGTTTTGTCAGAAAAAAATGAACTAGAATAAACCCCATAGTTATGTATTTCTTGCTGTGCTTGTTCCTGCAGAGCAGAAAACATGTATCATGAAATAGAACAATATAATACAGACACATACCTCCCAACATATGTCATTTTGAAGACGGGACACAATCGCGTGGCTTATGAAAAGGAGTGTGGCCTCATGTGGTGATGCACCCTCAGGCCACGCCCCGTTTCCCGCCCTTCTGCAATGCTAAATGAACAGCGTCTATTCCCTTCAGGCTGGGGGGACTTTCAACGGATTCAGTATTAAATCCCAGCGGTCGGGATCCCGGCGTTCAAAATCCCGACGCCGGAATCCTGAAAGCCGAAATCCCGACAAGGGGGGACGTGGATTACCCCCCTTGTGGGCTCGCTGCGCTCGCCATTCAGCGCGCCCGGTGCCTCGCTGCGCTCGGCACACTCATTTATTCTCCCTCCGGAGGGAGAAAGTGTTGGGATTTCGGCGGTTGGGATTTTGAACGCCGGGATTTACACTGCATCCCCTTCCAACTACCCCCCCTCCACACACACACACCCACCCACCGCCAGACAAAACAGGACAGTTGGAAGGTATGCAGACATAAAAACAGAAGTAAAAAATTAACTGATACAGGTTTTACAATATTCCCATATAGATTATCATTTGTATTAGCAGCATTGGCAATGTTAAGTTTCATTATGTGGTTTATTGCATGATATGGTAGATAACAATTTGCGTTAAGCAAAAATATAAACTTACCTTTATTTTCTCAATAATCATAGCATTTTCAGGTATGCTTGGATTTATTGCAATCACAATATCTTCATATCCATTGTCTTTTAACTGCACCATAGAGCCTGCAGCTGGATAAGAAACTTGAAATGTAGATATTAGAGCGTAAATTAGAAGGAACTTCATTGTTGTTTAGCTGCCTCCCTGGTTTATGTTTCTACGTTTGAGAAAAAAACCTGTTTAAATAAAATCAGAATGTCTCTTTGGATAACCTTGCGTTCTTTGGTTCTCTAGCTACAGACAGGAAGAAAAAATATTTTTTTTCCTTTCAGTTTTGTTCTGAAGAAACGATCTAGGTAACTATTAACCTTAGTAATGTCCCTCCCAGGAAGTACCCATAAATAAGACAGACAAATAAAAGTTATCTAGAAAGCTAGGGAATCAGTTTACACATGTTATATCTACAGTTATTGTGCACTTTTGATAAAGCATTTAATTGAGATTGTGTAGCAACAACTATGTGTGCAGTATCACTGGGATGTGTGATGCCATGAGAAATCATGGACCGGATGTATTGTCACCCAATGATCGTTTTTTATGGGGGCAGTCAGTTACTTCAAAATCATGCCTTGTAAGTAACTGCCCCTTTAAAGAATAATAACCCCCACAATTCACTTTGGTTAGCCCAAATTGGTTTGGACACTCCCAACCCAAGACACCCTTGCAAGTGTCCCAAGACAACACAGGAGGTCACAGCACACAGTTTGGGAACCACTGGGTTAAGGTGTAATCAGGGAGAATACAAAAAAGAAAAAGAAAACTGCGCTAGACAAATTTACACATTAATTATGTTAATTTATTTAAATATCAATCACTGGCAACTGGCTCCCAGCTGCTGGTGCTTATTCAGCTATTTCTGGAGTACTCCTGACGGCCATCAGGTGTATAAAAAAAAAACGGATGGTGCAGTAATTGAATCCCGTGGTTAACACGGAAACAATGAAAAAACAAACTGGGTAGTAACAAACCGACATAGAGGTAGGAGGTTAATGCTTTGGCTTTCAATCTATAGGGATAACAGGAGCTATACATAAGGATAAGATTCTAACAGTCCCACCAAATACTGTAGCAAGACAGTCCTAATGGGATTAGATGTGACTGGTACTGGAGGTTATGTGGGGGTTTTGGAAAATGATAAGCTTGCCTGAAGAGGTGAGTTTTCAGGGAACACTTGAAAGTTTGGAAGCTAGAAAAGATGGGTGTTGCCAATTGTGAATGGGATCTAGTAATGAGTGTGGATGCAGATCTTGCGCAGAGCGGAGAGGGATATATTTTAAGATAAGCAAAGTCTGAGATATATGTTGGTGTAATCAGGTTAATGGCCTTGAATGTGAGTAGAAGTATTTTATAATGAGTACGGTAAAATACAGGAAAACAATGGAGGGACTGATAGAGTGGATCAGCAGACATTGAACGTCTAGCCAGGAAGATCAGCCTCACAGCTACATTCAAAATGGATTGTAGTGGTGAGAGTCTTTTCTTAGGATGACCGGTAAGGAGGCTATTGCAATAATCAATGTATGAGATAATGAGTGCAAGGATTAGAGTGTTTGCAGTGTCTTGTGTAAGCAGACGGAGGATATCTACCTACATGTCAAGGTAGGTAAGTATCAGTATGTGTGGGCTCTGGATGTAATAAAGTTATACTTTACAGGTGTGTGTTTTTATATAATTATTTGTACCGTTGTTGGGACCTGGGACTTGTAGTTCCACAACAATTCACAACAGATTTTTGAATTTTTTATACTACCATCAGCCCGGTGGCCAAAGCCCATGGGTACTGGGGACAGCCCCTGGCTTCAGACTGGGCAGATAAATCCTTCAATGGGGGGTCCCCACTTCCCCAGGATACCTGCCCAGGCTGACCGGTCAGGAGGTTAATGCTTTGGCTGGGGGGGACTTGTATAAAAAGTCTGCCCCCCCAGCTGTGGCATTACCCTGCTGGCTGGCTGGGCCTGGTTCACAAAATACGGGGAACCCCTATTAATTTTTCCCCCTATATTTTGGGAACCAGGACTGGCCCTTGGGCCTGGTGCTGGTTTTAATAAATGCAGGGAACCCCTACTCGGTTTGTTCCCTGATTTTTTAAAACCAGGATTGTCTCTTTGAGCCTAGGGCTGGTTATGGCCGTGGGGGTGTGTGTGGGGGGAAGATAAGCTAATTATGCACTAGTGCACAGGTTCTCAAAATCAGTCCTCAGGACCCCACACTGTGCATGTATTTCAGGTCTCTTTACAGAATCAAGTCAAACAATTAGCTCCACCTGTGGATCTATTAAAATGTACAATTCAAACAGAAGAGAAAAAAAAAGTATTCCCAATTCAGGGCACTCACTGGACCAATATATTGTATAATTTATCCTGTAGAGAGTGTCCACCGACAAATACCATTACAGGATGCCGTTGGTTTCCAACAGGGTTCTCTTTATAAGAACCCTGTTGGAAACCAACGGCCACCTGTACTGAAAGATAGAAAAATAAAGGGTACTCTTTACCTAGAACGGTGCCCACGATGTCCATCGCGGTCATCGGGTGTAAAAAATCGCGGCCATCGCATGCACTAAAAAAAACGTGATTTCCCATAGGGATCAATGTTAAAAGTGTGATTGGACGCGATTTTAGTGTTCAATGCCTCAATGCCTGCGATTTTTCCATAGGAAACAATGTTAAATGGGCCACAGAGCCCTAATAGTCCCCCTGAAGTCTTAAATGGCCCCCACAATTGTTAACGCCACCCCACGATCAACGTGAACCCGAAGCGTGGCGAGCGCTGCGAGCCCGCGAGGGGCGGCGGTACGCGTCCTCCGACCTTTTCATACCCCCACTATCCACGTCGGCGTGGAGTTGAGAATAGAATAGTGTGGCGAGCGCAGCGAGCCACCGAGCCCGAAGCGTGGCGAGCGCAGCGAGCCCCGCGAGGGGACGCGGATACCTGTGAAGCCCGCGAAGGGACGCGTTTACCTGTGAAGGTATCCGCGTGCCCTCGCGGGGCTCGCTGCGCTCGCCACATTTGGGCTCACTATCGCCACACTATTCTATTCTCAACTCCACGCCGACGTGGATAGTGGGGGTATGAAAAGGTCGGATTGTGGGGGCCATTTCAGACTTCAGGGGGATCAATGTTAAAAGTGTGATTGGACGCGATTTTAGTGTTCAATGCCTGCGATTTTTCCATAGGAAACAATGTTAAATCGGCCACAGAGCCCTAATAGTCCCCCTGAAGTCTTAAATGGCCCCCACAATTGTTAACGCCACGCCACGATCAACGTGAACCCGAAGCATGGCGAGCACTGGGGCGGCGGTACGCGTCCTCCGACCTTTTCATACCCCCACTATCCACGTCGGCGTGGAGTTGAGAATAGAATAGTGTGGCGAGCCCGAAGCGTGGCGAGCGCAGCGAGCCCCGCGCGGGGACGCGGATACCTGTGAAGCCCGCGAAGGGACGCGTTTACCTGTGAAGGTATCCGCGTCCCCTCGCGGGGCGCGCCACGCTTCGGGCTCGGTGGCTCGCTGCGCTCGCCACACTATTCTATTCTCAACTCCACGCCGACGTGGATAGTGGGGGTATGAAAAGGTCGGATTGTGGGGGCCATTTCAGACTTCAGGGGGACTATTTGGGCTCTGTGGCCCATTTAACATTGTTTCCTATGGAAAAATCGCGGGCATTGAGGCATTAAACAGTAAAATCGGGTCCAATCACACTTTTAACATTGTTCCCTATGGGAAATCGCGGGCATCGCGTCGCATCCGTTTTTTAGTGCATTTGATGGCCGCGATGGGCGCCGTGCTAGGTAAAGAGTACCAAATAAAGTCTTTCTGGATGAGCATCAAATTTCATTGTGACCATATTTATATACATTGAGGACAGAATTGATTGAAACACAAACACAGTACACTTATTTTAATCACTTTTATTTCTGCACTATTTTTGTTAACTCATACTTCGCTGGCTTTCAGCTATTTTAAGAATAATAACAATAATAAAAGTTATGTTTTAAATGAATTGTATTTTTCTGTGGACACTGTACAGCATAAATTATACAATATATTAGTCCAGTGAGTGCCCCAAATTGGGAATACTTTTTTTCTCTTCTGTTTGAATTGTACTAGTAACAATTATTCCTGGGTGCACCTCCAAAACCTAATAACTGACGCATTTTATGGGTAATCTGGAATGGACTAATATGATATCCAAGAGATAATAAATGTTTGTGCGGATACTTCCAACTCTTCCATTGATCTTTTAAAATGTGTCAGTCAGTAATGAGTGCGCCTGTCAGGTGACCTGGAAAACGTGAGGACCACGTTTGAGAATAACTGCACTAGTGTAACATACAAAAGTGGGCCAAATAAGAAAATTAAAGAATTATACACAGTATATGTTATAATTTTTTTTATTTATTATAGGAACAGACATATTGAAACAGATTTGTGTGAACTGAAAATATAAAACAGATTTAACAAAAATAAAACAAAAAACGAAAACGTTAGGTTTTATAATACAGTAATTTACTGCCATAAACTATAGATGATCCTATGTATTTTATTAGTAGTGTCTAATATTATAATTGCGTTTACATGAGTTAACCCTTCAAGCCCAACCCACTAGTCCGAGCTAATTGTCCTAGTGTAGAATGTATATGAGGTGGTAAATTCAGCAACCAATCAGATTAATTTATTTTGTACATTTATTTGCTAATGTGTTGCTATGGACGACAACTAAACTTTTGTAATATACCCTTAGCAATAACTTTAAGCTAAACAGTCTCTGTATCTGCTTCCCATGTTTTCAAATTGTAATGCAATAGTTCTATTAATGACAATCTAATTCAGTGATTTTCAACCTTTTTACCTTCCGGCACACTAAATAAGATTTTAAAATTGCCAAGGCACACCATGAGATCCCCACAGGGCAAAACACATTGGCCCCCACAGGAAAAAAAAACAAACCTATTGGCTCCCATACAACAAACATTCACACTGGTCCCCACAGGTAACACAAATAAGATACATTGGCAGTTTACATGAAAAGAAGAGACCAGTAAATAACAGTTGAACTGGTGGTGGCTGTAAACTGGTATGGGCATCTCTAGATCTGGGGGCACACTTGAGAACAGCTCAAGGCACACTAGGGTGCCACGGCAGTGGATGAAAAACACTGATCTAATTGAAAAGCAATAAAAATTGTTATGTGGTTTACCTACTTGACATCACCTACTACAGAATCTTTTTATGTAAAAAAAAAAATGTATCCAATAAACTGATATAATTTGGTTAATGCTAAATTAACCTAGTTCTGACTTCTAACTAATTAGAGAACACTTTATATTTATCACCATTTTTGGATTAAAGAGGATAATTTTGCAGATGAGATTGCCTAAACCAGAAAATTGGCAGGTGCTGTGCTGCACCATATGTGTTGGCACATGTTGTACCACCCTAATTACAGTTGAATTGAGTTGTCCCAGAAGTCCCAGAAGTCTAAAGAAAAACTAAGAGCATGGATTGAGCTGTTTTTTTTTTTTTTTAAATCAACAATTTAACATTATAGGAGCAATGAGCATTATATTAAATATAGTACTATTAAGCCAGCACGAAGCAAATACTTCAAAAGCTAAATGTAGTTTCACTTGCAGCCAACAGATGGCAGTGTTTCGGTGACACACAGACACTAGACATATACAGGTATATATAGATAATATATAGGTATAGAGTAGATACACAATAGTTTCCACAAACCGCTTTGTACATGATACTCTACTAGCAATTGGTCACGGACTAGCTGAGAACAACGACAGGGATCATGATAGCTACCACACAGGTTAAAATAGGTTTAAAATAAACACAGCACAAGCTTCCCATAATAAGCATCCCTTACATGCTTTAATTACACATGAGCATTATATTATACAAAATATTGTGCCACTGTAGAAAAAATGCGGCATTCTTTGGCATTAGCCACCAGAACCGTAAAAATGACATGATTAGATATTTGATCATGACTAGTGATACCTAACTCACAACTAGTAGTCACAATGCAAAATATAATTATAAGTAAATTATCACAAAACTATAAATCTGTTGGGAGCTCCATTACTGGCTATGAAGCAATATAAGTGCCAGAAAGATGTTGTTAATGACAATGAATAGTAGCTATATATATAGCTGAGTATCAACATTAACTCCTCCCACATTTACAGCAAGTTTTACCTTATACATAATTCAATTTTTCACTTTCTTTTTAAGTAGTGCTTTTGGTACATTAACTGTCTTTTTTTTGTTTGTTTTCTTGTTTTATAAAGCACTTCCACAGCTACAACATTAGCCTTTTACAAGCACTTAGTATAGTATACGGTTTATAATATATATTTTCCCAGTATGCAAATACATAGCCCTTAAGTAGCATTCTCTTTTTGTTTCATTACTGTCTAATTATATATCAATCATGGGAGGCAATGAATGCTGCAATAAGAGTCAAAAGCAGTGTGCTCACTGAATGCAGAACGCCATTGCCTGAATTGCCTGGTGTTGGTGGCAGGAACAGCGCTGCACGTGCCAAATTAGATGATTTTGACTTCTGATTGCTCTTATCAATAGCAACCAAAGAAAAATAAAAGACTGTCCCATTTTGAATAGTAATATTCTTTGGAGTAAAGCTGAACTGTTCTCTGTAGCCGGCTGGCAGTGGTGTAAGACTGGAGATATTGACAACGGTGCCCTTTTCAAAGTTGTCTATTAACACCTGGCTGCTGAAAGCCATTCGTAGATCATAACTTAAAGCTGTATTTAAAAACAGAACACAAATGGTCATATAATTTCCCAACGCATATGTACAGTAGTTCATTATAATCTTCTTTTATTCCGACATTTATCTCCTCACACATAACTTGATGAAATCTGTCGCTAAGGCTAAAAGGCTTGGTCATTTGTGGCCTGGTATTTTGGCTAAGGGGTTACTGTAATAACAGGTGACTGGTGGTAACCTTCCCAATGCACTGTCCAACCTGCCATCTGATCAGCTGTAATGTGGTCTTGCTAGTTGTGGTACCAAACACTGTGATATTGGGAAACTGATGATAGACAGAATGGCCAACAGTCAGAGTTACAATAATTCTATACAGATTATGAATGATTCCAGAAAGAAACAACTATTTTTTTAACCTATTATGGCCAGTTATTGGGCTGGAGATGGTTCTTACACTGGAATCTGGGTCTTCGCCAGGTTCCAGTGTAAATGTCATCTTGTCACAGTTTTAATACTTTGAGGGAGTGATTTTGGTTGACTGGCTAAGCTGTGAAACTCGCAGCCTACCGAATGGCTGAAGTCATGTGATGTCAGCAGCCCGCCCCCGACACACCTCGTTTCACCCATAATCCCATGGGAATGCCCAGCATTTTCATGGGGACGCCCATGAAACCCTGGGTATTCCCATGGGCGCTACATGAGTCTGCCGCCCCATGCCCGTGGCCCGCAAAGGGCCCGGCAACTTTGTAAATTGTTACATATGCTTCCAAGTATCTGTTCTTAGCTACAAATTACTGAAGGGGTCATCTTCAAAGCTCACTCAAGAAAATGAATTTAGGTAAATAATGATAGTTCGCACATACCATTTCCCTGATCCAGGTCATCCCCAGTTGCTGTCCAAAACAATATGAATTGTTGGTCTTTAAATACTGCTTCCAGGTCAATGATTTTACTAGGTTTAAAGACATCTACTTTAATGTCCGGTACATCTGTTACAACAAAGGCACCTCCTGAAGATGTACGGCTGAAATTTCCAAAATTCTGAGTTTCAGAGGTAGGTTTTGGCCTTGGTGGGTTGCTGATTATTGTACCTAGTAAGAGAAATGAGGATTGTTTTATTTTCCGTCTTTAGAAGATGAAGTGCCAGAGACTGTATAGGTTGTAAGAAAAGGCAAATGCCCTAATAAATGTAAATGCTGTTTCACCTTTATCATTTGTTACAAAGGAAACCATTCATGTTTTTTCTTTCTGATCACCCCTGGTTTATATAAATGTTATACATCATTTTTTTTTCACTATTTCAGTCTTATGAAATTACCAAGAAAAAATATTTTGAATACAAATTTTGACAATCAATTCCAATCAGTATAAAGTCCTGTACACACTAGGCAATATAATGAGTGACATCGCTCATTTTGGTGCTGCTGAGCGATATCATTCAGAAGAGGGAGCGGACTGTTAATGATGGGGGGGGGGGGGGGTGTTGTCTCTTAGATGGGAAATAGTAATTTTGCACTTTGACAAAACCATGTTGCGCTACAATTAGGGCAGATTTCAGTATTTGAGGGCTACATGCAAACACAGCCAGTATTTACCCTGTATACAAAATGCTTACAATAACTTGCATTGTTGCATGGTTTGTCCAGGTGTACTGCTCTTTTTTTGCTTTACTCCAGCCTCAGAATCAGGTCCTTGATCTCTATTACTAAAGCTGGGCATATACTCTACAATTATCTGCAGATCATCTGCCTGGTTGGTAGATTATCATTTGCTCTCAAACACTCGAAATGGATAAAAAGAAATACTACATTATTACCATTCTCAACATAACCAGGTCGGTATAGTGCTCCACTCTTTGGTATGGCAACTTTTTCATCTTTGTCTTTATTCTCAACGCGAACTTTCAAGTTGTATCTGCCATTTCCTTGGTAGCCGATGAAGTATCTGGAATAAATTCCGTCATTCTTGAAAATATCCGCACCTTAAAGGAAAGCAGAATGTAAATTAAACACATACTGTAAATTGTTATATAGCTGGGAGGAAAAACTATGGGCTTCACTACAATGGAAATTAGGATGGTAGCAGTTGGACCATAAGGTTACCCAAAGTCCCTATTTACAATAAATCGACCAAACATCGAATGTGGGTCAGCACTTGTAATACATTATATTTAAATGTGAGTAGGATATATTAAAACTTTTATTATATTAGAGTCACAATGCATGTGTATGACATTAGGTATGCAATTCTACACAGTATCAAGTATCAAGCAAAGTCAGTGCACAGATGATGGATACAGGTTGTAATGTAAAACTAATGCCCCGCACACATGGGGCGTCGGGAGCAGTGCGCTGAGCGAACTGTCACGGCCAGTGTTCTCAACTGAGAGAACAGTGGTGATGACTAGATTTATACTGCATGCAGTCACAGTTAGTCACAGTTGTCCTGAGTAGTTATAAGGATGGCGTTGCAGGATGCAAGACCAAACATTTCAAAAGTTAAAATAAAGGACCATGTACAGGTCACTGAAGGAAGGGGGTTCTGACTGAGTGCTTGATAAGAATAGATTGGAATGTAGCAGGTAGTGGTCTTGTGGTCTAGGGCAGTGATTCCCAACTCTGGTTCTCAAGTACCCTCAACAGTGCACGTTTTCAAGAATCACAAGTGAAATAATTAGCTCCACCTGTGGATCTTTAAAATGTATCTGAATTATGAGTACACCTGTGCACCTGCTGTGTGACCAGGAAAATATGCACTGTTGGAGGTACTTGAGGACCAGGGTTAGGCAACACTGTTCTAGAGGGTCGGCATCCTGTAGCCCCTAGGTTCAGAAAACATACACTTCCAGTAAGTGCGTGTCCCCTTGTGTCCTCTCTTTAGCTCCTGTCCCTGCTGTGGTTCCAATCTATTCTTATCAAGCACTCTTCCTGTCTGTGCCAACATTTTCCTATGACTAGTTAATGGTTATTGTAGTGAACCTATTACCATGCATTGTGGAATTTGTCAGGGCTGTCCCCTTCCCCCCTTCTTTTCAATTTAGCCATTGACCCCCTCTTACGTCTTTTGCAAAATGACACCCAGTTTCAAGGGATCAAAATTAGTCAAAGAACAATTAAATTAACGGCCTTTGCCAACGACATACTACTATATATTTCTAATCCTAAAGAATCATTAATCCATATATTCCAACTTTTACAAACATTTGGCCATTTCTCGGGCTCCTGTGTTAACTGGTTTAAATAAATTCCGCTACAATTGGGCCCTGGTGACTATATTAAAAAAGGATTGGAAGGCCTTCCATTGTCTTGGAGAACTGACTTTATTACTTACTTGGGAATTCAAGTACCCAGGAAGCCAAATTGTATATATAAAAACTTAATTCTACCCCCTTAATTCTAAAAATAGCTACAGAATTTGAAGCTGAAACCTCTAAAACTATCATACTTGGGGAGAGCAAATTTAATTAAGATGATTTTCTAGATGGAACATCTAAATTTTCTCATTCGACAGGTTATCTGAAACAGGAAAAAAGCAAACTAATAAAACTCCAACAAACCGTGAATAATGGGGGTCCGAATTTCCAAAATGTTTTATGGTACTCTCAAGCATCACAACTGAGATTTCTCGAAGACTGGTTACATAACCAAGAGAATTATGCCAATACAGACCTAGAAAGAAGGTTTCTTGAAGGAGGAGATCTAACCTCATTCCTACTTTTGCATATAGAAGAGATCCCCTCTTCTATTAAAGAAAACCCATATGTTGTGGTCTGTCAAAAAGCTATGGGCCAGGATGAGACATGGTCCTTATTTCTCCCAGTAATCAATAATCCTGACTTTCAGGAGGGCCGAGCATATTATCCATTTTATATTTGGTGGGCGGGGGTAAACTGGTTGACCATCAGAATCAGAGTCCGCTTACATTCCAGGAGGCAGCAGAGAGGTATCCAATTGTGGGATCTTACCTGACCGCCTTTTTATTGGCCCGGCCCTATATTAGATCTCTCATAAGACACTTTTCTCATAATGACTGGCTCATCCTGTTGATAAATTACTCTAGAAAGAACCTTTAGTCTTTAAAGCCATCTCCATTGCCTATACATTTTTTCAAGTACCTTTGGATTATTCTTTACACCCTACAGATATGGCAAACTGGAAAATTAATTTTTCATCTCTGGAGATTAATGATCTTTTAAAATCACACGTTAAAGCATGTAAAATGTATTCGGTACTTGTGTACTATCACAGCGCCTATCGCATCGCAGACCATAAGGCATGCAATTGTATGCGATGCGACGAGATGTCCCCCGATGTCATACAATGTTAAAATTGTATAGCATTGTATATGGCATACAATGCCACACAATGCGATGCGATGCGATTTTAAATTGTATAAGCACCCTAATGGGGGCTTACAATGTTAAATGCACCCCCAGGCCACCCCCACTATGAACGTGAACCCGAATCGTGGCGACCTTTTCATACCCCCACTATCCACATCGGCGTGGAGTTGATTTTATATGCGCTCGCCACCAAGCCCGAGGCGTGGCGAGCGCAGTGAGCCCCGCGAGGGGATGCGGAATACATGTAAAGTAATACGCGTCCGCTCGCCACGCTTCGGGCTCGGTGGCTCGCTGCGCTCATCACACAATAAAAATCAACTCCACGCCGACGTGGATAGTGGGGGTATGAAAAGGTTGGAGGATGCGTACCGCCCCCCTTCGCGGGCTCGCTGCGCTCGCCACGCTTCGGGTTCACGTTCATACTGGGGGTGGCGTGGGGGTGCATTTAACATTGGGTGCTTATACAATTAAACATCGTATAGAGGGCTTATACAATTTTTTATTGCATCGCATCGGGTGCATCGGGTGTATGGCATGCGATGCGATGAAATGGTGTGCGACCAAATATCATGGGCGCCGTGCTAGTACACAAGTACCATGTATTCTTCCTCAAGATATCATGAAATATTCTTAAACATATTACATTGAAAGTACCTATCCCCCCATAGACGGTTCTTAACAGGACTCTCAAATTGTAATAATTATTTTTTTTCTGGCAAATGGAGAGCGAGGTGGGCAGCAGATTTCAAAACTCAGATTCAAATGAATAGGGTCTCCGCTGATTGGCTGAGAGAGCCCAAACACCCCTGATCATGGCCACACCGAACCATTGAGTAAACCCTCTGATCCTTCTCTTAATCATTCTGTGTGTGGCCATGATCAGGGGTGTTCTGGATTCTAAGGAAAATTGGATAGATATCGGATTGGATAGGATGTCTATCTAATGGTTCACACACAATTAGATTCGGACACGTTTTCAATTTCATTTTGCTTCTAGAAGCTAAATCGAATTGAAATCGAATCTATATCAAACAGTGTTAACTGACTTCAATCTAGATTTGTTCGCAATGCCCTGCGGCACCTGGATCTGAAGCAGAAATAGACTTGCCTGGAAGATCGAATGCAGTTACATGCTGCTCTATGCAGCATCCACCCTCCCTCCCCCAGCATGCCATCCTCTCGCCGTACTCCCTCCCTCCTGTTGGATTCTGGCAACCAGCCTTGTCACGGCAGCGGTCGATATCGAATCGGTATCGAACCGTGTGTACCTTAAGAGTAAAGGTGCCCATACACGTACCAATTACCCGGTACTTTTTGTGCTAAAATAGCATCACATCCCATGCACAACATATGCACAACAATGCTATTTTAGCACAAAAAGTACCGGGTAATTGGTACGTGTATGGGCACCTTTCGTGTGCAGTTGTCTTGGTTAGGGAAAGTAGATTAAACTATTAGTTCTAAGACAGAAGTGAAAGAATATACACTATGGGGGAAATTTACTAAGATGGGAGTTCTATTTCACTTCTTATTTATTTAGCACATTCTAGAAGATAATAGACAGTACCTGATTGGTCCCATAGCAACATCCCATGTGAAATACAACTCTCATCTTAGTAAATTTCTCCCTATGTAAAATGCTGCATAATATACTGCCAATATAAACAAAGAATACTAATAAATAGAGAATAAGGGGTCTATATGGGAAGCCTTAGAGAGTAATAAAGTGGAGAGAAAAAAAGTACCAGCCAACCAACTCCTAATCTTTCAAGCACAGTGCTCCATTTATCAATGATACATAACCCATTTAGAACTCACTAAAGGGATTATGTTCTACTTTCACTATTCATCAAACTAGAAAACTGAGTTTAGCGCTGTTTGCCCTTGTACAGCTCTCACCATTTTTAGATGTCAGCCAAGGCGCCACCTTTCCATCTTGGAAGACTTCCAAGTGAAGTCTTCCGGATACTGTCCCCAATGGATGAAAGTATAATGCTGGTATTAAATTTGTCCCACAGCCTGTGGCTGGTACTTTATCTCCATCCACATTATCTCAATACTGTAGGTACATTGCACAAACTTCTATTAAAGAAAACCCATATGTTGTGGTCTGTCAAAAAGCTATGGGCCAGGATGAGACATGGTCCTTATTTCTCCCAGTAATCAATAATCCTGACTTTCAGGAGGGCCGAGCATATTATCCATTTTATATTTGGTGGGCGGGGGTAAACTGGTTGACCATCAGAATCAGAGTCCGCTTACATTCCAGGAGGCAGCAGAGAGGTATCCAATTGTGGGATCTTACCTGACCGCCTTTTTATTGGCCCGGCCCTATATTAGATCTCTCATAAGACACTTTTCTCATAATGACTGGCTCATCCTGTTGATAAATTACTCTAGAAAGAACCTTTAGTCTTTAAAGCCATCTCCATTGCCTATACATTTTTTCAAGTACCTTTGGATTATTCTTTACACCCTACAGATATGGCAAACTGGAAAATTAATTTTTCATCTCTGGAGATTAATGATCTTTTAAAATCACACGTTAAAGCATGTAAAATGTATTCGGTACTTGTGTACTATCACAGCGCCTATCGCATCGCAGACCATAAGGCATGCAATGGTATGCGATGCGACGAGATGTCCCCCGATGTCATACAATGTTAAAATTGTATAGCATTGTATATGGCATACAATGCCACACAATGCGATGCAATGCGATTTTAAATTGTATAAGCACCCTAATGGGGGCTTACAATGTTAAATGCACCCCCAGGCCACCCCCACTATGAACGTGAACCCGAATCGTGGCGACCTTTTCATACCCCCACTATCCACATCGGCGTGGAGTTGATTTTATATGCGCTCGCCACCGAGCCCGAGGCGTGGCGAGCGCAGTGAGCCCCGCGAGGGGATGCGGAATACATGTAAAGTAATACGCGTCCGCTCGCCACGCTTCGGGCTCGGTGGCTCGCTGCGCTCATCACACAATAAAAATCAACTCCACGCCGACGTGGATAGTGGGGGTATGAAAAGGTTGGAGGATGCGTACCGCCGCCCTTCGCGGGCTCGCTGCGCTCGCCACGCTTCGGGTTCACGTTCATACTGGGGGTGGCGTGGGGGTGCATTTAACATTGGGTGCTTATACAATTAAACATCGTATAGAGGGCTTATACAATTTTTTATTGCATCGCATCGGGTGCATCGGGTGTATGGCATGCGATGCGATGAAATGGTGTGCGACCAAATATCATGGGCGCCGTGCTAGTACACAAGTACCATGTATTCTTCCTCAAGATATCATGAAATATTCTTAAACATATTACATTGAAAGTACCTATCCCCCCATAGACGGTTCTTAACAGGACTCTCAAATTGTAATAATTATTTTTTTTCTGGCAAATGGAGAGCGAGGTGGGCAGCAGATTTCAAAACTCAGATTCAAATGAATAGGGTCTCCGCTGATTGGCTGAGAGAGCCCAAACACCCCTGATCATGGCCACACCGAACCATTGAGTAAACCCTCTGATCCTTCTCTTAATCATTCTGTGTGTGGCCATGATCAGGGGTGTTCTGGATTCTAAGGAAAATTGGATAGATATCGGATTGGATAGGATGTCTATCTAATGGTTCACACACAATTAGATTCGGACACGTTTTCAATTTCATTTTGCTTCTAGAAGCTAAATCGAATTGAAATCGAATCTATATCAAACAGTGTTAACTGACTTCAATCTAGATTTGTTCCCAATGCCCTGCGGCACCTGGATCTGAAGCAGAAATAGACTTGCCTGGAAGATCGAATGCAGTTACATGCTGCTCTATGCAGCATCCACCCTCCCTCCCCCAGCATGCCATCCTCTCGCCGTACTCCCTCCCTCCTGTTGGATTCTGGCAACCAGCCTTGTCCCGGCAGCGGTCGATATCGAATCGGTATCGAACCGTGTGTACCTTAAGAGTAAAGGTGCCCATACACGTACCAATTACCCGGTACTTTTTGTGCTAAAATAGCATCACATCCCATGCACAACATATGCACAACAATGCTATTTTAGCACAAAAAGTACCGGGTAATTGGTACGTGTATGGGCACCTTTCGTGTGCAGTTGTCTTGGTTAGGGAAAGTAGATTAAACTATTAGTTCTAAGACAGAAGTGAAAGAATATACACTATGGGGGAAATTTACTAAGATGGGAGTTCTATTTCACTTCTTATTTATTTAGCACATTCTAGAAGATAATAGACAGTACCTGATTGGTCCCATAGCAACATCCCATGTGAAATACAACTCTCATCTTAGTAAATGTCTCCCTATGTAAAATGCTGCATAATATACTGCCAATATAAACAAAGAATACTAATAAATAGAGAATAAGGGGTCTATATGGGAAGCCTTAGAGAGTAATAAAGTGGAGAGAAAAAAAGTACCAGCCAACCAACTCCTAATCTTTCAAGCACAGTGCTCCATTTATCAATGATACATAACCCATTTAGAACTCACTAAAGGGATTATGTTCTACTTTCACTATTCATCAAACTAGAAAACTGAGTTTAGCGCTGTTTGCCCTTGTACAGCTCTCACCATTTTTAGATGTCAGCCAAGGCGCCGCCTTTCCATCTTGGAAGATTTCCAAGTGAAGTCTTCCGGATACTGTCCCCAATGGATGAAAGCAACATGCACAGACTGGCTGTTGCACATGTAAATTACTCAGAAACCAGTCACTGGCAGCGTTAGGCTGCCAGCATTAGAACGAAAGATGCTGCTTAGGGGAGAAGACATTGCTGGACCTTCAGAGAATTAAGTAATGCTGAATACCACATGTATATCTGTTAGTATCGCAAAATATGATGCTGGTATTAAATTTGTCCCACAGCCTGTGGCTCGTACTTTATCTCCATCCACATTATCTCAATAGGTACCAGTGGCGGAACTACCGTGGGTGCAGGGGATGCAGCTGCTACGGGGCCCGGCGGCTGGGGGGGCCCGGGCCCCATAGACAACAAGCAAGCACTCCCCTGCACCATCCATGACCGCCAATATATTAGCAGTGCCAGAGCCGCCTGTCCGCTATTAGAGCCCTGTTGTGCAGTGTGCTTGCTGTCCGAAGGAGAAGCCAGGCTTTGACCCGCGAGATGTAGCGTCATCATCTCGCGGGTCTGCCACAGCAGCAGCTGCTGCTGCTGCTGCTGGTAATAGCCCTGGGCCCGGCCGCTTGTCCTGCTTGTGAGGGAGAGAGAGACTCGCGAGATGACAAGCGGCCAGGGGTGTGCTGGGCTGGCCGAGGGAGAAGCCAGGCAGGGGGGACACGGCCGACGTGACTTTTGACCCGCGAGATGTAGCATCATCATCTCACAGGTCTGCAGCAGCAGTAGCTGCTTCTGCTGGTAATAGCTCTGGGCACGGCTGCTTGTGAGGGAGAGAGACTCGCGAGATGACGTCATCTCGCGAGTCTGTGCACGCTGGGCTGCTGCTGCATGCTCTGCTGTTAGGAAGAGACTTGCTTCCAGAACGGGGACACTGGCTGCCTATTGCCTATTGCCTGCTGCGTGCCTGGACCTGTGTGGACGCACCTGCAGGACGCTTTCACAATGCCACAAAGGGATGATGGTAATAACTGACACCGGTAAAGACCGGTGGGGGGGGGGGCATTAGAAATTTTGCTATGGGGCCCACAAAGACCTAGTTACGCCTCTGATAGGTACATTGCACAAACTTTTGATTATGAAAACCCATGTTACCTAATAAGTATATAAACACAGTAATGTTGTACCTGGCTAGCTGGATTCCTTCTAATAGGATTTTATCTAAAAATATGAATTTGGCTGTGAATTCTTTAATAATGGCCACACATACAGAAATTGTATGTCATATCTGGTCAACTTGCTGATACTTTCTGCAACATCAATGTGAGGTGTCAAAGTTCAGAGAGAGAACTAATCTGTTGGCATGCTATCTCTCCAATTTTTCTGTTTCCAAGATTTGATCAATCTCCCCCCATAGGAGGCCTACACACGTAGTAATCCCCAGCCATTTTCTAAGCGATCTAGGGAGATCGCTTAGAAAATGCCCCAACATTGCTCCGTGTGTAGGGAAATAACGATTGCGATGCGCAGCCCCCTGTCACTAACGCCCCTGTCATTTAAATCCAGCACGGATAGATCAATTTGATCACCGGGGTCAGGGCCAGTGTTGTGCAGCGCTGTGAGCTGAGCCATCTAGCATCACTCAGAACGCTCATCTCCCCTTGTGTAGGCCACTATAGTCTTTGAAATTACAGAAGATGATTATTTGCTTTGGCCAACTACTCCACTTTGTCTTTCCAAGGCTTTTAGCACCAAAATCCTTACCTGCACCATTGTCTAAAAGCGACAGTGTTATCATCTTTCCATTCTGTGCTTCAATAAAAGCAGTGACCTTCACTCCAATAACTGGGGCAAAGCCCTGGGTTACTGTTGTGTACACAATCAGTGGACTGGGGTATCGGCTTGTGTCACTGTTCATATACGCCTCAGCTGCAATCGGCGACACGCCTGGATTAGCTGCTCTGGAATTCACTGTGATACCAAGAACTTGGTCTGGTTGCGCATTACATAAACTGTATTCCCAAGCACCTCTCTGTAAAGAAATGCACACATTGTGGTTATTGTGGTGATAGAATTGTAACTATAAGATTTTAAAAAAATAACAAAATATTGTATTGTTTTATGCTGAAGAGAAACAAAAACTGCTGTTACCGAACCTTTTCTTTAACATTTTTTTAAAGTTGCAGTTAAAGCTTAGAGGTAGATTTATTAAGCTCGGTGAAGTGATAAAGTGTCTGTTTTTTTTTTATCACCGGCCAATCAGCTCCTACCTGTGAAGTTACAGGCTTGGTTTGAAAAATGATAGGTAGGAGCTGAATGACCAGTGATAAAAAATCGGACACTTTATCACTTCACTGAGCTAAATAAATCTACCCCATAGGATCATCTTTTATTTTACTATTATAGATGTTAAGTCTGTGACTTATATTTACATGAAACTTTCATGAAAGAGGACACAGGAAGTTCAGCATGCTTGGTAACTCAATAACTGCAGGGAATAGACCTTAAACAGCAATGGGAACTATATACACCACACTCCTTCCAACTTAGATAAATGCAGACATAGGAAAGAGGTAGCACTATACCAGGTATATGCCACCCCAAACATCTACAAATCAAGCCTTTGTGGTGGCTTACGAACTCTGTCTGGGTAATTATATTTAAATTCCCTAGTGACAGTTTGCTCTACCAAAATCACACCAGAAGGTTCAGGATCAGTTGTTGTCATTAAGGGATTCCCATGTTCAGGTGACTCCATAACAACCTTGGGAACAGTCTCTGCAGTCGACCCAGAGGAGTGTACAGTCTCCACAATGTGAGGAACAGCCTCTGTAGCAGACCCAGAGGGGTATACATAAACCACTACATCACCAGCTTGGCTATGTCCAGATGTTTGTTTGCCTTCTGGCCAAAATTATTTGATAAATGTGGCAATGCCACAATTTCCCTTCAACTTCAACAAGTGGCCCAGATTTGGAAGAAATTATGCCCGGTTGCCATTTGTCCCCCCTGTAGTCACGAACAAGCACCTCTTGGCCAATGTCGAAGGATCAAGTACTGTAGGTTTCTGATAAACAGTTTAAAACAGTTTGTTGTGTGCCTTTTGTCTCACATCCGATTTTATCGATTCCCCCTGAGACCGCAAGTTTTGCTCCATACATAGCACAGCAGGTGGCTTACCGCTAGTAGAGTGCTCAGGTTTACAATATATAAACAGGGAGTTGCAGAACCAGATTTTAAAGGACAACAGTTTAAACATCTCTACTGATAGTGGATAAAGATGTGCAATCGATTCTAGGATTAATGGGCAGATTTATTAAGCTCGGTGAAGTGATAAAGTGTCTGGTTTTTATCACCGGCCAATCAGCTCCTAACTGTAAAGTTACAGGCTTGGTTTGAAAAAGCTGATTGGCCGGTGATAAAAACCAGACACTTTATCACTTCACTGAGCTTAATAAATCAACCTCTAAATTCCTGTGAGAAAGTTGGCTTTAATAAAGTTTTTAGAGTGACATCACAAGTAGAAGATGATTGCAAATCATTGTTTACAGAATACAGAGATGGGCTTCAAGGTCTAGGTTGTTTGCCTGGAGAGCATAAGATAAATATAGACACCAAGTATCTCCAGTGATACACCTCTGTAGAAAAGTGCAGTTTGCGCTGAGAGAAAAACTATGACAAGAGTTAAATAGAATGGAAGCCTTGGGGGTGAAACAGAAAGTTGATGAACCTACTGAATGGGTGAGCTCCTTAGTCAGCATTGAAAAGAAAAATAGACAACTCAGAATATGTCTAGATACAAGAGATTGAAACAAATCTATTAAACGAGAACATTTCAAACTAGAAACCAAAGATGAAATCATGTAGCAATTTGCGGAAGCAAAATGGTTAAAGTAAATTAGACGCATCTTCCGGATTCTAGCAAATGAAGCTAGATGAGGCCAGCTCAATGCTTTGTACATTTAATACACCAGAGGGTCGATACAGATTTATTTGACTATCATATGGGATATTGGCCCTGATTCTAATTCTTTTGGTCCCCCACGTGTTTGCATGGATGTCTGATGGTGACGTACTTCGTATGCGTATATTCTCATATGCGCATGTGCTGGGCTTCTGAGCGGGTGTCTTCACCAATCTGCACAGTCGGTGTGTCGCTCGCATGGGAGGGGCAGGACAGGGGCGGGCAGTGGCGGCGCTAGGACATGCGTCAAGAAATTGAATCTAAAGGTAAACAAGGACAAATGTGATTTTGGCATGAATACACTTATCTTTATTGGTCTCAGATCAAGGTGTGACCCAAGGAATATATCAGCAATAGAAAACATGAAATGTCCTAACAACCAAGATGACGTCAGAAGAATCCTTGAAATAATTACTTACTTAGAAAAGTATATTTCCTTTATAATTAGCCACTTTATTTATAGGGATTTGTCCCCACTATTTTCCACCTAAAATTTGAGCCAAAAACCCACCATTGCCACATATGTATCTTAACGTATTAATTTACATAAACACTACATAATTCATTGTTAAATCATAAAAACCTAAATACAAAAATGGATAATTATATTCAAATTTAGGCTCGGACTAATAAAGTGTTGTAAGTACAAAAAAGAGGCTTGGCTCTATAGGATTTATTATGGCTTTAGTGCTGAGAGTCAGTAAAAAGTGACTTGGAACGCATATTAAAGATGGCCATGGAAAACCTAACTATATTACATATAAACCTGAAAAAGAGGCTTGGAAAGCACAATAAAGATGGCCGCGGGAAAACACCCGTAAAACAGACTTTGATTATATATCTAAGATGACTGCAGGGAGGCCGCGTCACGTGACTCTTCAAAACGAGGCTTGGAACGCATAATTAAAGATGGCCGCCATACGTTATAAAGAAGAGAGACAAAAGCGGCATGCCCAAACCCTGCGAACAGGGAGTGTAAAAAAAACAGAGGCAGATATTGATTCAGCTCAACTGAGGAAGCCGCTCCTTCCTTATTACAGGCGGAGAAACGCGTTTTGAGCTGCATGGTCCAGTAATCCGCACATAATCATTGCTGCTGATTTACAGCCCTTGGCCGTGACTGGGGATTACTTGTGGTCACAGACCTCCACATCCAAATCGTCCAGAGCGCATCTCTGGTAACAAGAGGATATACATAAACCCAGGGCACCATAATAATACACGGCCACCGGAGATATAACACTGATGCGGGACTGGTAACTATATAAAGGATACTGCCTTAAATTGTTCTGAAAAAGCCTCATAAATGTTTTCCTATTGATTCGAGCCTAATTCAGCCTCTCATTATTAGCCTATGCCACAGTACATGTTATATGTTGTTTGTTTTGTCTTTGTCTAAATTAAATGTATTAATATGAAGCGCACTTCAAATAATGTCATTTTATGAAATATCTTTTAATAAATGTATATACATTGTATAAAGATTTGTATTGATTGAATGAATATACTGGACACAGTTGCGCCTCTAATAATACCTAGCATCTTATGCTATAGGCACTATACACACCCCACATGAACAAGAAGACAGTTGGCAAAACATGAAACAGATCATTACAGAGCAACCAGTGCTAAGATTCTTTGATCCTACAAAAATAATAATTCACAATTTGGCCTCGGCTCAGTATTACAAGAGCATGAAGATACATGGCAACCAGTAATCTATGCATCAAGAGCACTGACAAGTGCTGAAACTGAGGTACGCTCAGACACAAAAAGAACTTCTAGCGATCACATATGCATGTGAATAATTTCATCAATTTGTGTATAGTCAAGCATTTACAGTGGAGATTGACCCAACTACCATAGGTTCATGGGGTGCAGCTGCTATGGGGCACAGAGCTGAAGGGGGCCCATCTTTACTGTCTAAGTAATATGTTTTACATACATTTATCGCATCAGTTGCTAAATAGGGGGCCCTTACAAACTTTTGCTATGGGGCCCACAAATATCTAGTTACACCCCTGGACTGACCACAAACCATTGGTAGCTATAATGACTAAATTGATACATGACTATCCCATGAGAAATCAAAGAATGCTTATCAGACTATAGGAATTCCTGTACTGTCCTGGTAAGTACATTGGTGACACACTTTCTTGTGCTGTGGACAAAAGTGAAGGTTCCAGAAGTCTGATGGATAAAAACATAGAAGCATATGTTAATTTGATCATAGCTTCTCTGCCAGTGTCTCTTGCAAGACAAGAACAAATTATAAATGAAACTGAGACAGATGACACAATGAAAGTGTTAAAAGACGTCATTCTGAAAGGATGGCCAGCAGAAAAAAAATGCATGCCCTTTGCTTATTCATGATTATTGGATGTACTGCAGTGATCTTACAGTTGTTGATGGTATTATTTACAATGGCAATAGGTTTGTCACACCTGCATGACTAAGAAAAACTATGCTGTGCAAGATACATGAAGACCACTTAAGAGAAGAAATATGTAAGCAGAGAACATGTGAAGTTATGTATTGGCCACGAAAGAACCAAGACATAGCACAGATAACAGCTACATGGGAATTATATCTTACGTATATAATGCTTGATTCTGATCTGCTCGGTAAATTGCAAAGCACCTTTGTTTTTGTTTGCGATGAGTTGGTTTCTGTCTTTATTATGAACCATACTGCTTGATGGTCACTGGATCCCAGGTTTTCACCCACATTTATGTCAGTTATTCTGTCACCATTTGTAAGTATTAAGTTTAATATTATGAGGGAGCTTCCTCAAAAATTGCTGGAGAGATGCTCCTTGAAAGGAATTCAGAATGTCCCTACTTCTGGTGGAACTTGCAACAGACTCCTTCCGGTTTACATCAGGTAGATCAAAGTCTCCCATGATAATTACCTCTGCTTTTAATGCCATTTTACCAATGTCCTGCAATAGGCTCTTGTCAAGTTCCTCTTTATGACCTGGTGGTCTGTAGATCACCCCTATAAGAAGAATCGCCTTCTCCCCTGTTTCTGTGGTCATCCAAAGGGCTTCAGTTTTTTCTTCAATACTTTGTATTAAGATATTATTCTTTATGCTTTTTTTCACATATATTACAACCCTTTCTCCTATTCTTCCCATTCTGTCCTTCCTAAATAAAGTACTGTATATACTGGTATAGCTATGCCCCAGTCATGATTTTCATTGCACCATGACTCTGTAATAGCCACAATATTAAGTTAATCCATTGTTATTATTGCAATCAGTTCTTGGATTTAGCACTGGACCAATGTCAGTGTTCACTGACATTGGTCCAGTGCTAAATTTAGATATGCTGATGAGTGGGAATTTGTCTATACTACTGTACATCAAGTCCCCACTATCCACGGTCCAATGGGTAGGTGGAAAGTTCAGGGAAAACTGTTAAGAGTTTCATGAAAAAGGCTCAGGAAGGTAAAGAAGACTTAAAAAAAAAAGTATTTTAATCTACCGCAGTGCATCTTTACAGAATGGACTTTCTACTGCCCAAATGATAATGGGAATGAGGATTAGAGCAAATCTTATAATACCTAATGAACTGCTTAATACGCATGACTCAAAGTTGGTCATACTGAGTAAGGAACGTCAACAGGTGACACAGAAACTGTTCCATGATAGGCGTAAATAAGAAGAAATCAGATGGACTTAAGATCTCAACCTAACCATAATGATGACAACATGACTGAAGAATACTCTTCATCTGACATGTATGACGAGCTTGACAAACCACGATTCTAGAAAGGTCCAACATGGTTGTCAAAATACAGGCTGTGTATGAATAACCTAAAAGAGAAATATGCAAACCTGAGAGACTCATTGAAACATGTTAGATGATGCTTGTAATATTACATTGTAGCATTGTTACACTAAGGATATAGGTCTTATCTTCGGGTGTGGTATAGTAGCCCGACAGTCGGGATTCCGACAGTGATTAGTCAGACGTCGGAATCCCGACTGCACAGCGTGGGGAGCGCAATGAAGCCCCTTGCGGGCTCGCTGGACCCCCACGAGGGAGCAGTCGGGATTCCGACGTCGGAGGAATGACTGTCGGAATCCCGACTGTCGGGGAGCCGTCCGGCACCCTTATCTTCTGATGTGATGTTATTGCATTAGAATGCTTTATATTTGCAGACACTCCCTTACTTGTATGTGTAAGCCTGCATCTTCAGTGATGGTCCCTAGGACCGTGGTGAATGCTGGGAAGTGGGTGTAGTGCAGTGTGCAGTGTGTTTGGAGCTAACAACGTAACAAAAAGAGCACAGAACTTGCCTCTGTGTTATAATGATTGGAATTACAAGCATATGAACATTACACAAACCAGTGTGTGAAAACAAAGGGTACAAGCTGCTTGACTGGGCAGCTATGAGCCCCTTAGCTCTTAGGGCCCCAGTTCAATGCATCTGCTACATCAATGGTAGTTCTGCTTCTGGTGTCAGGGGAAGCCTGCTGGGCCATATCACCTGCAGCAGTTGTTTGGTCTGGTGGAAGTGTTGGGGAAGAGATGGCCCTTGTTGCCACGCTACCTAATTACTGTTGGCCACAGTGACCGGGACCTGGCTGCAGGGGAAAATAAGAAAAGTTAAGTGCAGGTATTTCATATCAGTGTATACTGGCACAATTTGAGCAATGGTCCACACCTAAAACACTCCCATCAGAAATAGCAATTCTGCACATCACCCAATAGCCACCTAGAAATGCCTACTTCGTCCTTGTCTCTGTTCGCACAAGACCTCCCTTCTGGTCGATGGGAGGATTCTGTCCTGCATGAGCTAGCCTACATGCAACTTTGGACACATCGTAAGGCGCATGTGCACACCCTGTTTTGAGATTGAGAGGCATGTGCAGGTGGGTCAGAGATAGGAGATGTTCCCATGTTCACAGATGCATCCGACTCAGAACCTATAGGTATATGTCAATTTTAATACGGATGAAGAAAAAAAACAATATGGCAGCTCTAAGTAGTTAGAATAACCCCTCCCTTTCATACACCTGAAAAGTATTACTTGATTGTTTGAGCAGCTTCCATGTTATATTGCAGCTCAAAATAGTTTGTAAATCAATATATAAAGGCAAGACAAAGATTCCTCTGTGATTTAAACTATATTTATAGGTTTTAGTTCATACTCCCCTACTCTCCCAGGTTATGCAGGAGACAACTGTTTTTCTGATGGTCCTCTGGGAGAGAGGTCAACCCTTCCGCATCACACCCACTTCTTAGGGAAGTAGGCAGTATCAGGGAGATAAATGAATTGATTCCATAGTATGTAGCAAGGGGCCTAATGACACAATTCTATTGTAACTGCTTCATTTTACCCCCACCCCTTATTCAAACCTGTGTGAAGCGCAGAGTTCTACTGTTAGGGGGTGCAGCCTAATTGCATGACCGGTCCAGCCGCCCATCCCCATCACATTCACTTTCTTTATGCCTACGGGCTTCTCATGAAAAATAAAATATTGGGAAATATGGTTTTGTTGAAGATAGATAAAGGAATTTTGCTAATTCATTATATTTTTACTTTGAATTTTGTGCCATACCATTGCAGTGCCCGGGATCATTAGACGAGCCGACTTTGAGATCGTATCACTGACAAACTGGTCAGTTATATAGACTTTCCCATTTGGACCTGTTAGCTTGATATTTGGAATTGTACTGGTCCATGTCACCAAAAAGAAAGTGTAATTTCCTACGGTATTGTCGATGGTCACTTTGCCAGTCAGACATTTATTTTGCTGTATTGTTGATGCTGTACTCTCAATCTGTTCAAGAAAGAAAAACAACTTTATCATGATCTAAAACTATTCTTACCACCCCTGTAAAGGATTTCAAAAGTGAAGAAGATCATACTAACAAGCTTAGATCTTGATAATATACAGCAAAAAAGGATTTGCCTATGGGAACACCCAGCATTTCATTGGCGTTCCCATGAAAACGCTGGGCATTCCCATGGAAATCACCCAGTGACGCGGGTGCGCACACACTGAAAAATAAGAATTTGTGAGTCTGAGTTGCACATCTCTCCTCCTTGCTGATATGTTTTCTTGCAAATAGATGGAAAGTGGCAACATTAGAGAATATCCCTTATATGTATGTGAATAATATAGAATAGTTACATTGAAACAGGGGGATCCAACACTTTGAGTTTAATTTATTTTAGCTTACCCAATCATCCTGTCATAAAGTTATGCTGTTAGACATACCTCACAACTTTCAAATAATGTCCAGCGATTGTGTGCATTGTAGGCGTGCAGCCGAAATTTGGGGTGTGGCCTGGTGGCAAGGGGGCAAGGGGGCGTGTGCTATAAACCGTGTCTCTCCCATGAGGCCACTTCCCCATTTTGCCACTGTGGGGGCATGGCCAGAGGCTCTGTCACCTGCTAACATCCATTATCCTTAGACTGGTTACTATTACCATTCAGTGAGCTGGGAGAAACCATGGATTTTTGCTTACTCAGTATTACCGCTCCTTTCCATGCACCTGAATGGTATTACTAAACATATTGATCACCTGTAACTATCTATATGTATGATGTGAGAGGCAGAAAGGAGTCAGCATTAGGAGGAGATACAGGTTCTGATATGACACATGGAGTATTATGGGGTTGCTCCAAGGTAGGCAGCTCTTAGTTTAGATATATTTAAGTAAGGAGCCATTATCATGTGGCTCCTTGCTGGATAATCGTAGACCCAATTTAGGGTAATGGTGGTGTGGGGTGCTGTGCCCCTGGACTGGTAGAGCTGGGTGGCTCTAGTGTCACACCTTTACATTCTATTAACATATACTGTAGCTTTGGCATCTACTAATATCTGTTAACACTATAGTATTTTCAATGGTGTGCTGCTCTGGGCTTTCTAGCTTATGCTGATTTTTTTGGGGGTGCCGCACCCTGCACCTAGACCCCTAATATACAGAGAAGCCTTGACAACAGCTTGGGGGTATACACATAAATTTGCTCAAATATATGTAACCAAGATCTCTGAATTCTATTATCATAAATATATATAGTGTTCTAGACTGGTTACTAATTCCATTCAGTGAGCTGGGAGAAACCATGGATTCTTACTTTACCCAGTGAGTGTTGTAGCTGTATTTATTTATTTTTGAGGGGATTCGAAAAAGATGGAGGGAAGGCTTTAGAGGGATGGCTTTTTTTTATTTTACACTACCATTAATAGCCATGGAGGCATATTCAATGCCCTGACGGCGAGCTATGATGGTGAGCAGTGCTGATAGCTCACCATCACAGCCCACCGTCAGAGTTCAACTACCTCCCTCCATTTCCACCTCGCTGGTTGTTTTCAGCAAGGTGGATACAGCGAGTTTGCCCATTAAAACGGCAAGGCTCATCACAAAATGTGTGTGTTTAGTAAATAGTGACATGGGTGCCTACCTGAGTGCACCCAGGCTGAGGGGAAACAGCGGTAGAAGGTTTCTTGTTTCAGCGCCTGCCTGGTAGGGAGGCACACGTAGGGAGGGAAGGAGGAGGTGGGGGCTGGGCCTAGGACACTATGTAGGAAGTGGGTGGAGGGAGAGAGGCTGCTGCTCACATAGGAGTCAGGAACTAGGCGCAAGATAGAGAGAAAGAGTAGGCAGGGATGGTGCAGTCAGTGACAGAAAGGGGGAGCCACTCTAACCGGCTGCCTGCTCTGCGCTGTCATACAGGCTGACACTGACAGGCGCAGCGTGGATAGTAGCAGAAGCGCATAGCGCCGGCCCTGACGGGAGGTCTCTGTCCTCTCTGAGCTCGCCTTAGGACACCTGCGTTACAGTTTGACAGGTGTACCGGCCCAGTGTGACAAGTTTATTTGCTATTGTTTCACCTTATTACACACAGAGGCATAGGTCATAAATACATAACATGCTGTATAAGGATGCATGGCTATACAGGTGTGACCTAGCCTCAGCATTCAGCGTGAGATGCCTGGCGTGAATGAGCCGTTAGGTCAGGTGCAGCTCTGTATCTTAAGCTGGCCATACACTTATGCGATCTAGGCCCTTTTTTTTTTTACCAGATTTTGACGCATCGGACCGAGAAATCGGGTGAAAAGTCTCAAATCATGTGTTTCACTTCCGATTCTGATCCGATATGTGGTCCTGTGTGCATCAGATCGGAGTCAGAGATAGCAAGTGTTGCACTAAGGATTTATCGGTTCCTGCAGCCCTTGCTTGGATTGCATATGATACATCGTATGCAAAAGAACGGCATAGAGTGTGTGTGATCCTGCCACCTGGGAACCTGCTGAGCAGTTCAAGGAGAATCGCATCCCCTCAGAGAAGTCGCAAAATGTATTTTCGTCGCAATGTGGTGCAACTATAATGAACAAGAAAACGGTGGTGAGGGGTCTGTGCACGTACGGTATTTGTGCATGTGCAGACCCCCTGTGCGGGAGGGAGGGGGCAGATAGGGGACGCTTAGAGGGGAACATGACTTCAGCGCCCACCCCCTCTTTGGCGGACTGACTGAAATAAAAGCCAGTTTAGACTGACATCTGACATTCCTTTCCAAGGGGGACAGTAATTATTTGATGGTCATCGAATGATTTCTCTCCCCTTTGGCCTCATGCGAAGAGATGTGTTTGTGTAGATCCCCTCACATGCTACCAGGGGGATTCTGCAATGGGGGGGGGGGGGGGGGGGGCTGCTTAGTGCGTGTTACTGAATTAGGCCCTTTGTGTACAGACAGATATGCAAGTGTCCCATGTCACATTTATCACCACAGTCTCCTGATGTGTCCTAGTCATATTGCATTGTGATTTATTGGGGAATAGAGAACTCAGTGGTCTGTCTCCACTTTACATTAGAATCAGTGCGAATGCTCTAGTGTCCCCCTAGTGTTAGCCAGTGCTGGAGGAGGGGTCAGGTGACAGAGTTCCTGTTTGTGTCGCCCTGTCTGAGCAGGACAAAGTGGAGTCTGGTGTATCTCCCTTCTCTTACCAGAGAGAGTAAGACTGCACAGGCGTGCAGTCTACAACCTCTAGCAGTGACTCTAGCTTAGTTATAGCTGCCACGTAACTACTGTAACTCCTTGCTGTCTGTGCATAAGTTCCTGCTGCTGCAGAACCTCTTCTATCATTTACAAGCTGTTAATTCTGTGTGCAAAATAAGCCAACGTTCTGAATAAGCACTGTTGTGTGGATTAACATTTCCATCAAGTCACACTCTACCAACACGAGTAAGATTGTCACGTGACCTTGCCTGCCAAGAGTAGCTCTTTGGTGTGACTGCAGCAAAGATGTATGAGGACATATCTGTACATGTGTCATGGAGATGCCAAGTACTAAGAGAACGTTCTGGGAGAAATGTACTAAGCCTGAAAAAGTAATAAAATGGAGCGTGATAAACCACCAGTCAATCAGCTCCTACCTGTTATTTTTCAAACCCAACCTGTAACATAACAGTTAGGAGCGCTGATTGGCTGGTGATTTTTCACTCTCAATTTTATCACTTTTCCAGCTTAGTACATGTGGCCCAATGCTTATGTGAAAAATGGGGTCTCACCCTAAGTGAATTCACAGCTTTATTTTTTTATTGCTAAATGTTAATTATATGGAACGACATACCTGAATAGACTGTTGTATATCATCTCCACTGCTGGATTTGATCCCACTGAAGGAGTCAATCAAACCATTTGCATCAACTTGATCTGATGCATAAAGTTGTAAGCCACCTGTGCACATTATGAAATTAGTTCAATGAAAATCATGGTTAAATAAATGATGAAAATGTACAGTATGCTAATACAGTATAACACACACACACACACACACACACACACACACACACACACACACACACACACACACACACACATATATGGAAAAGCAATAAATAATGCTTTAGGTTTGAGACTGTAAGAAGATATTGTGGCTTGTGATTGAATCGTTGATGTAATGTGGCAGGATACATGTAAGATGGCGGAGGCTGACAATCCACGTACGCAGCAAATTGCCTTCTATTTGGTACTTACATCTTTACACCAATGCTGCAGTGTTTTCCTCTGGATTCCCGAACACAATGCATTTGTACAGGTTTATCAGCCTCAGCCACCTGCATCTATCCAGTCACAGATCCACAGTGATAGTATTACAAGTCAGTCTGCTTAAGGACTGTAAGAATCTACATTATTTATGGACTGGTAATTATCCCTATTGGGAAATGGCTTAATGGGACTTATATTGTACCTGGTGGCCTAAGACTCCCTGAAAAGCCCCGTACACACGGGGGAGATATATTGCTCAGCCATATATTGCTGAGCAATATATGGCTGAGCAATATATTGCTCAGTTTCTCCTTTTCATCAGCGACCAGAGATGGTCGCTGATGAAAAAGAAAATGCCGGGGGTGCCCGGCAGTGGTAATCAGCTGGTCGCAGGAGCATGTTCCTGCGACCAGCGATCACTACAGGGGTAAAAAGTGGAGCACGCACCCGGCGATATATTGTCGGTGCACACTCCCATCGTGGGCAATATAATCGCTTAGCGACCATATTTCCCGCGATATACAAAATCGGCCCCGTGTGTACACAGCATAAGAGTAATAATCTCCCTGTCTCCCTGAAGAGTTTGGCAATCACCATGATTTCACCTAATTATGCAGCTGTTACATATTTTGGGGACAAAACCCCACCACTCAAGGGGTTAAATAAGATTTCTCATTGCCACTTATTTGGAACTAATTATACAACACAATACATGAATAAGCGCTGACACGTATCAGTGTCTTTACTTTAACAAGTACAGTAGATCTCACTAACTGCTTTGGTGCTCATCTACATTTGGATATAGTCATTTTATAACAAGCCTCTCTGATGTAGCAGTACATGCGCTTCTAGGTGTCATAGTCTGTCTCCTTGAAATGCTTTTTTAAAGGTAGGCATGTATGGACTTATAGCATATATTTGGAATTTCAGCAGTATACTGTATGTACATCATACGTGCCTACCTGACCCTCTTCTTCAGGGAGAAAATGCTCTGTTCCTGCCCTTCCCTGGTAATGTATGATTGCCAGCAAATGTGGTAAAACACCTTTCTTATCAATTACCTCGCTCCCCACAGGTGATGGCAATCATACATTACCAGGGAAGTCCAGGAACAGAGCATTTTCTCCCTCGTGGAGAGGGTCAGGTAGGCAAGTATAATGTACATGAGTAAATTCATCAGATTGGAAATGCCTCGAAAGAAAAGGTATAGAAAAGTCCCAAGGCGCAGTCACGGAGTCCCTGCTGCCACAATATTGATGGAGATTCACTGCAGTTTTCTCCTTTGGTCAATTTGGAAAGAAATAATATTGAAGGCGCTTGACTCCGAAGATAGTGAATTCGATGGGGGAAAGAATATATAGGACAAATTGTCAGTGAATTCTTGTTCAGAACCGTAACTATGTCAATCCATAAGACAAGTGATAAGGATGCGTACTTTTTACTCACAATCGGAGTGGTATGTATCCTCCTATCTGGGTTTCTTTATGGCAGGACATGTGATTAAAGCGTGTCCTTGCGTGTCCCTGTCACAGTGTCCCTCGTTGTGGGTATCGTGCAGGTTAAATAGAAAAAAGAACCGTAAGTAGATGGTCTGTATTGGAAATCAGCTATATAGAGGATAGCGGGAACCAGTCTTGCGTACCAGACTTACTAAGAAACATGTAGTCACGTGTGTATAAAGGTTTCTTTTTTATGGGATCACCAAGGTCGTGAAGATCTATCAGTAATATGTATGCGTACCGTACTTACGGGGCATAACACGGTGATACTCCTATCTAGGTATCTTTTAACACGATCCCCTCTGTGAGTTCTCAGCAACTGACTTTGGTCTCAAACAGTGCATGCAAACAGAGGATGGAGACCGTCTTAATGTAGGATAGTGCTTTTATTGCTAAAAAAGCCAATTTAAACACAAGTGAAAAGAGTACAAATTTAAAGTACCTGAAAGATGACCTTATAACAATAAGGACATAAAGAATGGTGGGGCTCAGTCACTCTGCTTTCCAACGCGTTTCGACAGTCTCAGCTGTCTTTTTCAAGGCTTTGAAAAAGACAGCTGAGACTGTCGAAACGCGTTGGAAAGCAGAGTGACTGAGCCCCACCATTCTTTATGTCCTTATTGTTATAAGGTCATCTTTCAGGTACTTTAAATTTTTACTCTTTTCACTTGTGTTTAAATTGGCTTTTTTAGCAATAAAAGCACTATCCTACATTAAGACGGTCTCCATCCTCTGTTTGCATGCACTGTTTGAGACCAATGTCAGTTGCTGAGAACTCACAGAGGGGATCGTGTTAAAAGATACCTAGATAGGAGTATCACCGTGTTATGCACCGTAAGTACGGTACGCATACATATTACTGATAGATCTTCACGACCTTGGTGATCCCATAAAAAAGAAACCTTTATACACACGTGACTACATGTTTCTTAGTAAGTCTGGTACGCAAGACTGGTTCCCGCTATCCTCTATATAGCTGATTTCCAATACAGACCATCTACTTACGGTTCTTTTTTCTATTTAACCTGCACGATACCCACAACGAGGGACACTGTGACAGGGACACGCAAGGACACGCTTTAATCACATGTCCTGCCATAAAGAAACCCAGATAGGAGGATACATACCACTCCGATTGTGAGTAAAAAGTACGCATCCTTATCACTTGTCTTATGGATTGACATAGTTACGGTTCTGAACAAGAATTCACTGACAATTTGTCCTATATATTCTTTCCCCCATCGAATTCACTATCTTCGGAGTCAAGCGCCTTCAATATTATTTCTTTCCAGATTGGAAATGCCTGCCTATATAATATTGTGCGTATGAACATGAATTTATCAGTTTTCAATTATTGAGGTTTCCATCTGGAGCATTTTTCAATTTCAAACAATATTTTAATAAATGTTAAACATTGTCTCTACCAGCCGCACCATTATTTTAAATTAATTTGCATTATATATATCATGTATTTATACATTATCAAATTATTTCAGTTTAGCTAGGAAGGGGACCAGATAAGGTAGGTAACCCGCTCTCCCAGGATTCGGCAAATGTGGCTTGCCATTGTAATTTCATGACTCTGATCTAATGCAATAAACCTAGAAAGTGTCCACTGCTATGTAATACATTTACATTGGTTCCATCAGCTGCCACCATAGATAAAGGTGTACCTAATTAGACAGTCATATAACCCACCTGTCATGCTTGATAACTGTTCCAGTGCTTGATCTGCACTGTTTCCAAGAGCGAGAGTGTGAATAATCGCCCCACTCTTCTTTACTTCATCCAAACAGCTGCTAATACCACTGTCCTCACCATCTGTTAACAATACAATTTCTGTGCCATATGTGTTTCCATCACTAGCTTTGTTTACCTGCACAAACAATATTAAACTCAACATCGGGTATCTTTCATGCATAACACTTCAAAATAACTTGACACTTTAAACCCAGGCGTTTCAAAGTAATGTCAAATGCATTGATTGACAAGTTGACTAATAGATCTGACTGTGGTGGCGGCACTAAAGAACAGTCAAGGGTAACAAACACACACATACCAAACAGCCACTTTTGAACTGGCAACTCTAAACTGGCAACTCACCCGTGCAGGTGGTGTAACCCATCTCCCGTCCAGGACGAAGGGTTTAATGACATATAGCAATGTCGGGAGAACGCACTCACTAGCTACTTAAAACTAATACATATAACAAGCGACCGTTCTTTATCGCCACCCAATATAAAACATAAAACATAATAAGGGGAACATAAAACATAACATCTGGGAAAACACACAAAGAGGGCTGTTATATCACTTCCTTTCACTTTCTAACTGCCCACTCCTCCCCTTTTGCACCCCATTGGCCAATGCTCCATCATCAGATCTCACAGTAAACTAACACTAGCTACTTAAAGTGACAGCATCTCCAGAACCCTTCAGTGGTTTATGAAACCTCTGTGCCATCAGTTGTCTAAATGTCAACATACATTATCAAATGCTACATTTTCCCTTTTAGGCTTTGCTGCAAAGAATACATGGTTTGGGGTGTTCTGATTAGAGATGTGCAGGCTCACTCTGATTTACTCTGATTTCAGAGCAGGATCTTATTGGCTATCAACTGTCAACAACTGTCATGTGATTTGGGATAGCCAATAAGATCCTGCTGTGAAATCAGAGTAAATCAGAGCCTGCTGTCAGTCAGCAATAGCCAACAATTTTCTCTATTTCAGCTCAACCTGTCCATCAAATTACATTACTGTTTGCTAGGATACTGATACCCCTTTCACTTCGCAAATGCCGTGTCGCACCCAGGATTGGACACGGCTCCACCAGAGAAACAGCCCGGCATTTGCAAAGTTCATCTCCGAACAGTGAACCAGCATTTGCCGGATCACTAACATCAGACAGGGGCGGAGCAGCAGGGCATCATGGGAGGGGAAGAGCTAGGAGGTGATGCTGATGCTCCGAACAGAACCCTGGTTTCTCGCTCACAACGCACAGCAACCCGGGTCCAACCTGGGATTAACCCTTCTTTTAACTCTGGTCAGAATGGCTGGTTGCTGGACCTGGGAAATTTGAAAATGCCCTTTCAGATCGAACAGAGACTCTGGTCGACACAGCACCAACCTGGGATTGACCTGGGTTATTATTGCGATGTGAAAGGGAGAGTTTACAGTACAGCTGTGCAGCGGGAGGGGGCTGGTCTTTCATAGTAATAATATAAATAACGTCCTTTTTTACATTTCCGTATTACTAGAGATGAGCGGGTTCCGATTTACTCATGTCTTTTCTCCACATTAGTGTAAGTACAGGGTTCTACAGATTTATTCAGATCCGAACATAACTGAATAAATCCGAACTGCACAGCTCTATTTATTACCCAATTATTGAATATCTGTGCTCCAGTTGGTTACGTTGGATTGTTATTAGATTTCAATAAAATTTCAATAAAATCCAAGGTAATCAACTGGAACACCAATTTATATAATTTCCTTGTGTCCTAACCTCGGCTAGTATTGGATCACCCTCCCTTTGTTTCTGCCCTGACCCTGTTTTGTACTTTGACTTTGCTTGTGTACCAGCAGCGCTGACCTTGAGTACACACTATTCTTGCCTGCTATTAGTACATAACCTCAGTATGTGCTATTCTACCCTTTATCCTCAGTCCAGCAGTGTCATGGATGCACCTAATGTGTCCACTATACACTACACCTTACCAGTGTTATGGCCAATATATAAGTCATTATGCAATACCCTGCGCTAATAAGTTAGAATTTGTAGTTAAAGACCTGGGAGTATCCAAGTATTGATAATACATATACAGCTTTATAGGAAAAATGGCTACCATAGGGTAAGGAATCTCAAAGTGATTGCTGGTTGGTCAATGGCTTTCTACTGATGTTGATCATGGCATCTGTTATAATTTGGTAAATAATCACATTGTACTTGCTACAGTAATTACCTCTCCTCAGCAACAAAACACATAGCTTAATCCATTATAGGCCTTATAGGCTTAAAAAGGTCACAGCTTTTTATACCAATTGGTAATCACCCTAACGAGGTAAAGGTGGACAGGGGACGCTGCATTCCTGTTCTAGCTTTACTTACTTAGGCCATGCCTTGGAGGACGACTAAAACGTCCTCCCCAAATTGGCACACCTATCATCAGGGGGCTCACCTAACCCTCATGGACCCTCATGGACCAGACCGATCGTTATCCGTACAAGTAACATCGCACAGAGCAGGACAAACTCGCCAATGATTTGAAGGCAGGTGCCCCAGAATAATCATATGCATCCTCAAAGCCACAAAAAATGCAGCGTTCCCCCACCCTGCTGTGCCTCCACACACAATAAAGCAATGACAATATATGAAAAACAAAAAACAGGTTTTGGGCGAGCGGGTGGGACTCTTAAAAATAACTTCCCCAGAGGCCATGTACCTCTGGGACCAGCAATTTATACCTCAGTCCAATGTTACCTCTCCTGACAGGGATTGGCTAACCCAATTGACTGGCAGGACCACATAACCAGTTCTGCCCCAGTGACAAGCTTGTCACGTGACATTATAGAAAAATCTGGGATTCTATATTCCTCTCTTGCCTATTTGGCCCTCACTTGTTCTAAGTAACACAATAACAGTGACATTTTAATGAATGTGAAGCAGTGAATAGGATAAAATTATAAGTGCCCTATCAGTGTTGTGCCTTGGTCTTAACAAATGTCTCTTTCATTTAAGCAGGTTTTGGTCCTGCTGATAGGTTTTGTTTTTATTTTTTTTGTTGTAACTGTTTAGAGCTACACTACAAACTTTCTATTTTATTTACTTAACAGTCCTTTTGAGCAAGTGCTATTATAAAATGTTATCAGTTGCAGGCATTGGCACTATGGTACGGCATTAAAAAGTTTGCTAAAACATTTTATTGATAAATACCTCAAATCCTTTGCGAACTCCAGCACATATGTTTGTACCACCATCAGCTGCCTTTGGAAGAAACTGTTTAAGCTTCTCACGCTGAAAGGTGTCAACAATCTTTACTAGTGGGGTCAAAATTGTTGCATCACTGGAAAAACTGACAATTCCAACACGTGATCCGGATTCAACGATTTGCATAATGTAAACTTCAGAGGCTTGGTACATGCGGGAGATTCGATCAAACTGCAGAGTAAAAAGGACAGTTTGAAATATTTTCAGTTATTTAAAATAAAAGAAGTGACTATATAAATGTTTCCATATATTTTAGCACAGTTATGTATTCTTGCATTATACTCAGGGCCGGAGCTACCACTAGGCAGCTTTAGGCAGCTGCCTAGGGCACTGGCTGCCGGAGGGCGCTCTTCCTTCAGTGGGTCCCAATTTATGGTGCAGTCACCACATACAGCAGCCGCCCGTCCTCACGCCAGCTTATTTTTTGCATATTAATTGTCCCTCTTCTCCCCCCCAGAACAAGTGCCGGCCAGCGCTTATCCAGGAGTGCCAACCACACGCTTTTATCCCTCTCATTACACTCCCTGCGCTGCCGCTCAGCACTGACAGCTCCATACGGGTTTCCCTGTACGGATGACATTACAGGGACACCCGCCGATCGCACTGCCTGTCATTCAGCCCCAACGGGGTCCAGGCAGAGGCTGCAATGACCCACAGAATGATGCTGCTAATTGCACAGTGTGGGCGCAATTTAGGGGTATATTTAGACATGCTGGCTACATTATGCTCTAACCCCTGATGAAAACTGGTTGACACCAGTTGAAACAGCAATCGGGTACAGCTGCTGTTATCTTTAACTTCTGCACCCATGAAAAAATAAAAGAAAACTTTCTTCAAGCTCTGAGTGCCAGTTCCGAATTCTTCCACTCTGTGGGGGTAAGTGTGGATATTGTATTTATGTGACTGTGTCAGGGAAGGGAAGGTGGGGGGGTGGGGGGAGGGGCAGGAGTCCGAAGTTTTACCTAGGGTGCCAAGAAACCTAGCACCGGCCCTGATTATACTAAGCATGATTCGTATAAAAAAAAAAAGTAGTAAAGAGCATTGTGCTGAAATCAATAGACCGGAATCTTAATATGGCCACACCTTGCGATTTTTAGCGAAACGTCCATACACCGCCACCTACATACGCAACATGGTGAAGTTACAAATCATCTCAGATGTTTCTCAGCAACAGAGAACCAATGGTAATGGAGCATTGTCACACATGAGAATCATCCTGTGAGTGTTTTATGGGTGTGTATTTAAAAATGTGACCTATAGATTTATGTGTTTGCAGAAGATATCTCCTTATATGATGTGGCACCTCCAGTACTGACTGCAAAGCATCCTCCATAGCTTTCTGTGATGGCTGCTTTGCTGTCAGATTAACCAAGCTATGGAACGCTACACATTCCTGAGCTGGACCCTGATAAAGCCATCTGAAGGTGACATTTTAGTCTATTGTAGCTTTTGGTCTACTATAATGGGGATTTTATCAAATAGAAGATCCTCTGGATCCTTCTCTTTTGTCACCACTGAAGCATGTTGCAGTGGTGCAGCCAATGGCTGTGCTTGCACAGAATGTGCATAGCCTCTGAGCTAGGAAGCAGAAAAGCTGGCCATACACTAGAACAGTGGTAGCCAACCACGGTCCTCGGAAGCTACCAACAGTTCACATTTTCCAGACAACCTAGCTGCTGCACAGGTGCACTCATTACTAGCTGAAACATTTTCAAAGAGCCACAGGTGGAGCTAATTACTTCACTTGGGATTCTGTGAGGAGATCTGGAAAACATTAATTGTTGGTAGCTCTTGAGGACTGGAGTTGGCTGCCCCAGCACTAGAACAACCTGCATATGACCTGGTCATCTACATCGTATGCAGGTCATTCTAATGTACGGCCAGCTTAAACTTTCTCTCTGCCTGCAGCACTTTACCACGCTGTGCTTTTATTGCCGATAAATCTGAATGAAAATGTACATATACACTGTGATTATTTAGGCAATAGAAAGGAATCACATATGCATTCAAAATGGGATTTATTATAAATATGCTACTCACACCACTCACATGCATTCAATTATATAATATAATTATATTATACAAGCTGGTCCACGCAAAAATTTCACATGCATCTTAGTACATTTTCTACTTTGATTTGTAAACAAACAATACAATGTGCAATTGTAAATTAACAATTTGTCAGAAGCGGAGAACTTTTTTTTACCTAATTTATGGATTGTGGTTAAGTATGAAGGGAGAAAAAGGGTTCGAACCAAAAATCACCATCTAGAAATAATATATATGATAATCATATAAATCTGTTCTCACATCTTTAGAGCAGACATCAGAGGGGTGGATTTCCAGATTAATGTAGGGCTATTGAAATGGGGAACTCACCACAATTACCAATTGCATGCAATAGCTGCTGTGTGACCATAAAATACCAGGGTTGTCTACTCTCCCAGAATGGGCAAAAAGCTCCCGGAAATCGGGTCCACCTCCGGGCCCCAGCCTCTCACAATTTCCCCTCGGCGGGTCGGATGACGTGAATCGCGTCATTGTACAATGCCTGAAATACCGGCATTGCAATGTGGGTATCGTGGTCATGATGATGCGATCGCGGTGGCCACACTCTCGCACACGTCAGATGACCCCACTGCATATGTCCTGTAGCTTCTTCCGCTAGAATTAGGCAACCCTGGACCATATCTGCATTAGGCACAATGACAGCAAGTGCCTTGTGCTCTATGGTGATGCGGTGCAGATTGTGGCCATAAATTCAATGCTAGTAAATGAACAAAACAATGGTCAGCGAATTTCGGTGACCTAAATCATCTAATGTATTGGTGAGTAAATAATATATAAAGTTAAATTGAAAATAAATGCAATAAAAGTATATATATATATATATATATACACTGGACTCGTCAACTTATCTAAGAAGACCCTTTCACAATCCCAAATCGAGATACTAAATAAAGGCCTTAAATTCGCCCCAGATAAACATTCCAAGAAATTCGAACTATTTATCGATCTCAATAAATACATTAGAAGGTTGACATTAGAGAGGCATTTTTTAAAAAATCCAGCCATTCAGTCTACAACACCAAAACCAATTGTAGCTCCACCATCTAAATTTTTCCCCGTAGAATCGAAAGGACATCATATGGAATTATTCTATGACCTGGTAAAAGAAGATCTAAAAAATCTAAAGATAAACGACAAAAAGTGCAGCAACCTCTCATCACAAGAAAATAAAGCATTAAAAGAGCTTAAATTGGATGATGAATTAGTTATAAAAATAGCAGATAAGGGAGGAGCTGTAGTCATACAGGATCGAACTAATTATCTTATTGAAGCTCAGAAATTAATAGATGATCCAACCACTTATGCAAAACTAGGTACGAATCCTGTTGAGTCCTATAAAGATGAACTCCTTATTCTATTAAATAAAGCACAGAGAGAAAATGTTATCTGTAAAAAAGAATGGGAATACCTATATGTCGAAAAACCCAAAACACCATTGCTGTACCATATACCGAAAATACACAAAAATAAAACCCATCCACCAGGTCGACCAATAGTGGCAGGAGTTGAGTTAGTTACGGCCAATTTATCTCACTACCTCGATTTGAAATTACAACCTTATGTTAGAGTACAGAAATCATACTTAAAAGATTCCACACAGGTCCTTAGAGAGTTAGAAAGCATTACATGAGAGTCCACCTACAGGTGGGTCACGATAGATGTTCAGGCCCTTTATACTTGCATACCACACATAAAAGGAGTGGAAGCTGTTAAAGATATATTATCTAAAGATAAAGAGATCACGGAAAAGGAAAGAACATTCATACTGGAGGGAATATTATTTGTCCTTACCCACAACCACTTTGAGTTTAATAACACCCATTATGTTCAAAAACAAGGCATGGCCATGAGCACAAAGTTTGCCCCGGCCTACGCCAACATATTTATGAATAATTGGGAGTGTGAAACATTGTATGATGGAGAAAACTATAAAAATAATAACATCAAATTTTACAGAAGGTATATAGACGACCTAATCCTTGTGTGGGAAGGGGATAAACCAAGCCTGGATCTTTTCATTCAAAGTCTACAAATTAATAGTTGCAACTTGAAATTTACATATAAGGAACATGAGGTAGAAATAGATTTTTTGGATATAGTATTGTCAGTTGATTCTGACAACAAGATCAATACCAAAACATTTTTTTTTAAAACCGACGCCAATAGCTATATACCTGCTAATAGCTGCCATCTGGACAGATGGAAGAACAATGTTCCTTAGGCCCAATTTATTAGAATTCGAAAAAATTGCAGCAATGTGGAAACCTATTGGGAGCAATCTAATTTATTGGTAAAGAATTTTTTAGACAGAGGATATAAAAAATCTAATATCCAAAAAGACCAGATAAGAGCCTCCACGTTAAATAGACAAGATCTCATCCAAGTAAAGATAAAGGAACCCCCTAAAAAACTAAGGCCTTTTATCACACAATACAGCCAAGAAAACAAGATGATTAAGAAATGCCTTGAGAAACATTGGTATCTGTTAAAGATGGACCCAATCTTAGGCCCTCACCTCCCCATTAGACCTGACATAGTCTTCAGGAAGGCAAAAAACTTAAAAAGCATTCTTGCCCCAAGTAGACTAAAACAGATTGAGAATAAAGATCCTGTACCTATGCTAGATAGGAAGGGACTTTACCCTTGCAACAGATGTATTTGTTGTAAGCATATAGAAAGGAAGGGCCCTAGCATACCCGAAAATTTGAAAAGAGAGTTTAAAATGAGCAGTATTGTGACGTGCAATTCCACATACGTTGTATATATTGTTAAATGCGGCTGCAATCTATCTTATGTGGGTAAAACGAAAAGAACCTTAAAAATAAGGATTCAGGAGCATTTACGTAATATAAAAAGAAAGGTGCAGACACATAGCCTACCAAGGCATTTCGAACTCAAACATAATTCTGAAATCAGTTCCTTTAAATTCTCCGTCCTGGAACAAATTAAGGAAGATCCAAGAGGAGGAGATAGGGACAAGTTATTAATTATGAGAGAATCGTTTTGAATTTATTCCTTAGATACTATGGTCCCAAAGGGCCTGAACGAGACGATTGAGATCACTCCGTTCCTGTAGTCTGAAACCCACATAGATCCTCTGCAGCCGTGTTGATATCCTTCTTTTGTTATGTAAAAATTGTTAAAAAAGGTTAATCTATATTGAAAGTATGTTTCATACAATGTGCTACAATAAGTCCACTATGTCACATATATATGTATGTAATTAAGAGTGAATTAACATGAATGGAACAAAATAATAATATAAGGAATCAGTATCATTGTTTAATGTGTTTGTGTATATATATATATATATTGTAAAAAGGACAAATGTACCAATGATATGTTTGTATGAAATAAGTGTATTGTGCTATTTCTTGATAAATAACTTATAGGAAATCATATTGAACATTATGTGATAAAACTGAAACCTCATGTATTGTAAAGGATGTAAAAATGAATCTTTTTGTAAAGCAAGCACCATTCCAGATTAATTATCCCATGATAGGTAACATCTATCGGGAATATATAGGCTATATATAGCTTTATTTAATAAATATATGTGGGTAAATTCTATATATACTATCTTATTTAGATAAGTATCATAAAATAGTAACAATAGTTATGATGGGAAAAGGGCACCATTTGAAACATAAAATATACTTGATGCGATCACTATTACAATATAACTTACTTTATACCGAAAGAAAAGGTCATTAAAACTTAAACTAAAAATAAAATAACAACACACTCCATCAAGAAGTATTTGAATACATAGTCCCGATAAAAATAAAATATATAAAGAAAGTAATATTAAAAATGGAATTACACCCCCGGCGCATGAAAAAATATTGAAGATGGTGGTGCGTTCCACTCGAACGAGTGACACGCATAACGCCAATCACAAGAGCTAACATAGATGCAAGATACCGCAAAGCGGAAGTATGTACTTCCGGAAAGGAGTAATGATGGCGGTGCGCTCCATTAGAAGAACGAGTGACACGCATGACGTCTAACACTAGAGCCGATGTGGGCGCTGGAGAGCGCTAAGCGGAAGTAAGTACTTCCAAAAAGGGATCATGCGGTCCACCAAATAAGGTGGAACGCTGAGGGACCTATCAGGAATTAACCTATATGTCATAAAAATGGCGGTGTGTTCCACTAGCCCGCAAGTGGAACGCAAACCAGCCTATTAAGGCTATTTTCTGTATATTTAGATACCTAACTAATTCATATACCTATATATAGTATTTAGGAGTTTAGTACTGGCCCTACCAAGTTAGAAAGATTAAGTATATGTATAATTAGGGACACTTACGCACAGCCAATAATGCACGTTTACCAAAACAATTAAATTATTATATAAGCACCAGAATATATGGAGCCATTTGTGTGTACATATGGATAAATAATAATAATAATAATAATAATAATAATAATAATAGGATTTTATCCATTAAAGACTATTTATAAGTAAATACATTTCAGAGACCACAGGAAGTGAGGTCACAGATCACTCCCTATAAATAGAGACACCAGAGCACACACAAATCACTTGCACTTTGGACACAGAGGAGTTCACTACTGCTGGTTGAGCCAGGTAAAAGAGGTTCTATTGACTATATATGGGATTGTTCATAGGGAATGATGTTTGCTATTGTTTACTATGATTGTAATACTATACTTTGTATATTACCCATTAGGGAATATCTGCCTCTGTTGGATTTCAGAAAGTAATCCTTAAAAGGATCAAATTATTATTCACTTATTGGAGGTATGTAAAAAAAATTTACATTTTTTTAAAAAAAATATATAAAGAAATAAAAATGAGCTGAAAGAATATATAAATGTATTTAAAAATTATTGGTAGGATCAAAATATTATTGTCCTTGTCTCTATATAGAGTAAAAACTGAAGCCCAATTTTTTATCAAAGTTTGGATCATGGCACATGTGGGAATTTGTGATTAATACCCATTTAAAGGCCCTAATTGGATTGGTATGTATATGAAATTAAAATCTGATAATTATTTTGAAAAATAAGTTACTCACCTTTGTATATGAATAATTATAAAAACTATGTTATTAGATATCTACCCTGTAAGAGGGGAGAAGCATCCATCTATAAGAGGATTCAGAACTACTTATATTAAAAGTAAAAGTGAAAGTCAAAGCAGATATATGGGATATTCACTTAATATATTTTAAAGGTAATATGAATCGAAATTACTTATATATGTGTATGTGTGTATAAACATACAAGACCGCAATACCATTGAGTTTCAAACATGTTGATTTATTAATAGTGAAAGTACACCTGGTGAAGAAAAAACTCTGCATATTAAAAATTGAAATTAGACCAATCAGGAAATAGTAAAAATCCTATAAAGACTTAAGAAGGTACGTTATATTGATCAAACATACAAATATAATAAATTTAGCTCTCTTGGTGGGGGTTTCTTCTCTCCTCCCCCCCCCCCCCCCCCAGTTTCCTCCCAATCTGGTAATAAAGACAAATCTGTTCCTTCAATCTTGTGGTGAAATGAATAACTACTAAATCCTCCACTTACCAAAAGAATTCTCCAAAAAATATTTTGTCTGTCCTTTAAGAATAACCTGTTTAATCAAAATTGTCAATATTGTTATGTCTTTCCTATTGTCATATTGAATGTTTACCAATTTGTTCTACTTTTGTAGATTTTTTGTAAAGCACCCCTGATGAAGTCTCATTGTGAGACGAAATGCGTCGGGCTTTTATTTACATCCACTTTGTAAGAAAATCCTGTGACAAGGAACAACAGTGTAAATTTGTTTTTTAAAAAGTGTACATTTTTTATAAATGTTTTATAATTGAAAATATTGGTCTATGGATGTTTGAAAGAAAGGAAAGACTAATAGAGAACTAAGGGCGCTCGATAACACTATTGTGGTGGTGTTAGATTGAAGTAGCCTCACTAGTAGGAGGCTAAGTGTTATAAGCGACCTACCTGTATTTCTAACACTAGCACATATTTGGGAATTTTGTATTATATATATATATATATATATATATATCTCCTATATATTTGGCTACATCTGTCACTCAAAGTGGGTGTCTGTGTCTATAACGCTCTGTTCCTGGACTTTCCTCTTAATGTGTGATTGCCTTCATCTGTGCTGAACACCTTTCTGAGAAATTAACCTGTTTAAAACAGGTGATGGGAATCATACATTAAGGGGAAGTCTAGAAACAGAGCATTGTGTCCCTCCTGGAGAGGGTCATGTTGGGAGGTATGTGACAGAGAACCAGCCCAGTGAGCCCACAGAGAGTGCCAGACACCCACTGCCTTCCCATGTTGCCCAGCACTGCTACTCCACAGCCACCAGGTGAGCGCCCCCCTCCCGCGATTTGCGGCAAAACCTTCCCCCCCGCGTGCCCCCCCCTCCCGTGATTCGCGGCAAAAACACCCGCTCCCCCGCGACCCCCCCTACCGCGATTCGCAGCAAAAACACCCCCGCGACCCCCCCTCCCGCGATTCGCTGCAAAAAGAAACCCCCCACGACCCCGCCCGCAATTCGCGGCATAACCACCACCCCGCGACCCCCCCCCTCCCGCGAATCGCGGCAAACCCTCCCCGTGACCCCCCCCCGAATCGCAGAAAAAACACCCCCCCCCCGCGACCTCCCTCCCGCGATTTGCGGCAAAAAGAACCCCCCGCGACCCCCCCTTGCACAATTGGCGGCACCCCCCCTGCGACCCCCCTCCCGCGATTCGCGGCACCCCCCCCCCCCCCGCAATTCGCAGCAGCCCCAGGATTAAATGGCACATGCAAAACACTGACATGGCTATGGTCGACAATGAAAAAGGTTGACATGAGTTTTTGAAGATTTATTTTTAATTTTTTTATTTTTTTTATATTCATTGTCATGTGTCGACATGGACACCAATGAAGTGGCACACTTATGTCAACATTTACATGTGTTGCCCTTTCTGTGTTGATTTTTTCTTGTGGCGATTCGCGTCACACCCCCCGCAACCCCCCCCTCCCGCGATTCGCGGCACCCCCCGTGACCCCCCACCTCCCGCAATTCGCGGCAACCCCCCACCGGAACCCCTGTGAACCCCGCCCTCCCGCGATTCGCGGCACCCACCCCCGCAATTCGCGGCACCCCCCCGTGATTCGCGGCAGCTCCAGAATTAAATTGCACATGGAAAACACTGACATGGCTATGGTCGACAATGAAAAAGGTTGACATGAGTTTTTGAAGTTTTTTTTTCCATTTTTTGAATATTTTCATATTCATTCTCATGTGTCGACATGGACACCAATTAAGTGCCACACTTATGTCAACATTTACATGTGTTGACCTTTCTGTGTTGATTTTATCTTGTGGCGATTTGCGTCACACCCCCCCACCCCCCCCCCCCACCACAACCCCCACTCCCGCGATTCACGGCACACACACCTCCCCCGCGATTCTCGGCACCCCACCCCGTGACCCCCCTCCCGTGATTCACGGCACACCCAGGGCCGGCGCCACCACTAGGCAGAGCTAGGCATTTGCCTAGGGCGCCGGCCACTGGAGGGCGGTAATGAGCTGCCTAGGAGAGGTACCATAGAGGTACCATAGAAAGCTGGGAGCAGGACAGGTAAGACAGTGGGCTTACCTCTCCCTCCCCCCAACCCGCCCATGAATCAACGCTATCCTCCCCCCCTGGACATGGAGGCTGCGGGCACCCATCGAAGTATAGCCCGCACACCCACCAGAGCACATGCGCCCATTGCAGTATCGCCTGCAAACACCCCCCCCCCCCCGAAGCGCCGGCTGCAGTATCGCCCAGACCCCCCCTCCTCCCGGAGCATGGCCGCCTGCCGCAGTATCGCTCGCCCCCCGGAGCGCGTGCGGGGGGGGGTGCATTGGGCGGCGGGCAGAGGATTTGCCTGGGGCGGGGGGGAGGCTTGCACCGGCCCTGGGCACACCCCCGCGACCCCCCCTCCCATGATTCGCCGCAACCCCCGCCCCGTAACCCCCCCTCCCGCGATTCGCGGCACCCACCCCCGCGACCCCCCCTCCCGCAATTCGCGGCACCCCCCCGCGATTCGCGGCAGCTCCAGAATTAAATTGCACATGGAAAACACTGACATGGCTATGGTCGACAATGAAAAAGGTTGACCTGAGTTTTTGAAGTTTTTTTTTTTCATTTTTTGAATGTTTTCATATTCATTCTCATGTGTCGACATGGACACCAATGAAGTGCCACACTTATGTCAACATTTACATGTGTTGACCTTTCTGTGTCGATTTTTTCTTGTGGCGATTCGCGTCACACCCCCCCCACCCCCCCCGCAACCCCCACTCCCGCGATTCACGGCACACACACACACCCCCCGCGATTCTCGGCACCCCACCCCGTGACCCCCCCTCCCGTGATTCACGGCACACCCCCCGCGACCCCCCCTACCATGATTCGCCGCAACCCCCGCCCCCATAACCCCCCTCCCGCGATTTGCGGCAACCCACCCCGCGACCCCCCTCCCGCGATTCTCTGCAATCCCTCCCGCGATTCGCAGCATCCACCCCCCCACAACCCCCCCTCCTGCAATTCGCGGCACCCCACGCGCCCCCCCCCTCCTGCAATTCGCGGCACCCTCCGCGACCCCCCCCTCCCGCGACTCGCGGACACCTAAGTTGCAATACAGGGCATCTTTCATACAATTCTAAGCATATTTCTCATATACAAACGTTA